>NC_047129.1:8439915-8759199 GCF_009829125.3 Periophthalmus magnuspinnatus | reverse complement strand
AACATAAAATGTAAACGTTTGATCACTGTACGTCAATTAAATGTACTTTTAATAAACTGCATCTGTAGATTATTCTTCAGTGCTGTAAGAAAATGTGGTAATAATCAACAGAAGCAGATCAAATTGTTAACTTCAACATATATTAGGGCTGAACATGGTACAATAATGTTAAGTAGGCTATATCAAGAGACTAAATACAGTATATTGTAATAGTGACAGATTTTACACAAGTTTGGGAAATTTTCTGTAAAATGTGCGAACAATTTTGAACTTATACAGGAAATGAATATAGTTTATGGTGTTTGGTTTGAATGTATTTTATTTATGAGAGTCATGTCTGTATGTGTTTTATCCGAGCTGCATTACTGTTGCAGAAACACAATTACTGTAGGCCTACACCTGTTGCACACGTAAAAACATTAGGCATTTTCACAATATATTAAAATTGCCGCTCAAATTGTGTAAAAAATATAGATAGGCTCAGAAATTATAAAATGATAAATTAAGTAATTTATTAGGCTACGTTTTAACATAGGCTATATATGTATATATATAAAAAAAACACAGATATGTTTATTTTACAGTATGTAATGAGTTTGTTAAATATGTGTGTGTGTGTGTATATATATATATATATATATATATATATATATATATATATATATATATATATATATATATATATATATATATATATATATTTTAAATATAAAGAAAATAATTATGATTAATTGGTATTTTATCGTGAATTAAAAGTTACATGTTGGTGTCCTACCACAGCTGTTAAATACATTTAATTTCAATCCAGACAGTTGGTATCTTCCCACAAAGAACCAAAAAGAAAGAAAAAAAATCTTAACGAAGAAAAAAGTCAACATCAAGTTCAACAACGTGCCTGCGCTGATTACCATCACAATAGTGTCTGGAGCGCACACACTGCACACACGGCTCTGGGAACAAGAGGCGGTGGCGTCAAGTCCCTCCAGCCCCAGCCTGGGACACTTTCCCAGGCTCCAACAATCACGCCACTGTGCGCTCAAGAGACATGAAGCCCGGCTTTGGGTGCCTCCCGCACTTTATTACAAGTGACATTCTGACAATAAAATACAAAAGTTTAAAGAGTAGGCTCATTTCTCACCTGTATTTTACATAGCCTACACCATAAGAAGATTTTTTTATCCTCCACATTAAGTAGTCTACATGCACCTCGAATGATTGGCAGCATTTAATTTACACCTCTTGGTGATAAAAATGAACTTACTGCGTAAATTCAGCTGATTCCCCCGATCCAAGCTCTTTTAGCGCATCTCAAAATCATTAAAGCCACAGTCCAAAGAGGAGAAGGAGAAAAGCCATACAGTGGATTGTTGCACCGAACCTTTAAAAATCTGCTCGTCTGAACGGTTAAAAATTTCCAAAAGCAAGGCCGAAAAAAGGGACACTGCGCATCCGCTTCTTCTCCTCCTGAACGTCGCGTGATGACAGGGTGCACCGGGCTGGTGCGCGCGCGTCGCTCCTCCTCTCTCCCTTTCGCTCTCTCTCTCCCTCTCTTCTGCTCTCTCTCCCTCACTCTGAGCCTACACCTCTTAAAATCCAAACGCGTCTCACAGCTATGCGTTATTCCCCATGCATTGTTCCAAATGAATAAAGACCCCTTTTGGAGAAGTAAAGAGAATGGAGATGCGTCGTGGGTATGCAGCAGAATCTAGTCAAATGGCGCAGATTTATCTTCCTCTCGAGTCAGTGTAAATGATACAACCTATTTCTACTTAATTAGCGGCATAAGATATTAGCGTAATAGGCTTTGCTTAGGAAACAAATCGCAATAAAAATATCCACCAAGAAGCCACTCATAATATTTCTAATAGGGAAATAAGGCTAACATCGAAATCTCCCCGAGATGCTCAAGCACCCTACTTTACTTCCTCACAGTTTGGAGCTAAGGCCGTTCTGAGAGAGCCGTGGAATGCAGGTGATAGTCTACTGAATAAGTGACTCTAAATATGCTGGGGGTCTGAAATGCATGTGTGTTCAGATACAATAAAGGATGTCACACGAGCACAAAGCTGGCTTTGAAATAAAACGTCATGTTGCGGTGTTGACGTGAAGCCCCAGGATAGTTTACCCCACAGACGCTGTCCAATGCAAGTCTGAGTCTGAGCTGAAGCCGGTTTTGTGCCACGTGGAGAAAATAAAGCGGTCGGATGCTCAGTGAGGTTTGTAAAAGCAGAGTTGCATAGCCTGTATCAGTAGGAGTGGACCTATAAACCTAAACTCATCTATTACTAAGGAACCTATAGGCCTATAATAATATTCACAATAATGTGGTCGCCTAAAGGCCAATTAATTAACAACTTATAATAAGTATATTAGTAACAGAATATAAAAAGAATATAGCTTACATTATAATTACAGAACAGGAAATGTAAAATATATGGGCCTCTAAAAGAAATACATTGAGTTTTCTGTGTGCTGTGGTCAGTCACAGGGTGCTGTGGTGGATACAGGCCTAAACACTGCCACCTTTTGGCAAAAAACGGGATTGCGTCTGGGGCCTTGATTATCGAAGCCAGAAGCATTCATACATTTTTTTCACATCGTCCTAAATTAGGTAGGTGTATAACATTAAATTATGCAGGAGAAATGTTCTCAGCACAAATGCACCATGCGCAAAATGCTTTGAGAAGAACAAGCGCAGGCTCCCGGTTCCTCATTACGGTTTTCTAAAACAAATATCCCGTATAACATTGCGTAACACAGAATTCTATTGTTTAGTAATAACATGTAGGCTACCCAAAGTCTCGGCCTACAGTCTGTGTGTAATTACGCCTCTGTGTAATGGACGTCATCCATAAACCACATGCTGCCAGCTGCATTTTCTCTAATCCAACAACAGGCTCGGTTCTTTTCTCGTTGGGCTGACACTGACATAACGCCTCCGACACGTTATGATCCTGTGTGGCACGGGGGGTAATATGTCCGCAGATATTTTTTAAATGATACGTGGTCTGGTAAAGAACTCAAAAATACATATTGACAAATTGTTCTTGATGTATAGTATATAGTGTATATCAACCATTTGAGTAGGGCCTGCAATTTTAAAATAAACAAAATGACTGACAGTTATTTTTGTTGTGTTAAATTGTGGGGTAAATCATTTGAAATTCGAAACGGATATGGCCTTAAACAAAGAGGGGGATGCTTTAATGTTATCCCATTGAAACTATTACTCTTTATTCAATCGTTTTATTATTATTATTTTATTTTACTTATTTATTTATTTATATTTGATTAGGCTACATTATAGGCCTTGGGAAGTGGCTATACATTAAACTATAAAATTATGAAAAAAATTAAATGGCCTATACTTGAAGATACTATTCTTCGGTGATTTAACACATTTCATGACAAGAAAGGGTAATATATACTGAACGCGTGGGGGTTTTTCAATTTTTGTGCATCGCTTAAAGTATATTGAAATATGAGTTATATAATGCCACAGTGCCACTGTCTTTTTGGGATTTCATAAGTGTCTAATGTCGCTTTTACGCACAGCAGAGCAGGCGCAGGTCAGTGTTAATGACTGACCAATTGAAGTGGTCACTTGAGGGAATTGTAATGGTGGATCTTCAAAGAGCTTTGACCCCACACAGGACAAAAGGGTCAAGGGTCAAACATGAAAACAAACAGGAGCAAGTGTCATGGGCGTCCTGACATGGCCTCGTTAATATCTGAGAACTTTTAAACAAATATGCTACACTTTTCCGCTCTTTATATACAATAGACAATGCTGTTTATATTTATTAGGATTGGGCTAGCCCATACCATTTTCTGCTTTGTATTTACTTTTATTTAGCCTGCAATTACAAATTTCCTCTGCTGCAAGCATAGCCTACTCACTCATTCACTCAACCCAATGAGAGCAACAGGATTGTCATGATTTATGCTCCTTGTGTTTCAGCTTTGGCCAAGCTGAAATTAAGATGTAAATTAAATTAGTTGCCTTAGACATACTTTCTGATTATTACCTTTTTTATTAGACTCGGACAATGTCTTCAATGTAATTAAAATTTTCAAAATGACCTTAATGTTCCCTTTAATTTTTTGACTAACGCTGCCAAACTCTACCTTTTGCACAACTTATACTGACAAAATATTGAGGCGTGTCTCAGAAACAAGTTGCAAACAACAGAGACATAGGCCTATACATTACACTGCATGTGCAAATTGATTTGGATTTGTTGAACTGAGAAACAGATCTGGCCTTAATAATAATAATAATAATAATAATAATAATACAGCTAAGTAGTCTTAAATATTCTCCACCATCATCAAAATAGCCATAATCAAAATCAAGTAAATGGCACTGGGCCTAATTCAAGCCACAAGTTCTCAGTCAGTTCATCACCAGGCTAAAAAGTTTGAAACTGAAAACAAATCTGAAATCATTTTCTTAGTTCTTTATGGTCACTAAAAGCGCTAGGCCTAAATAACAATACTTAAAAAAAAAAATATATATAAGAATAACATCAAAAGCATAGCATCAAATGCATTTCAAGCCAAAAAATAAGAAAAATCATCAATGAACTCAGACTTACAGGTGTGTATGTGCAGGCCTTGAGCAGAGGAGCTCCTGTCTCAGCGTGCTCCATGTGAACACAGAGCTCTGCGCTGCTGCAGCACTGGTTTAATTGGGAACAGGCTGGGCTGTATGCTAATGAGCGCTGACATCAGTGCTAATGGCCCGCGCTCCATAAAAGACCGGAGCAAAAGGCCAAAGTCGCGCTTCTTTTCCCAGGCAATTCCCGCGGTCAAGTTCAAGCGCAAGCAGCCGGCCAGCGATTGTCATTCAGAGCGCAACTCGGATCATTCAAAGGCCATGGCTCTACGTCCACACACCCAGTGCACAAACAGGACTCCAGGAATGTGCTGGCTTGCTAATATAAAGGATTGCCTAAAGTCTATATTTAAATATAATTCCTGTGACCAATAGTGTTGCAATTAGTACGTCTCTATCACACTCGCTTTACCTGTAACCTGCAGAAGGAAGCGAGGGCCATTTAGAAATGGGCGAGAAATTGTGGATGTGTCCAGGATCATCACCATTTTAAGAGCATAAGAAGCACCCACCTGCCAACTGTACCATGCGTGACTCTGAGATAGAATCCATAGTGTATTTCCTCAAAAAGTGTGGTGGTTTGTGTCCAAATGAAGACATGTCAAGGGTCAGATGTGACCAAATGTGACAGGCTGTAAACTCATGATGTGCATGAGGTCAAAATGTGCATTAATGTAATAAGCCTGTTTGCACAGGAAACAATAGCATGCATTTTAATATGTAGCCTAACTAAATCATAATGTGCCATGTCCATCAGCTTATACAGTCCAGAACAGCGGACAATGGGAATTACATTTTTCCTAAATGTAATGAATTATGAAGGTGCAATATAACTAATATAACTAATAATTTACTTTACTTTTATTGTTTTAAGAGCATGTGCAACAGAAAAATTTGATTAAAATGCATGGTCTGAACACACACACACAAAAATGTATTGCACTACAAAAATGTACCTTTTGTTCCACATAAAAGTCATCTCTATGCGGTGTTCTTCTGCACTGGGCTGTTCCCACAGTGGTTCCCACACTGAGAGGAGGCATCACAGTAAGACAAAGGGGAAAAGAGCGGGATACTTGAATGAGAAGAGACTGTGGAGCTGAAGTCTCCTTTGACAGGGCACCACTGCAGTATTTGCATATATTCAAATGAGGACATGAATAGCATGCATTGAGCAAACAAAGACCGTCCAATAGGAAGACTGTATGCTCTCAGTATCCCAGCAGCCACTGGGGCAGACACAGGGACGTGCTGTGGGAACCAAGGGGCCACCCCCAAGCCCACTACAGGGAGGGGGACAGCCTGCTTTGAATTAGCATTTTATTTGTGTCCATTTGAGCCAGTAATTTTTGTCTCTTTGCCACAGATGGCTAACATGGAACAAGGATTATCTTTCAGCATAAAAGTGCTATATGAAAGCATGATATGAGCAAAAAGCACAAAGGATGAGGTATTAATGCACGTTTAGATATGTACATCTATTTTCTTTACAGTTATAACAGTTACCCACTGTGCAAAATTAAATGATCTAATTTCCAAACAGATCTACTTCAATCACAAATTATTTTCAGCCAATGTAGTATGTCATTTGGTGACATACTAGACCTTTTTTATTTCATCTGATGATTTTACTGTAGTAAATATTTTATATTATTTACAAATTATTGAGTATATTTAACAAACTATACAGTAGAGGAGATCAAATGGAGGGGCTTTTTTATACGTTTCACTGAGACTGCTCTATTCTTTAGTGTTTTATGTAATATTGTGAGATGCTTGTATGTGGGTGATTTTGCTCCTCTGTTCCAGTGAAATTGGGAGACCAATAAAATTAACTAAATAGACTCTAGTGCTACATTTTCAGGGGGGGGGGGGGGGGGGGGGTGTTAAATGCATCTCAATTAACCTGCATCTCAATTAACCTGCCTGATTATCACAGCACAAATCCAAGTCCAAAACAATCTACCTTGACAAAAAAATACAAAAAAACACAAGCCTGTTTTAGTAGATATTGCAAGCTTTATATCATAGCTAAATTTGATTAGACTTAATTGTTTAACATGTAACCGTCTCACAGAACCAACTTAAATTCATTCCTCTCATTGAAACATGTCCCACACTCAGGGATCAAACACATCTGCTGCAGAGGGGGCGTATGCAATTAGCAAAAAGTAGGATTCAATGAAAATTGAAGACCACCCAAAAACACAAACGTACATACTAAACTCAGATTTGAATACTCTGAATGGATTTGTGGTAAAAGATCTTTGGAAATGATGTTGATGAAAACATTTAGCTCAGCTGGATACTTCTGCCCAGAGGAAGAGTTGACATTATAAATGCAGGTCCAGATCGACATGCGCGACTACTTTAGACTGTGGTGTGATCAAGCATGCCACACAAGAAGCACTGTATTTGCCTAGAACCCTAGCTGGTTGCAGACAATAACATTTTACAAAGAAATAAGAAAATCAAAAATAACTTTGCAAAACCACTAAACAATTAATTAATTTATAAAATAAAATAGTGTTGTGGTTATAATTGTAACATAAACTGTTGATTAATTATTGTAAAAGGCAGTAATAATCTATGGTGTAAAAGCCCGCTGTACCCCAGACACTTCCTCCCGCTCCTTCTGTGGGACCCCAAGGCGTTCTCAGGCCACCCGAGGATTATTTTCCCCAAATTATGTCATTTTATTTACTACAAACTCCCCCCAAGCCCTGTTTTTTGTTGGTTTTTTTTACCTTAAACCATAAGAGCTGTGTAATCTCATTTTTGTGCTGCTATCTCTTCATTAAAGTGTCACTATAAAGCTTTGTTTGTATTTTCTTGGCAGCAGATTGACCAACACAAAATATTGGCCTATTCTGGTGATTTAAGGCTGATAGCCAATTAGCCGATAGCCAACCGATATATTGGTCTATCTCTACAACAGTCCCTCATGATACACTTGGGTCTGCCAGATCCCTCCAACTTCCTCCTCCGTCAGCAGGTCCAACTCACCACCAGGTGGTGATCAGGTGATCACTCTACGCCTCTCTTCACCCAAGTGTTCAAGACTCATGGCTGAAGGTCATCTAACACAACAACAAAGTTGATCATCGACCTCTGGCCTAGGGTGTCCTGGTGCCACGTGTAATGGTGGACACCCTTGTGCTTGAACATGGTTCGTTATGGGCAAACTGTGCCTAGTACAGAAGTCCAATAACAGAACAATGCTCTGGGTCAGAACAGAGAAGCCAGCCTTCTTGATCATCTCTCTCCAGGTGTCACTGTCATTGCCTACACAGCCGTTGAAGTCCCCCAGCTGAACAACAGAGTCTCTGGTCTGCGCATTGTCTAGTGCCCCTTACCCAGGGACACTAAGGAGGCTGGGTACTCTGCACTGCTGTTTGGCCCTTAGGCCGACACAACAGATTGCCCCACAATAACAAGCCCACACCAGCCCACTCTCTCCCTCTGGACAATGCCATAGGGATATATATATATATATATATATATATAGATATAGATATAGATATAGATAGATAGATAGATAGATAGATAGATAGATAGATAGATAGATAGATAGATAGATATAGATATAGATATAGATATATATATATATTACTATATCAGTGATTTGCTATTCGGCATTTGTCTGGCTGGTTAGTGTTAATATTATGCCACGTCCTGGTAACAGTGTTAGTAGTAGCCTACTTATAGTTCTCCCACCTTATTATCAAAAAACAAAAAAAACAAAAAAACAAGACTAAATTGACCCTTTGGTCTGGTCAGTTATAGAGGGATTACACTTCAGTGTACTGGATTTGCATTGGTTTGATTCAGTGAAATGATAAGATTCCCTAGATGCATAAAATATACAAATTACGAAACTCAACTGAGCAAGAGCAACACACCAGAGCAGTGGATATGGTGTTTGCCCGTATTAATATCTATGCCAGCTAACCTAGTGTATGTTTAATTTGTGCATGCTTATCTTAAAATATTGTAATTGCAATAATTATAATTGGTGGTAAATATGTTCATTTTGGTCTATGTGTAGTTATATTTTATTCTTATTATTTTTACAAATTTAACATTTATACCAAGGAACTATATTAGAGGCCCACCTTTTACTTACAATGTTGCCGAATCCAAAGCATGCTCCTGAAAACGTGAGGACGGTCTCTTCTTCTGGAGAAGTGTGAAAAGTCCCATGTTTAGTGCGACCCCTGAATGCAGCGCGGGGTAGTACATCCGGGACACTGCGGTCTCACATGTCAGAGCACTCAGCTGTCAGGACTCCTTCATGTGGAGGACTGTATCACTTAGAATACAGTGAGGTTTTGGAGAAGACATGGTATGTTTTCTGTACTGCTTTACTGCCTGTTGTTTCAGGTTACAATTTTCGTGCGATAATGTTGAGATTTAGCTATAAATGCTGTTTGCTAATGTAGCCTAGCTAGCTTACACAGTGCTAAACCAAGCTTGCAGTACTGACAGGTGGTGAAGTTAGGCTAAATTTAGCACAACAGACCATTGCTAACTTTCATTCATTGCGAAATTTCTTTTTAATTTGTATTTGTATTTGTGATTAACTATGCACCTGTGTTATGCATAGCGTTTAATCGTTACTGTACAAAATACTGTGCATTTGATTTTTCTTTATGATACTTTCCTTATCAATATTTAAATATTAGAATTTTGTTAATTTTGCTGTACAGTATATGCACATGCAATCTCAGTAGGAGTGATTGTTCTTTGCGTCTTGTATTTTGTATTTACCTTTTCCAGGTTCCACCAGGCAGACTAAAGCATAATTTAAGTTTCATTGATAATTTACTGTAGTTTCATGCTTCAGTATGCTTAGTAAACGCTAAATGTAAAATCTGTCAATCTGTCCAGTTGACAGATTTTACATTTTGCTTTTACTATGGATCAGACCTGGGTGACTGAGGGATTACACACACTTCAATGTGTTTGTATGTATTTTGATAGGCGTTGATGGGGATCCAGTTGGTGGTCAGCTTGCTGGCTGCCAGTATCATGCAGAGGATGGCTCCTCACTGCTCATTTGCACGCTGGCTTCTCTGTAACGGCAGGTACTGTCCCACTCTCATCTGGTCACATCAGATACCTAAAGCTGTCTGTTTATCCACCTGGTGTTTTGTTTTTGTTCTTAGTTTGTTCCGGTTCAAACACCCTTCAGAGGGAGAGCTGTGTGCGCTCGCAGGGAAACAGATGCCTAAACCAAACAGGAGAGACAGGTGGGACGAGGGAAGGGCTCGGCAGTGCTGGGTCACATCACAGTAATTTAGAGGATGATCTTTTATCTAACATCTCACATTTCAAACATATGTTAACTCTTTGGTATAAACAAAAAACGTGTTGTCTTTGCTCCAGGAGGCAGAATGGAGAGGGCAAACCACTGACTGTGCCGAAAGATATCGACCTTCACCTGGACAAGGCCCCAGTCAATGTTATGGATGCCCTTGGTAAAATAGACACATTTTAAGTAAATATAGAGCATGTGATATTACGACTTACGTATGTGAACCATTTTTACACATTTTTAAATGTAACTTCTAAACTTCTAGATGTTTGATAATAGTGAATATGGTGCCTTTTTTAAAACCTACAAATTGTTTTTTTATTTCCAGTGCTGCGCTTCTTCTTGGAGTACCAGTGGCTTGTAGATTTCGCGGTCTATGCAACTGGAGTGTTTATTTTCACTGAGTGTTACTACAGTGTTGTAGATGCCAGCAAAGAGGTCAACATTGGGGCCATCTGGTGTGTTTTGACAGTCCTCTTTGGCCTGTATCCTTTTCAGTGATGCATTATCATTTTAAGTCGATATAAATCATAATTAAAATATAAATATATAAAAAGCTGTGTAAGTTAAACATTTCAAACCAGAATATCCCTTAACTTTTCACTTTCAGAAAAACACTTCACACTTTAATGAGTCACTACTTTAGCTCGGAGGAGGGTGGAGAGCGGTCTGTGTGTCTTGCATTTGGTTTTCTGTCTTTGCTGGTGGCCATGTTGGTTCTGGTGGTCAGAGAAGATTACCTGGAGTTTGGACTTGAGCCAGGATTCAACAGCCTCTTCAACAACTTGGAAGTCTTTGTGAAGCAGCAGGGTTATGCCGACTGGTCGTATGTATCTAGCAAACAACAACATGTCCATCTGAGTTATTAAATCATATTGTAATGTGTTTTATTTTTCTACAGAGTTCCAGTAACCAAGCTGACAGTGAAGCTTGGTCTAGCTGCTGTGTGTGCCTACATTGGATCTCTTTTGGCTTTCCCTGGACTTAGACTGGCTCAGACCCATCTCGATGCTGTCCAGATGAACTCAGATCGACCAATAATCCAGTAACAACAACCAGAACACACATATTTAGCATAAAGTTTTTATTTAGGTACTTATTACATTTGTAACATTGCGATTGATTTACATAGGATTCTACTGCACATGAGTTTCATGTCACCCATCATTGTGTTGATCCTGTGGGTGAAGCCAATTGCAAGAGACTTCCTAGCCAATGCACCAATAGGAAAGTCCTCTATTACAATGTAAGAACACAGACATTTAAAGTTTTTTTATTTTGACTATAAAAAAGATGGCTTATACCCATGTTATTATTTTTGCAGCGTGTCCAGTTCAGCATTTGACAGTATGCGTTTGGGGATCATTGTGGCTCTGTGTGTGCTGCGGTTGGCCCTTACCCGCTATCACCTGCAGGCTTACCTTAACCTGGCACAGAAGTGGGTGGAGCAAATGAAGAAGGAAGCTGGACGCATTGCTGCTATTGACATTCAGAGAAAGGTCAGGCCTGTTGTGATTGAAGTAGTATAAAACACTAACAAAAGAATTGTTAACTATAAATTGCATCCTATTTTCTCTTAGGTCACTCGAGTGTTTTGCTACCTGACAGTAGTGACTCTGCAGTATTTGATTCCCATATTGCTGATTCTCTTCTCCACTCTGGCACTAAAGGCATTAGGTATGTTTATATTTGATGAATACTTAGCCTGGTTCTTATATCACATTTTTACATTGGAAGAGCTGTAATGAAAGTTCATGAAATATGTATGAAAAATCCATCTAATTACTTATAAAACTCTAATATGTTTAATACATTTTGTTGTTGTCATATTAAGTAACTGTAATTGTTATCCCACCCATTTTCAATAGATCTTGAGCTTCATCCGATACTGATAGTTGAAAGTGTCACAGTTGTTGTCATAAGTTCCTACCATGCTGCCTTTTACCTGCAGGAGACTTCTCATGGACTCCTGGAGAAGAGCCCACCCCTGGTGTGACCCCGGCTCTGGTCTTACCGACAGCAGCTCCTGCAGTGTCGGGGGTCCTGGAGGAGGATGAGGAGGGGGTGGACTACATGGAGGAAGACATCCAGGCCACAGTGTCCCGCCTGTCTGAATCCTTCAGTGCCCTTAGATCTGTCCTCACTCCACTGTTTTTTAGAGGCTTCTTTGCTTTCCTCACCTGGTGGGTCGCTGCCTGTCAAGTCATCAGCTCGCTTTTTGGCGTCTACTTTCACCAGTACCTCATGCACAGCTAAATGTGATCAATATAAGAATAAATGGTTAACAAGAAAACCTAACTGCTTAAAATGCTGTTTACATATGCAGCAGTACATTTCTGAACTCGTGCCATCCACCACCCAGATTTTCTTCCCCCCAGATATTTTCCACAACTACTACCAAGGGATACTGCATGCCAAGAAGGACTAGCTACTACAAGTATTTGCCAATACTATAATACTATATTATTCAACCATAGTAACTGATAAATTCACAAAGTGCATTATTAAAAATTAAAATACAAATGCAACAAATACATTTGTTAATCTTAAATATATTACTCATCAGTGGCCATGTTTACATACATATCAAAAATCTGATCTTTATCTGATTTCAGGAGTTTTCAGATTATTGAAATGTCATGTAAACATTTCAAAGTTCCCATCACACTCAATGACCAGCAGGCAACTGGTCAGAAATACAAGTGACTGTGATTATTTATTAAAATTTTCTACTGCTTTTAAAATAAGATGTTTACCAGCATTTCCAAATTGCTTGGTAAAAAAATCTTAAATGCTGCATTATTGCTGTACAGTTTGGTGTGTACTACCTGTTTGAAGTTAAAGACATTTCATTGTAAATGGGTATTTTTTTTACCCCTGTGTAGATATTATGGGAGAGATTCCTGATCTCTCCAAAGAAACCGATTCAAGAGTGCTAAAAGTTTGTTTTTAATGTAAAGTTTTAACTCTAATAACTATAGGGGACAGCATGACTGAGTGAGTGTTTCATAAGTCAGAATGCCAAGATGGATTTTTTTTTTTTTTTAGTTTTTACAAGTGCCTCTAGGCTCAGGGATTCTGTATAAAATCTCATTTCATTTTATTCACAATTTATGATAATTTTTATGCTAAAACAATCTAAGCATGAGCTTGATCAATGTGTAACCTTTATAATTTAATCATCACAGTTTTGTTTTTATATTTAATGATGTCTTCACATTTGTATTATCAGTAGTTGTTAAATAGTTTTGGTTTGTTTGCACTGAGATTGTGTTATGAAGTTCTATTTTTTTCAAGCATGGTGTGAACTAGGTTATAATAAGGTTTTATTAGTGTGGCATAATAATAAAAATACATTTTATCATTCAACAACTTGGAGCTATTAATATGTCTCCACTTAATGCAGTCTTCAGTCCAGAGCGTGGGAGATCCCTGTGCTAGAGGTGTCTGGACTGACTGACAAAAGTCGTGCATGACAATAGTGTCTGGTGGTCTGACCTCTGCCCAAGCCTCCATGGAAGTTTATTCTTTAATCACTTCTAATTACTATGAACTCAGTGCTCTCCTGGACTGTGGGAAGAACTGGGTTGTTGAAAAATGTTGTAGCCTTTGTATCAATTCTTCAATTAAAACATGAATTAGGAAAATGAGTACAATCTTTTAAATAATATGTCTGATATTTTTGTGTTGCTGAGTTGACCCAGTGAATACAGATGAGGTGATACAGTATAATCACAAACAACTGAAAATTAAAGAAATGCCTTCTATTGCCACAAACTTCAGCATGTGGGCATGTGATTATGTACTGGTGTCTAATAATGATAATCCTAATGCCCAATCCCAAAGACAGAAATCTTGTTTTTGGTCCAAGAAATATGAGGAATAGGATTACTCTCTTTTAGTTATCATGGGTTTCCAAATGTTTCTGAACAAGCTGTTACACACAAAGATGAGTAAAGTATTGAAACCACTAAAAGTAGTAGCAGGAGGCAAATAGTAGTTGTACAGTAATGATGTTGGCAGATGTAAGTTGTTATACTATTTTCATAGCCAATACATTTACATTTACTAAAGTACTGTTGACCTTTTTAGACTTAGTTTCTATTTTTTCACCTCCGTTCATTATCTCTGCTGGAGGCCTCTTTGGACCACTGCAGCGACCGAAGGCCTGGTGTGTGTGAGACCCAGACACAGGACGTCCCATGGGAGCTGCCCAGACATGACCCCCAGTCTGACTCTCTTTTCATTTACGGAGCAGCAGACGACAGAGATACACGGGACTGTGCAGGCATCCTCTCTGCTCTGTTCGCTTGGTTTTGATAAAATGACAAGGAAAACCAAACGCACCATAGGGGTAGGAACACCATCACCACTGACAGAGCCAATGTAAAGGTCTTTTAAAGTGGTCCATTTTTTGTTCCTCTCATTGGTTGGTGGCATGGCAGGTTGCACTGACAGGAGCGAGACATGATAATGAGAGCGAATGTGCAGAGAGCAAAGGTGTGTAGCACTAAATAAATGGACACATGAAAGTGTGATAGCCGCACAGTGGACATCATTTCATCTGTGCTCACATAAAAGAGCAAACAGCAGCTCTGGGAGACACAATTTACCTCAAAGACACACAGAAATGACAGTGTGAAACAGGAATTTACCAATCAAACTCTTTTTTTATTGAAGCAATCACATCAAATGAGCCTAAGATATGAAAAACACACTGACACACATAATACTGAAGATATTCATTATAATAATTAATAACAGCATCATTATTTTGGACAGGCCTGGTGTGGAGAACAGCTTAACAGATTTTTGGTGAAAGCTCAAGCCAAGTCTGGCCACACAGTTTCATTTAATCATTTATTATTTCACATATAAAGCCTGAGCTACACTAGGGTCCCCTTGTGGCCATAGTAGAAACACAAATCTTTATATTACAAAGTTTTATAACAAAAGAGGAAACATAGCAAAACATAGATAATTTAGTTGTAATTCATTAGCCCTTTTGAAATTATTGTTTTAATTAAAACTACAGCATAACATAACACAATGTGTAATCAGCTTCAAGGCAGAAACAAGAGAACATAATCTCACTACACTCAATACAATCAAGTGTTCTAAATGATCGTCCTGATATTGAAATCAAAGTCATAGCAGGTTTGCTGAAGAAAGTCAACAACATTGTTAAATTGCATACATCTAAAAAACAAAAAACGTGCCAAAATGTACGTATTTATGTTGGTGTATCAAAATGAACAATTTAGTTTGAGGTTTGTGGGACATTTTATAGCACTACTAATCCAGCATTCAACATTATGATCACTAAAAAGATACTTTATTCTTTAGTCTTGTATTCATGATCCCCTGTGGTGCTGTGTTAGAAGAAAGAGAAACAGGAAAGCATTTGTGCCCATTTAATGCATAGTAGGTAAAAAAGTTTGTGAATAGGTCTGAATATAAGGCATGTGTATGACTAGGAGTGCGTAACTGGTTGCACTATGCTGCTTTTTCTAACCGTTAGCAAAAGCTTAAGAAAGAAAGTTGTTTAACTCCTTTGAGATTATTCAAAACATATACATCTATCTTCATTATTAATCCCAATACAGTAAAAAAAAAATCTCCAAGGAGAGACCAGCTCTATTTTTAATGTCCAAGCTGTGGACAATTAGTTACCACTCCACTCCATCTGTGTGAGAGCAATGGCATAACTGAATGTAGCTATCTCTGCCAGGTGTCACTGAGCTCCATTGGTCTGAGCATCTCCTCCTCGCTGTGGGAGTGACCTTTGGAGAGCTCCTTCATCTGATTGGCCGGTTGCGTGTGTGGTGGGCTGGGCCGAGTGGAATCAGGGTTGCTGATTGGAGAGCGGTCTTTGAGTTGGAGCAGAGGAGGAGAGGAAGGTGAGGACATGTGGTCCGGTGAGGCACGCTCCGATTTGATGTGGAGGTTCAGAGAGGGCAGGTGAGGGGAGGTGGAGGAGCAGGGCTGAGATGGGAAAGAGCACCCTCCACTGGATATCCTAGGAACAACAAGAAACAAAAAGATGCAGTATTCAGTTTGAAAAAATCCAACACTACAACTAATGTTGGAGATAACCTTGAGGCTTATTTACATAGAAGTTCAATCCCAGCTCTGAATGGTCACTGTGTACCTGACTTCACCATGAGGTTGGTGTGTGAGTGAGGTATTGGTGGTGATCAGAGAGAAGCCATGGCAGCAAAACATAGCTTATATAATTGTATGGTTAGTAGTCACTAGAAACCTTATAGTTTTTTGTTATACATGATTAACTATTGATTAACCTTATCATCATCATACCATCCTTGATGAGAGGATTTTGGAGAGGGAGTTGTATGTGTATTTGTAAGAGGGATATGTATAAGCTTCACCCATCCCTTTTTCAAACCATGCCTATGTGTCTCTGTGTCAGTACTGTTATGCTGTTGATTATGTTATGTGACTTTTACACGTGCAGGTTTGAAATAAATATTATAACTAACCAAATTTTAAAGGGCTTTGGTGGAAAAAGGAAACTATGTGAGGTTCAAACCTGTTTACATTCTAATAATCCCATAATGGTCTTTCAGATTAATTCAGATTTTGTTAGTATTTTTCCATTCCTACCCTGGATTTATATGATTCCCGTGGGGGTCCTGCAGTGGCTGTGATGTTTGCCATTGGTTCACTGCAGCTCGCTGTAGACTGTGATAAAATCCAGACTGGTAGTCTGCAAATAAATAAAAGCTTTAAATACATAGAATAATCTTCACCTGACTGTATTATTAACATTAATTAAAAGGTTAGTTATTGGTATACATAGAACGTACCAGATGTTGTAGGAGAGCCCATGCCATACCCTCCCAGACTGTGGCCCAGAAGTCCTGTTTTGCCCATAGCCACAATGGAGCCACCTGAGTGTAAACCCTGGTATAAGTGACCCCTCTGGTGGCCGCAAGAAGAACAACAGAGAGATGAAATGCTTGGAGTTACACTGATGAGATGATGAAAAAGCAAGGCATACTCTTTATGATGGATAAAACAATGTTGTAGAGCTGCCCTGACTTTCATTTAGGGTTTTGTTTTTATTTGGGTCCCCATTAGCTGCTACCATGGTAACTGATATAGTGTGACATTTGAATATATAATAATAATAATAATAATAATAATAATAATAATAATAATAATAATAATAATAATAATAATAATAATAATAATAATTTTGATCAAAATGCCACAATATTACAATATTTTCATTGCAAAGAAAATCATCATATATCTGAGGTGAAGCTATAGTTATATAAGCCATAAACAGACTTCAGGACTCACAGCAGAGTGATGGCTGTTGCGAGGCCCTAATCCCTGGTTGGCTTGGGTGTCCCTCAGCCCCTCAGGACTCAGGCCTAGAGCGGGAGGCGGGGTCTTCATCTCCAGACCTCGGTTAAGGTTTCCATGGGCAAACACAGAGTAGCCAATACCTGCCAAAACATACCACGGCCAAACATGTGGAGCAGGAAGTGAAAAGAGATGTGAGCTCAACACCTTCCTCACCTACATCTGTGATAGACAGTTCCTCTTTTGACCTTGGATAACTATGTATAAGATATGAGTAACACTCTTAAAAAAATATACCCACAACTGGACAAATTTCATACATGTTGGTTTATAGGCTTTTGTTTGTGCATCTCTGTAATACTGTACACCACAGACATGGGCAGTGCATGAGGGGCAGGTGTGCTATATTCAAGAAACCACAGAACTAGTTAAAGCGGCTACCGCAGAGAGAGAGAGGGGGGGGGGGGGGGGGGGGGGGGGGGGGGGGGGGAGACAGAGAGAGAGAGAGCGAGAGGGCCAGTTTCACACTCAAGTTTCCTGTGAGTTCTCAGCAGCTGCAAGGCCCACGGGGAACCACACACATCACACTATTACTGTTAATTACACTATTGCAAAGGTCTTTCATTCACTTACATGGTGAATATTTTGGTGTTATTCTTCAGGGCAAGCAAATTTAGATGGAAACACATATTCAACATAAAGTAACATTTGAAATTGGATGACAAGGTTAATGTTGATGCCAAGTGCGTTTCTCACACCTTGTTTCGTGTATTTTTTATCTGTGGTGAATTTTTGTATTTCAGTGCTCCCGTGTTTTTGCAATGTGAAAAAATGTGAACTATATGCAGCTTTTCTGGTGGAGGCAGCAGCACCTACTTGTCTCCATGGATATGTATTTCATTTCTTTGTCTGAAATGTTCCACACTATGGCATTAAACATCTGTCTCCGTGAAGACGAGCAGGCAACTCCACCAGGCCAAGATATACAAGTGTAATGCCATACTGTGGAACAACAACAAGACCTTGAGATAAGCAGGTAGTGAACCTCAACTAGAAAAGTTACATAGTGCACCTTTAAGAGATGCAATGATATAGTCATTATACAATCAATATACATGTTTATATATTACCAAAATGCGTGGTGATGATACCTGAGTGTGGAGACATAAAGGCGCTGTGAGGATGTGCAGCAGCTGGACTGACAGATCCTGGTCTTGAGCTCAGTGGTTTGTGCCCGGGGGGTCTGTGGGCTCCCATATGTGAGGAATTTGGTGGTCCGTTCTCACAGCTGGATGAAACCAGGAACTGTGCTTCTGGGGTGAGCAGAGAGGGAGGCTTTTTGGAAGATAAGAGAAAGTATGTAGCCTATTAATCCCTGGCATTAATACTGTATGAGGACAATTACAATAACCAAAATATGGCAGCCAAAAATATAATGGCAACTGAAGTTACTGTGGAGACTACAACTTCAAATCTACCATGACATTCTTTGTCATTTGTACACCTACATATCAATAGCACAGATGCACTCAGATGAATACTCATTGTTACTAGGTAAACTGAAAAGTGAGACATGCACTCACATAGAAGCGCTGGCGGGCCACAGACAGGTCCATCCCTTCACTCAGACCAAACTTATCTGACACAACCTGCATGCTCTCCTCACTGTCCAGCTCTGAGCCATCCAGACCAAGGCCTTTTCTACGGAGTGTCTGTAAACACAATGCAAACACAAAATGACCACATGGTGAAACCTGATTGCACTCAGGCAATTTTAATATGACTAATGGCCTAATGTGTGGTCTCCTAGACATGAACACAAAGGCTGCTCCATACATGCTAGCTCTGATGCACTCTCAGAACTAGCTGTGGTGAGACAGAGGTACAGGCAATCCTTTTAGATTTTCCTTTTTTGTAATCTTTGAGGTATAAATGTACTTTATACCTATACTTAATCTATGAACTGTTGTCTTGTTTAACTGTGTAAGTTACTTTATATGTTTATGGTAGTACAAAACGTGGCTTACTTGTTTTTAGATTATGGGCGACAAAATTAGACTATGGGGGCTACCAGAGTATCCACTATTAATTATTATTTCATTATTATAGTATCCACTAAAAACTACAATTTTGCCATTTAGCCCTGCTAATACTTGCTCAAATCCAGGCAATTGCTCTAACTTTTCAAAGATTTTACTTCATCATGTATTTTTAATGTATTAAATATTTTACCAGGTAGATTAAGAACACATTCTTAATTAAAGGGTACATATTATAAAATTATAAAATTGACTTCAGTTACAGAGTTGTGTTTTGATTCATGCATGTTAGAGTAAGCCTGTTCTCTGGCATTTGTGGCTTTAGTGCTCAGAAAATTGCCATCTTCACCTACTGCCTATCTGCTCACTGCTCTGTATTTATCTGCAATCTTTAAAAAAAAAATCTGACTCCTGGTCATACATGGGGTTAAAAAAAATGTTGCATAGCCATTTTTTCAATAAAAACGAGTAATTGAAAATCTGCATCAATTAATAAGCTGTTGTAGATCAATATTGTGGTTTACAATAACCAAAATGTAAAATTACAAAGTTACATTTTTTTTATTTAATACACAACATATGCTTTTTAACCAGATCAATGTAATGAGAAATGTGTGTATACCTCCAGTATGTCTGTATTGGTGCGACTCTCGTGTGGTTCGCTGTACTCTGTGTACTTGAGCAGTACTTTGTCCATGTCTGTGCTGGCATATTGGAAGAGGCGGTTGGTGCTGTTGAAGATAATGAGGGCGATCTCACAGTCACACAGCACGCTCAGCTCGTAAGCCTTCTTCATCAAACCAAACTTACGCTTGGTAAAAGTCACCTGCACACCAACAGTAACACATGAGCCGTAATGAGACATGTTAGACAAGACAAGACACCACAGAAGCATGCTATGGTTGGTTAAAAAAAGAAAAAGAAAACATCTCTTTCCGCCATAGCAGGCCGCTTTGATCATAATGTATTTCAAATTTAGTAAAAACTTTTTTTTTTTTCTTTTTAGTAAAGTGTGTTTTGCATGTTTGTCTCCTTTGAATTGTTATAGCTTTTCCTGGAATATTCTACAGTACGGCATTAAGATGGCATCACCTGCTTTCATCCATGGAGATGGATAATTTAATGTCATTTTGAGGGAAAGTTATAACATTTTCCTGTACACAAGCATGTGACTGACTCTCCACATAGTGCACCTTTAAATATTACATTATTCAAGAATTTAATTACAAAAATTGCATGATTTATACAGACTTACCTGTCGATTTCTTTGGTCCAAAATGCGTGAGATTTGTATTTTCTTTCTTCCCATATTTTCTGTTGGCACGCTCCTGACACAAGAGACAGAAAAAACTATTTGATATAATGATAGTATTTTAAGTTTTCAATGTCAAATGACAACAATTTCTGACAGGGGTCTGACTTGTTTTTGGACAGATATGCTCTATAAGGCTTCAGAGTGCTGCATCTCTATATTGTTTTAATATTTAGACAATGAAACATGCTGAAGTGACTTGAGTTTGCCTTTAGCCCAAGCTCGTTGTATATTTTTAGTGCCATGCAGCGATGGACTCTAAACTTAGCGGCCCTTGCCTGTTGCCTTGTCCACTCTCTGACCCCCAACTCCTGCCACCCCACCCCCATCTGAGTGACCCACCGGCTACAGCGCAGTGCCCAAGAGACAAGGTTATAAATAAAGCTTAGCACTCCATTTTAGAGGATCAGCGGGCAACGTCCACAAAACAAATAGCGTGGACAAGACTGGTGTGTTTGTAAAAAAATGATTTTTCTGAAAGCCGCCCACTCGTCTCTCATGCACAACCATGTCAGAAAAATAACATCAAGATAACGCCAGAGTGAAACATGATGACAGATAATGAGCCATGACCATTGTGCATTATGTGTTGGAATAATATGAATGAATTAATAAACAGCTGAAATGTACTGATAATTGCTTTAACTTCATAAAAATAGCTCACAGTAACAAGAAAAAGATATTTACTGTCTATTATTAATTGTGTCAATACATTGCATCAGTAATAGCTTGACAATATTGGATGTTGTAGTTGATTAGTTAAATTTAAAAAAAAAGTTTTGTTATTATTTCTTTTAAAATAATTTTTTCTCAAAAAAAAACAAAAAAAAAAAAAACCCGTAAATTGCAAATTGTCTATAAACTTCATGGATTAAAAAGCTGATTCTGGCCTATTTCTGCATCTAAACATTTCCCTTATCAGTGCCGTTAAGTATCTGTCTGGCCCTTCTAACCCACACTTCCAAAGCCCTGTGGAGTTCCTTGGTTTTCCCCTGAATCCTCCATATTTACTTGATGTCTCTCTATATTTAGTGGCTGTCCCTGTTGGCGGATATAGTGGCCAGTTCCCATGACCCTTCCAGTGCCCGCTACAACTCCACGTCAGCTTGGCACTCAGGCATCTGGGGCATTTGAGCTGAAATCACCTCTCTGGCCTTTTACCTTATAAAGTTGTGTCATATGCACAGACAAACCAGACCTCTTCGTGACACTAAACACCAGCTGTCAAATAGTCATACTATAATGATGTCACTGCAAAAACCACAGAATTTTTAAAAAGTACTTTGTGAGCATACAGCACTGTTAAAGCATGGACAATCTTGTAATGGTTAATATTAGAGAAGCCCAGATATGGACGAAAAAACCTTCAGATTAGAAGCTTGAGTTGGGTTAAAAGATATAATACAAAAAATATGAATGTCTAGTGCTGCTCCAAACAAGCTTACAAGAATTATTTCAATTTCTGCTAATATTCAAATACCTTCTATTGACTATTCTTATGTAAATGGGTTTTTTTCCAACTCACAGAAGGTTTCAGAGGTAGTCATCTGGACACTGTTTTTCACAATAAAGATGTTTCAGCTCCCATCCAGCAGCCTCAATATCTCAATTCTGATAAAAAAATTTTAACTAGTTTTTTGTCCACTAGGATAAGAACATGGGGTCATCACCACCTAGCTGGGGGAAAAAAAGTAGTCACAAGTAAAAGAAGGTGGGGAATCTCTCTTTATAAATAATAATGTTTGAGTTTGTATATGAGCAGCTCAAAATAAGTAGTTGGTTTAACAGAGACACCAGTGGCACATTTGACCTAATATCAGTGAATATTTATGAGGAAAATTAAAGGAAGTTGGCATGGTATTCAAAACAGGCAGACAGACCTTATCTCTAGGGTTTTACTTTAAGTTCCTCTCTTGTACAGAATGAAATATAATTGAAAAGCATGTTAAATTTAGCATGTGTACTCTTTTAACCAAACCATCCAGGGTTAGCTATAGCCTGCAGTGTGGTTTTATGAGAGCTGAGACAGACAGGAAAGACCTTCTGCTAATTCTGGAACTATTTCCATGTTCAAAACCAATGCAGCTCGTAGTGTGTGTTTAAATAAAAGAATATGGTTTGATGCTCAGGCTCTGGGTCAATGTGCTTAAGTCTGAATAATGAACACTTGTAGCAACGCGGTGCAAGAACAATGGGTTAGGACTGGGCAGTAACTCTAACTCTTTTGATTAATTTGTGATATGGTGAAAATTTGTGGAATCAAGCTTTATTACGAAACAAGTTTACCCCTTACTTACTTTTTAGATTTATTGTAGAGTGCAGGGGGCAGGAGATTGAGATAGACAACAGTTAGTCCTATAGAGAGAAGGGCTTTAACTGAACTGAAAGCTACACAACAAAAAATATCACATCTGTCACATCTATGGTCACATCTGAGGTATAGAGCAACTTTCATAAAAACCCTGAAAATGAGGTCAAAAAGTTATTGCAAATAAACATGCATTAAACTGTAACTATGGTGATGGTTTTCCCTATAGCCTGAGATTGCTGTTCTGGTCTTTGCACACATACTCCTGCATGTCATTTTCACATTTTGTCAGTTTGTTTTTGTGTGTAATTGATGCCATTTCTGTATTGCTGATGTTTTATTCAAGCCTATCTGGGTATTTTGTGTATTACTAACAAAGTAGAGATGGTGTCAGAGGTAGTCATTTCTTGTCTACACTGGGACATTCGTTGACAAATGAGGGATCACACCGTCTTGTATGACTGACAAAGACAAGTACTCATCAATCGCAAAGATAAAATAGACTCAGTTTATAAATGTAACACCATATAGAAAATAAGTACATGCACTAAACAAGCACCAGTCAAGTTGGCAAGCGGAAACAGAAATCCAAAATGGGTCCTCGATACACAGAGCCGAGAAGAAGGGGACTCTTTACTTTCTCATACGATTGTTTTTTGTGATAGAATGTTTATTAGATTGTGCAGTTTAGAACAGGTAGCATTAAGAAAATAAAGCACAATCTTATATATTCAAAATTAGTCGAACTGCAGGTGGCGCTGCATTCATCTTTCATCTTAGGTGACCCCCAAAAACTGTGTAAATCAGTACCACTCCTTCAACTCTACTAAAACTATTATTATTACACTAGCATATTCTGTTATTATAAAACGGATTTATTTAACCTATTACTATAAAATACTACAAAATATCTTTAATCTTTGAACATTTGAAGGTGTTTTGTTTACCCAACTAGGTGAGATGTGACGCCTTGTCACATGAGCGTAATGGAAGAAAATGAAACATTTCTGAAGTATTTGGGTTCTGCATCACTGGTTTTCTTTCTATGATTATTTCACACGGCCACATATGACTATACCAACTCATTGCACAGCAGATTTACAGTGCTGTGAGTCAAAGCATTTTTCTTTCAGTTCAATACCATTATCATTATAAGATAGAACAACTACCTAGACATATGTATTATTTTTAAAGACATTTTTAAGACATAGGCTGTAAAAATCATCTTTTGAATGTTTGGTGCAGGGGTTCGCTGCATGTAAAACAAATGAACATTTCAATTCTCTACTGAATTTATTACATAATGAGAAAAAAAACTGATAAGGCTCATGAATCAGTCATTACTATGGCACAAGCACGTCTTTAAGTAAAAGGTTTTACTGCAAACTTGTTCATTCTGAGATGAAATAAAATAGGCATCAAGAGATATAAAAATACAAATAAATAAACAGTCCAGTGTATCACATAAAATAAGCTACTTAATATGTGCTGAATGCTACCACAAAGAGGGCCTAAACCACAAATATAAATGTTGATAATCTACATTTGGGGGTCAGGGAGGGTACTTGTGGACACAATGGTGACAAATTATTTGTCTAATTTTGACTACAGATAATTGACTGGCAAGATATTTTTGACACTGAAATACTCCATGGAGGCTTTATGTGGAGCAAGCTGCTGCTGCTGCTGATGATGATGATGATGCAGATGAAGCGTACACTACAAATAGCCTACAAACAAACAGGCTACCACCAAACCAATTGTTTGTTACCGATAATTTCACCGTCACCCATAAAATGTTGTTTAACCAGTAGACGTCGTAGGCCCAGAACTGGCTCAACATGCAGAATTACATCTCAAATTAACACTGGACTGAAAGAGACTTGAGAAAATAGATTTGGGTTTCAGTTTGACACGCTAAAAAACAAAAAACAAACAAAAACAAAAACGTTTCCAGATAAGTGGCTTTAATGTCTTTAGTGTAAATGTGCAGCCTGCCTGGTCCCTGGTCCCCAAACAGGCGCATGTTGCTATGATAACAGACACATTCATAAAGTGAAGAAGCGCGAACTAAACAGTCTCTGGGCAACTACGCACAAGAATTAAAACAAAAAAAACAACTCTGTCTTTTGTATATTCAGTGTAAATGACTCTCACCTGCTCACTGCGCTCAGATCTGCTGGTGTCCACAGTCTCTTGGGTGAGGTCTCAGAAGTCAAAGTATATGACGCGCGCCTCACGATTCTCTTGTGGTTTGGCGCTGATTGACGTTGATTGCACTTGATGCGGCACAAGTGATGGTTGTGCGCTGCTTTCAAACAGCTGGCCGCTCTCAGTCACTGTACAGCGCCTCCTCTATAGCGCAATTGGCCACTCACCTCCTCCTCCTCCTCCTCCCTCCAGACACAAGGGCTCAGCATCACAGCACAAGTTACAGGCTACTACTACTAGACTACCACTAGACTTTGAATGATAAGAGCTAATGAGAGCTTATCAGACATAGCCTATCTCGTCTTTTTACTTGCATTTGTATTGGATAAGGTCTATAATTTCTAACAAAATACAGTGTGTTGGATAAAAGCTTATAGCCTGTTTGTATAAGCAATCAACAAGGCTTTATCATTAAATATCTGGTCCCAATAGTCATCAGTGATCTCCCATGTTTATTAAATACAAGTTTTTTTTAATTTTATTTTATTATACACACATTACCTCAGTGGGTTATCCCTAAATGGTTCTGAGCAAAGCATTACTTTATTACTATTTAATGTGCATCTTACCAGTTATAAATAAATAAATAAATAAATAAATAAATAAATAAATAAATAAATAAATAAATAAATAAATAAATAAATAAATAAATAAATAAATAGTAATTTTAAAAAAGCTTTGAAAAGAAAGTAAAAGCATGCCACAGTCTAAGCCATGCGTTATATGTATTGCACCAATCTATTAAAAGCAAATCCACCCCCCATGTTCATTTAATAGGTATATTTAGACCTAATCACTGCATGCTACATGATTGACTATTTTGGGATGTGACACAAAGCCCTTCCTAAAAATAATAGTGACAATTTATTAGCCCAGAGCATCCACGGTTGACAACTCTATCTCTCACACAGCAACAGACCTTGGCATATGAACCTGTTCGGATCCCTAGATGATTCTCAAAGTGTGCTCCTGATGCAATAGTTAGCAACATCCCTACAGAGAGTCACTGCTTCTATACCTTCAGGACTAAACTAGCCTTCAAATACTGTAGAGACTAGGGTCAACTCCCATTTGTAAATACAACACCTTAACCTTTATAGTCACAAGGAATTTCTGTTTTTCACTGTATTAGTTGTTGGATTATTTATTGCAGTATACCCAAA
The DNA here is from genome assembly GCF_009829125.3 of Periophthalmus magnuspinnatus. Classification (NCBI taxonomy): domain Eukaryota; kingdom Metazoa; phylum Chordata; class Actinopteri; order Gobiiformes; family Gobiidae; genus Periophthalmus; species Periophthalmus magnuspinnatus. Next base: position 8,732,899 of record NC_047129.1, on the reverse strand, counting down.
TCATGCAATAGGACTGATATAGGATCTCTTCATCTTTGCACTTGTTAGTTGGTGGGATACATAAGCTGTATGTTAACATGATGTCCTTGAAATTTGTAGGAAAAAGGCTTAACAATTATGATTAGCCCAAACATACAACATACTTACTAAACTGCACAAGGTTCAGCATACAATTACACAAAATGTGGGAGATACATCTTATGTCTTAGATCACAGTAGAAGTTGTAGGAGTTGGATCATTGTGTGAGCGTCAGTGTATTTATAGTGATATGGTTTCATCAGACTAGTGAATATAAAGATCAGTTATTAAAATGTCCATTTAAAGTTGAAATGTGGCTGACAAAGGCACTTTACAGATTAAGTTCATTTTTTTCATTTTCCTGAAACTTCTCACTTCTGCTTTCGACAAGATCAGCCACAACTCTTTTAGAGTCTGTGGTGAGGCAGTCGAATTCAGAAATAGCCTGCATGGTCAGTGTACATGTGTGAGAGCAATTGTTCACATTGTGTACCTTTATAGCTACGTCGTCTTATCTGCGCCTTAACAGAAAATAAGTTACACCTTCAACCCTCACAGCCCCCACCAAAACCTTTACCAGAACAATACATCCACTGTGGGACAAGAGAGCTGTGTATTACCTGGTAATGAGAAGGTCATACGATGTAGACCGACAACAGTGAGGCTAAAACTGTACTGTATCTGTACTCAAGTGAAATACTTTCAAATAAGTGACTAACATAATCACTGTAAACTTTAATAAGTTTAATTTTAAGTAGTCCTACTATTATACTGAAGACAAACTCAATCTATGTTCAACTTTACAGAGCTATGTATATCCCACCAAAGGTGAGCAAGGATCTATACAAGTAACACAGAAAACGTTGTTCTGTACACTCATGTATAATAAAGAGCATGTGCAAAGATGAAGCCCCTTGAGTCCTAGCTCTCCCTCATAAACTCTGTTATCATAACATGATAGAGATGCTAAAGAATCCTGTGGCTATACAGTGTCTTATTCTGTGTAATCCCTCCAGATATGATCCATAGTAAAAAAAATAATAATAATAAAAAAAAAATAAAATAAAAAATCTGTCAATCTTCTTAGTTTGTATGTTGTAAACTATGACATATTTTAGTGTTAATTTCGTTGTTAATTGTTATACGTCTAAATGTAAATTTAATTGAAGAACATATGTTCTCTTTAAGACTTTGGCATATTGAAAGATGATTCACAATAATCCTTTAATCGCTTAATCAAGTTATGCCTCAATGCTTAAACTAATCTGTGTGAAGAGGTGACTGTTTTAGTGTTAATGTTTAACACACTGTGTTGGCTCAATGAGCTGCCTAATTTGCATCTTCGCAAAGACTGGTAGCAGCAGTCCTCAGCTGTATCAATGTCTGTCTTGCGTGTGTCCAGAGTTGGGGCATGCTGGTGCATTGTTACCACAGATCCAAGAGAAAAGTCCAGTGTTGTTGCTAAATTTTAATCTGAGGCTTTAGCGCACATCACATGCCCAGACGGAGTAAGCGCGCAGTGGACTCCAGCACAACACCAAACTACTGAAAAACTTCAGTGCAGGACAGGAAACGTCTCTGTCCTCCACATGGAGCACTAAAACAATGCTATACGTCGGAATGGCAGCCAGATTTTGTGCGTAAAAGCGAGTGAAGTTACCGCGCCACCAGTGTTCTCACCCCGAGCCCGGATGAGAACATGGCGAACTACAGTCAACGCTCTTTAATAGTTTTGTGCCTACTGGGAATTTTATCCGCGATCATGTCCGTTTTGTCTGTGATTTTAATCTTCCAGCTTCAGTCTCAACAGACGGCGGTGAAAGAGGACTCTGCCCCGCCGCACTCGGCCCTGCTTCCCGCGGGCGTTTGGGCCGTGCTTCTGCCCGTGTCCACGGTGCTCTCGGCTCTATCCCTCACTCTAAACCTGAGCTCTGTAGTTCTGTGCCTGCTCCATGGATACTTTTCTACGGAGGTCTGTAGAGGGGAAAAGGACACAGAGAGGTATGTGTCTCCAGACAGGATTTAATCCTTCCAAAACCTCTACTGATGCTGTGTAAAACAAAAATATAGGGATACACAAAACGACTGAAGTTTGGGACAGAATTAAACACTTGTTGCTTATTGAAAAAAGGCTGTGAATGCACAAAACTTCTAACAAACAGTCCAGACCGATATTGTAACTTCCAAATAAGCTAAATAAAATATGTTATCATGCAATACATCTGCCATTTTGTTTAAAAGTTTAAAGGCAAATCTATTCCTTTACTGGGTAGGTAAAACATGGATGTTTGATCACTGACAAAAACATTTCAACTCCGTTTCAGTAAAAAATCTGAAGACAAGACAGGCAGTAGTCTTTTTATGTAGAAAATCTGAATAGGATTAACTAAGTTGTGAAGATAGTATAGTAGTGAAGTGAAATATCAAAGGCGTATCCCCATGTTTTCTGAGATTCACACTTGTTCTGAGCTCCCCCCACCCTTCAAAATCCTGCATCGGGTTGAATCTTAACACAATGGGCTTCCTCTTAAGCACCCAGCGCTTGGCCTCTATCTGGCTTGCTCCCACATCCGTTTACAAATCCACCATCCACCATACCTTCGAACCTACATTGACATGATGGGACAGAAGCTACAGTATGAATCAGTCATCAATGATTGGGCAGCCACATAAATCAGGAAGAAATGGGGACAATAAAACCCAATATAGAGACAACAATAATCGGATTGTGGACAACCGCTTTAATTTATGGCACAGTTAACAAGGACGTTTGTCTCCACAGAGCAGACTGGTTCCTCCTGGACAGCAGAGCAATACGCCATGTAGCAGTTGGGCTGTTTTGCATGGGAGTCTCTGTGTACTTGGCAGGTAAACAGTCACAAATCTAAATCCATATATCACATCATGCTAATGTTGTAATAATGTGTGTGAGGGATCTTGAAGGGATTAAAATAGAATGTACATATTTGCAAAGTACAATAGTTAACCAAAGGAATATATTAAAAAAAAAAGTTTAAAAAAAAGTTATCTAATCTAATAAACTGGATAGTAGAATGTTGTGTAGACATTATAGACTGAGGCACAAGCTGTAATGCCACGTTCTTTCTGGTCCCTTCAGTGAGAACAATGCATTCTTTGAGCGGCGTTCATGACTTGAGTGCTTTTAATGCTGGACCTGGCACCGTGTTGGTGCTCTGTTCCACTGAGCAGCTTGTACTGCAGGCGTCATTGGAGCCAAGCCTCCCCATTGTAACAAGGTCTTGGTGTCATTGGCCTTATGACCCTTTCTTCAGACACTTTTACTTAAGTGAGGAGAGGAAGGACAATGACAAAATCATCACATTCCAGTGTTGAGCTTCTCTCCTTCCTTTGGCATTCCTGTGTCCACTGGCTTTTTTCTGTAAGAAAGCGGGGGGAAAAAAAATTTAAGTCTTAGTATAGCATATATTCATTAAATATTGTAGAATATTTCAAGTTGTGTGAGTTGTTTTAAAAGTGAAACACACTGTATTTGGATTCACAAAATCTAATTCATCTAACTCTTTCTCTCACAGCCATGGCCATCTTTATGCTGTTAATATTTGAAGTGGAAACTGGCATTGCAAGTGCCTGTGTACTCTCCTCTGGCATACTAATCTTGTTGATAGTAGTTATCCATGCTCTGGTCAAAGCTTCCTGCAGTGCCAAAAAATGTCACACTGACCACATTGGTGCTTTATATCAAAATGACCATAGTAACAGCAACGCCCCCCTCTCTCGACCATGTGAGCTCAAGATTGGCGTAGACAAACCACGAATGCACCGCACTCAGTCTTATCTTGTGCATAACATGGTGTATCCTCCTTGTGGCAACCCAAACCCAATCGAACACCCTCAGTATTCCCCAAATGAAGCACCCCATGACCAGTGTGGTCATAAAGATAGCTATAGCAGCGGAGGAAGCAGTTCAAGAATGCACAGGACGATATCCAGTGACTCGGCCTTACTGCAAGCTCAGGTAAAGCCTTGGAATGGAGTAAACAATGAGATGAGGAGTGTACTTGCACGAAAGTCTGGGATTTCTGCCAAAGACTCTACTCTTGTGTGAAACTTGGAACAGTTTTGGTCTGTATGCACTGCCTGGGAGCTTTTCCACAATGTGAAGGTTGATATAACAATTTTCATCTACTGTATTTTGTCATGTTACCTTTTAGTATCTATTTACATGATCTATTTACATAGTCTGAAAATCAGTAGTTTTACAATTTAAACTACTATGTAACATCAAGACTTGTGAAATTTGAAATAAACTTTTATCATTGCAAACTTGGGACAGTAATAATGTGTCTGATTTTACACGCACACACACGCACATACTTTTTAAATAATCCATCATGAACAATGTAATGATAAATGAATACTATGTCACAGATTAATGGTAATGACTTACCTTGGAAACCTCAGCAAAGAGGTCAAGAGGAAGTAGACCGGACATGAGGTGGAGGAGAGACATGGGGACTAGGAGAGGGGTTAACACTTTTAAGCATCATGCAAAAGGGTTCAAAATAACAGAAAAATATGTGATGTCTGCGTAATAAAGTAATACATTTGGTGAGGATTGATGAAGAAAGCAAATAGCGTTCATATGCCTTTGATACACTATTTGGTAAAATTTACAAATACAATAAGGATGGACTGAATGAGGAAAATACTTTACATGGTCATGCTGTAAGAACATGAAGGGCTATTTTAGAAAACCACTGAAGAAAAAAAAAAAATAGGAGAAAAAGCAAAGACATCAGGTGAAAAAAAACCATACCTGCGTCCTTGAGAGTTGTTAATCCGCTCCTTTAGACTGATGGCCTGGCGAAGCAAACCGTCAATGTTCTTGAAATATAAACTGCTGTTTGTCATACTCTTCACAGCACTGGAAAGAAAGGAATGGGTGTTAGTGGAAAATAGTCACATCTGTAAAAATAGAGTATCTACAGGAGCTCACCTGCATGCATATTCCACAGTGTAGATGGCGCCTTGACTTTGTTCTTCCCAACTTTGCATGTCTGTCTGAGAAAGTAAAACCATAAAGGAAAAGTACAATAAGAGCGAAATAACAATATTTAACTAATTATTTCCCACTATACATCAAATGTACAGTACCAATAAGATAACATTTGATTGAACAGCACTTTGGGCAACGGTGATGGTTTTTAAATGTGCTTTATAAATAAATATGACTTGACTTGAAGTGAAATATAACAGCTTAGCAGCGTGATCTTACCTTGTGTTGCACCAGTTCTGGAAGTGACCTCCGGACGTGCTCCTGCAGCCTGTACAGAGCCACCGACGGCTCGTTTGCCAAGACATACATGCTCTCCGTGAATTTGTCAGTCACTTAAATGAAAAACAACAAATGAAAACTTTAAAAGACAACAGGCATGCTGGTCAAACTGGTCATGTGCTGTAGTAAAGCGAACAGAGATGTCGAGATATTCAGCGATCTTAGCAAATTTAGCAAAGCAATGCATTTACAAACTAACAAAGCTGGTGGCATGAAGATGTTTTACTACCTCGTCTAACTTTCAGTTGCATCTCCTGGTCCTCCATGTTGCAATATAATATACAATTAAAAAAAAAAAAGCCAGTAATGTTGTTGTCCTGACTTTCCTCTTCCGTATTTAGGTTGTGGTGTGTAACTACAGAAACGGTCCGGGTAGAAACTGTGACGAAATTCACACTTTTGTCGCTTCCCCAAGCAATGTACGCTGAAATGATTTGACAAATCGAACATTGTTTTATTCGTGAGTAAATTATCGGTTATAATTAGTACAATTTTGTTGTGGAATAAGATTAGGGTGCGATTTGTCTGTCATCACCCCACCCACACGTTCTGTCCGTTGAAGTGGCACTTTCACTTTGCTTTTCCACAGGGTAGCCTTAAATTTGAGTTATAAATTGAGTGGTGAGTAATAAAAACTCTTGAATCCTCAGTGTGATTCGTGCCAATACGTGGTGCCAATGGATATTAGAAATGATGGTGAGTTTGTAAAAGCTCATCGTTACCATCGTTACTGGAGCCAAAGATAGTTATTAAAGTTATTAAAAAGTATGCAGTGCAAAGGGACTTAATATAGTCCCGAACTGACCAATAACAATTTCAACAGAAATGATGGAAGAGGATGGTTTGTTTTTTTCATCCACCACACTGACCAACAAGCATCGAGGGAATGAAGTCACCGTACCTCCAGCTTCTTTAGACAGTAAGTTGTACACCGCATTAAGACACTTTCTTGCACAAATTGTTTTAAAATTGTTTATTTTCCTCAGCTTTGTCTATTCATCAGCTGGCTGCACAGGGTGAGCTATCACAAGTTGCTGCATATCTAAATAAAGGTAGGCTATATCTATAATCACAAAAAGTAATACCTGTTTCTTAGTCTTATTTAATTTCACATCCATATGTTCAAATTTTCTTCCAAGAAATTATTTTTTAAACTGTATTTGAATTAATTAAAACAATATGTAGAAAATCTTCTTCCAACACCAAAGATGTTATTTTATTTTATTTTTTTTAACAGACAGTTCACTTCTCAACAAGCAAGATGAACGGGGTTTCACACCTCTCATGTGGGCTGCAGCATTTGGTGAGAAAGCAATGGTGGATTACCTTTTGGAAAAGGTTAGAAGTGCTTTGCTCAATGCAATCATCATAATGTATTTGTTAAATAAACATAACATGTTTTAGGGTGCTGATCCCAAAACTATTGCACGGGAGAGGGAAAGTGCACTTACACTTGCCAGCTCTGGAGGCTTTGCAGATATAGTTGCGTGTCTTTTGAGACATGGAGTGGATATAAACTCATATGACTGGGTAAAGTAAAGTTAGTCAACATAAAATTAAGATTGAAATGTTAACTGAAATGTATTATTTCAGAATGGGGGAACCCCTCTTCTTTATGCTGTCCGTGGAAACCATATTAAATGTGTTGAGACCCTTCTAGGTATTTTTAATTCTTTTTTATTTTTTATCAATTGATCAGTGATTTGGTAATCATTGCATCCTTTCATCAATAAACCTTTGAACTATTCCTTTCAATTTATCTTCTGTATTCAGCCAAAGGAGCTGATCTAACGATTGAATCTGACTCCGGGTACACTCCCATGGCCTTAGCTATTGCAATGGGGCACAAGAAGAGTATGTATAATATGTTGATGCATGTTTCATATCTGCTTGTTTTAAATCTTCATTTTGATTTCTTCTTTTATAGTCCAGAAAGTGTTGGAGGATCACGTTATAAAGCTCTACAAATTAAAGACATGACATACTAAGAATTAATGCTTTAAAAAAAATTAATAAATAAATAAAGGCAAGATGTACAAGATGCACTTTTTTATTTGAAGTAGTTGTACTGTTTGCATAACTACATTAAAAAGATTTATATAAAAACACATGACTGCATTGGTGTATGAGTCATTTAGTGAAGGAAAAAAAAGCCATATTGCCCATTCAAGTTCTCTTTTCACAGAATAGTTGAAGGTTTGTCGCTGCTATCGCATGTTGCAGATAAGAGATGCCCAATAATTGCGATACCAAAAAAGGATATTACGCAAAAGTTCATAAGGTGACAAAACAGACCTGTACCACAATATCCTGTGTCCTGTCCCATGCCCACGTCCACTTCCTCTCTCATGAAAAGGTTGTAAGAAAAAAAAAAGTCATGATGTCTTTTCCCCAAGGATGTCCAAAGAGTAAACAATAACCCTACCAAAAAAGTCTGTACTATTCTCAAATATTATTTTTACTTTGTCCACCACAGGGGCCTCCTGAATGGGAAAACTGTGGGTGTAGAGTTATGGATAAACACTTGAAGAGAGCAGAAAAAATTCCCAACTGACCAGGTATACTGGTGACTGAAGAAAACTAGTAGTATGTGTAGTTCTGTGTATTCATAGTATATTCAGATTTACTTGCTTCTGTAGAATGTCAACAATATTATGAAAGTCAAATCATTTTAATAGCAAGTTGTCATTGTTAAAACTTATATTGATGTAACTATTATGTAACAGTGGTAAATATGTTTATAGAATATTAGTCAGATATGATTTAAGTTTTAGTTTAACTAAAAAAAGATATTTGTAGAGAGTTGTCGTCCTCTGGGTAAAACTGACTTATTTTGACTTCTCCGTCCATATGACTCCCTGCAAGAAAAACAGCCCATGTTTAGATAATACTACTGTGCAAACTTAGTTTAAAAAAAAAAAAAAAAAAAAAAAGCAGTCTTACCCTCTAGTCTGCATGATTTAGCTGCAAATCCGCCTTGAAATTGAAGTTTTATTTCAGTAATTTTAACAGATTGAGGAAACTCCAGAGACACCCACTGGTATTCTCCCTGTAAGATTAAAGCTCATAGCTGACAATGAAACGAAATACATTGACCTATAATCCATCTAACACTAAAAATACACATAAAGTTATAGCTTTTACCTGGTCCGAGTTCCAGCAAGTCTCCTCACTGCTGTCAAACATGTATTTCTTCCCATACTGCTTCACATCTCTATTTAAGACTGAACTAACCCTGAATGTAAAAAACAACCTTACTTTAGCTGTCCAGACGTATCAATCACAACGTAACAGACTTAAAATAATGAATCTACAAATATTTTCTTCATTATCTTTACCTGCTTTGTGTCGCTTTGCATATTAATGTGGAAGCCATGCTGCTATGCGGGTCAGTTTGCCGTAAAGTGAGATGGACTGTGGTTTTACGACAATGAAGGAATTAATATGCGATTCGTCCTTTCGCCACTAGATGGAGCAAACACGCTGTATTGTTATTGAAGATGCTTGAAGTCTGAAGACAAGTAACGTGGATCTGGCAACTAATGATATATTTTAGTATGTAATTCAAGCGTGCAATCCGTATATTATGCAGACATACTAAGCATATATTAAACACGTTTTATCTAAGCTTGTTTCCAGACTTCAGAGCAAAACGCAGAACTTCAAGATGATCGCTGAAAAGTCGCAGAAAGAGGCGGCATTTCAGGAAAAGTGAGTGGGGCCCCCCTGCTTAAATATTGCTTAGTTTCTATTTTGAGCATTTAGCCAAACTGATTATTGAATTTTTGTGTTTTTCCACAGAGGAACTGGATGATTCTTGGAGAACTAAAGGTCAAAGAGATAAGAATGAATTAGGAAAGACAAGACATCAGACAAAGGTAATCTCCAAAGGCAGGTCACTTGGCTCCTGCAAGTCTGCCTTCATACCATACAAAAACAGATTTCAGCAGCATAGACCTACTATAAAATAAACCTACGCTGTGAATGTTTTGTTGATTCACCATAGAAGATTGAATGAAGCTATAAAAGAACCAATAACCCCATGAGCTTTATTACTTTTATTAGCAAGCATATTCCTATATCTCTTCTTCATAGCCCGGGAAGTGCAATAACAGAGAGTGTGAGCACTTTATTTGTGTGAGATGGAGAGGCTGTATTTGGCACATGGCTCATTGCAGATGGAGAACTCCTGCTGAGGTTTTGTCACAATGCCCCCGTCGCTGTGGATAATCAATAGGTCTGAAATACAAAACCTGATGAAACCCAGCCTCCGTGAAAATTGCACTGGGGAGGGAGCCCCGCTAGTCCAACACACCGCAGTAGCACCAATCAACCCGCAACCTTCATTTACACACACACATACACACTCTCAAGCATGACTTTGAAGCTTGCCCTTATAGTCCATAGTGCAGAGTCCACTAGCATTGGTCTTTTAAAAGGGTAAATTTAATATTTTTGAATGACTTTGTACAATGTGGCGATAATCAAATAACACTCACAAATCAGAAATTAACATTCATTTCACCCGATGAAAGACGCCAGATGCATTTTTGTGCAGAGAAAGACAGAAAAATGATCTTTGTGGCATATATAAGAGTTTTAATTACACTCCCCACAATTAGTCTGTAGGGTGCTCAGATGTTACCCTGTCAAAGCAAATACATTGGCCAGTAGCCAGTTGGGACTTGCACCTGGCCAACCTGCCATGTATGCTTTTTGGGTAGTAATGAGCTGTCATTTAGATATGCACAATGGTGTCGATGATTCTATGAATTCCCTAATATAGTGCACATAGTGCTACAGTATAAGGGCAACATTGTGCAACTGTTATTTGTTGTCAATTTCTGTCAGATGCCCTACAGCAGCCATATTTTTTTAAAGACCATTTGAATTGCTAGATTGCATCGTCCAATACATGTTATGTGCATTTTTTTTTTTATATGACAGAATTATGAATGGAAATGCTGTAGCTGACACACACATTTGTATTGCCCATATGGACAGTATTTGATGACTGAAGACAAACAAACTGTGTCATGAAGTAATTCTAACATTTTACTCTAAACATTTTATTTCTTTGGTTTACAGTACATGCCTTTTTACAGTGTTTGATCATTTGGCGTCCGTCTCGCTGGCTGAGCTTGTTAGAGGATTATCTCCACCTCAGTCAGTGATATGAGTTAAATCCTGGTGTTGTGGCTTTCTTCTGAAACCCTCACAGTCTTGTAGCTGCGGCTGATGTCTTTCAGTTTGTTACCTCTTTCTGGGTCATGTCCCAGGTGAGGAGATTAGTGCTCTGCAAACTAACTTTTGGGTTTAACCCTGACTCTAGCTCCGCTCACTGAAGCTGTGCTTATCACTATAGTAACACTAACGCAGTCTGGGCTCTGGTCGGTGAATACATACTCTAACCCTAGATATCAAACAAGTTTTGTATTTTCTGTGATCATCAAATATCCATTGGTGGGAGTGAGGTCAAGAGTATAGGGATGTAACTAGTGCTTAAGGGGCTATTGGAGTCATTGTGGCCTATTCTAGAGTTTATGAGCTGTGGGCACTTGGGCAGATTGTCTTAATGAGTCGTCTGATTAATGTATGTGGTGCTGTCAGCTAACAGCAGTGCAACAGTATGCTAAGCTGTCCCATTTTACTGACTAACCTCCAGCAAAAATATAAATAAATTATGCTGGGAACTTTTCTCTTAGAGATTACGTTTGATAAAAGAAAATAATGTTATTAGAGAAAATGGTTTGTTGACGTCTAAAATGACGTTACACATAGTCTGTGTATTGTAAATTATACTGAAATTATGTTTTAGAGGTGCAATATGTCATTTTTGTGTTGTAGGGTCCACAATCTGTCTCCATGGAAATGTTACTGCTTTATCTAGAATTCTATGGCAAATTATCTATCTGCATGGAGGCAAGCAAGAGAGTTACAGGTCAGCTCTGTGGAGAGGCAGCCCACTATAAAATACCTGTAACTGAATAAATGCAGGGCATATTTAATGCCATACTGTGGCTGAAATGTTTTTTGGGTGAAAATGTTGTTTAATGATTAAACTTAAGTGTAGCTGCTTTAAGCCACATGCCGCCTTGGAATATAAGCGGAAATTGAAATTACATGATAGAACTTGGAGGCTTTAAATCATTTAGTTCAGGAAGAGACAACATTTGGTGTTCTTTGGGGTCCAACTAATTCTAATAAAACTGGAATTGGGCAAAAATGTGAGCCACATCTGTCGACTGCTGCAGCAATTATAACATGCCCATCCTGTGTGTATGTGGCTTCCTGGCAGCAGCTCTTCCCCATCACTGTGTTGAAATTTTCTGCTCCAGTTTGAGTGAGGTTCTTTAATTAAATCATTAAAAAGCACGGCATTTGCACAATATGCTCCACTGCCTTCATTACAAAGCACAATCACCCGTAATTTATTCACTCTCAATGAGAAAGTGGTGGATTCTTTGGTTTTCATGTTTGTGGTTATTCATTTTTGTTTTATTGTCTTTCTAGGCCCAGTAGTACCAAATAAGGGAGACTGTGTTATATTCCAGGTCATTTGGGAGCAACAGCTGATAAATCAAGAAGAGACCAGTGCATTTAGTTACATTACTGAATGATATTTTTAGGAAAGTGACAGTTTACTGTAATTTAAATAAAAATAAGGACAAAATGTATATTGATTTGTTAATGGTATCAATACATAATGAAATTGCTATTAAATTAAATGTATGCATGTATGTTGTGGTCTGTCCAATGTTTTTAGATGAACCATTTCCCCTGATAGAACTCCTTTAAGGCTGGCGATAAACCAGTAATAAACCAGGTGTATGTGTTGTATTGCTGAGCACAGCATGTAGACAGTGCTTTCCCCTTTGTCCCTCCAGGCTCCGCATATGTGCCGAGCCGAGTGCAGGATTTATGGAGTGTGGCTGTTTCGACTTCATGCTCCAGTGGTCAAAATCCCTGCTTACTCATGATGTGTTCGTGGACCCACAGGACACCACGCTATCACCAGCGCCGCACGCCTCGCCCTCTGAAGCCTAGAAATGGGCTTGTGGTAATGACCTGAGCCACAGCGCTGCACATGGGAGAGCCGTGTCAAGAGAAGCTACACTCATCGTCTCGTGGTGAGGTTCCTGGGGCTTGTCATGAACCCTGATTTTTATGGTTCAAGAATTTGAGCTGAAAATCAAACAGACTTTATTTCTCAAAGAACGTTTTACTTTTATATTCCCTAAAATTATTACTCTCTATATACCGTACTTTTCTGATAGTTGGATGAAATCTATTGGAAAATAAATAAAATACACATATAGTAAATTATACTGAAATTATGTTTTAGAGATGCAATATGTAATTTTTGTGTTGTAGGGTCCACAATCTGTCTCTGTGGAAATGTTACTGCTTTACCTAGAATTCTGTGACAAACATCTCCATAGAGGCAAGCATGAGAGTTACAGGTCAGCTCTGTGGAGACTGGAGAGGTACCCCACTTTTTTCATAATAAAATACCTGTAGTCAAATAAATGCAGGGCATGTTTAATGCCAAACTGTGCAATGTTTCAGAAATAGCATTATCATTTCCATGGAGATATGTGGGTGACAGACCCCCTCCCCCCACTATCACCAAAAAGTTACATAGTGTACCTTTAATCAATTTAACTCAAATTTCTATTGGCAATGGGCGTGGACCCCACATGAATGTGTCCCCCTTGAATTCGAGCACACATGTATCTGGTACACTGAAATGAATCCTTATATAAGGTCAAAAAGGAGTGGGAAGAAGAAAACTTATTAAATCCCACCCCTATCTTCATTTAAGACATAAATTAAATACTTTGTTTATGCTTCCTATACAGTTTCCCCTGAATAATTAGTGGTTGATGACATAAGTGAAATATTTTTGACAATTTAACAAATGTGAACTTAAAATGTTGTTTCACCTTATCTTTGGTCTGTCTTTATTCACAGCAGTAACACTGTGTGAACCTGAGCAGACATGCGTCAGACTGGCTCCTCACAAACCCTCCTCCCTCCTGCTCTGTCAAGGTAAAAAACGTTTCATTGTTGTTTTGTGTGTCAAACCAAATCACCCTGTGCTCTCACAGGGAACACTGATGTTTGATTTCCTAAAAAGTTGGTGTCAGAGGTAGAGAGTGCAGACAAAGCGCAGATGCTTCCAACTTTATTTACCAGCTGCACCTCAGGGCTTCGATACACGGTTTACAAGCCATAAACAGCTGTACTGAACTCCTCATAGTCTCTGCAGTACTTCACATTATGGCTGCTGTTAATGTAATGTGCTTCAGAAATAACTAGCACGCATGCCTGCTCAATTTGCTCTCAGATTTTACAGTGCTCTGCAAGGGGATGCTTAAGGCCATAGTTAAGTCTTAGCCTAATATTCTTCTGTTACATGAACACGATTACATGTGTTTTTAAATGTGTTTTAACACATTATGTTGTGAGATCAGCTAAATTACTCTGTTTACCTTAAGAAGGCACTCATAGTACATAGTATGCATAACATCTTCAGTCCATCCCTGTGTTTATGTGTCTAGGCGATGGTATGGAAATTTAACCTATGACCTTTTTCCTAAGATTTTCTTTTTTTTTTTTTTTTTTTTTTTTTTTTTATTATCCATTGTGTCAATGTAGATGTAGCTTCATTTCAAATTAGTATGTTTTTTATTTGAGTTGGGCAAGTTCCATGGAATTATTTTTGCCCCATATTCAGACAGCTACACCCTTTATTGTTAGAATTTGTGAAATTTTGGGTCTTGTTTTTTAGAAGTAATTTTTTCAAAGTGATAATACAGCTTTTTTTCCATATAAAATGTCCGTAAACGTGAAGCCATAATATGGAGTTCAAAGTTACATTATTAAAAAATCAACATTCATTCTTGCTATTGTCATACTTTTTATCAATAACAGTTGCAACTGAATAGAGCAAGTCATTTTAACCTTGCTTCATTCGTTCTGCAAGTTCCAATTCACAATTAAAAAGATGAGATCATCACTTAGGAGCTCTTTCCTCCCAGTTCCGCTTGCTGTTCCTCCCTGCAGGTGATAGAGAGCTGGTTTGTGGGAGATGGTCGGGTCAACTCTTCAGACAGTTTGGGCTTATGTGTTTGTAAGCTGTCAGGTGAGGTGTAATTCTGCAGACAAGTTATGAACATGTTCACATTGGGACGTCTGATAGGGTTAAATGCTCTGTTTGTTCCCCCCGTGCCTCAGCCTGTGTATGTTGAGGAGTTTGGTTGCTGTCAGATGGGGTGCCTCTTTAATCTGCGCCGACAGCTTTGTAATTGCTGCGCCGCATGGAGGAGGAGAGGGGGGCAGGATGCAGCTGGTCGTCACCCACAATCTGAAAGATGGAGAAATAATAGGGATGGAGGAGGGGTGTCTGGGAAAGGAATAGATACTGGTGGCAGTCACAGTCTCAACTCCTGTCCCGTCTCAACAAAAGTCAATGTGTCGGACATATCGAAATTAAATTTAAAATTGCGGTTCCACTTATTGCTCTATTTTTGCCCCTTAACACCTGCAGTAAAGCCAGTCACCCACGCAGCAACCCACATATTGATATAATAAACTACTTCAACAACCAACCTTTATGTGAATTGACTGGAACTCCTCTTTATCCAGCTTCTTGATTGTCCCGTTAGCTACTTTCTTAAAGAATTACTAGGCTTCTGTTATACAATAAAGATCTTTGCAGAGATAGATTTTTACTGGTAGTGCGTGAAGGAGTTTGTTGCAATTGGTTATCTGTCCAGTATGTCTAGTATCTACTTATGAGACATTATTTATGACCAGGTTCTTGGAAGATTCGCAAAGTAGCTAACTGAGGAGGGGTCTCAGGTCAAGCCTAATTAACTGCATGTCACAAAGCAAATGAGCAATCTGTCAAAAGAGGAGCGAAAGTCAGTCATTTATCCTAGAGGTGATACTGTCTCATCTACAACTGTATTGCACTGGAAGCAAAAAGAACCTGTTTTGGGGCACTGCAGTAAGAGAGTACTGACAGTAATGGGGTTTTAAATGACTGCTCAACTCAGCTAATTAAACCTAATAGGCTTTTTATCAGCTGTGAAATTGTGTTTGACTGTTGTGGATGATGACAAACAAGATGTGATAATCATTTAATATCAAATAAAATGGCTAATAATTTCTATTCTAGTAGAAGTTAAGACAGTGGAAATAAATTGGGTCTTCTTCACATTGTATTGAATGAATTGACTAAAAAGACTCTGAGACACTTAATCTCAGCACAGACAGTACGGTTATATAATGCACCTCTGTACTATATTACTGTATGTATAAAGAACCACCAATAATTGACATATATCTAAAATCTAAAACACAATAAACAAAGAGGAAGCATGTCATGTTTAATATCAGTCTTACAGAGAGGAGCAAATAAACCTCTACTGTAGAAGCATAAATAGGACACATCAGCCATAAAAAACAATCAAGATTTGTGCCTTGAACAATACATTACATTTAAAGCAGCTTCTGCAAAAGTTATAGCAGTGAAAAATCATCTCAGTATTAAGCCAATATCACCACATCTTTACCACTTACATCCTTGATCAAACTGATTCCTTTCCAATTTAGGTCATACTCATACAAATAGTCCCTGTGCCAGCAGTGGGGACATAGTGATTACACTCAGGTTAGGCTGACAGTATTATTATCCCAGGCAGTTGCTTTATGTCCACACAGACTCACCAATCCTCTTTAATGGAGAGACTCCAGGCTTATGCTCAGCTCAGAGGGCTTCGGAGGTAACACACGCCTTTAAGCAAAACTTCAACAAACTCAAAAATATGCATTCAAAAGTTAAGAAAACATGTTGGCCTATCTGTCCTCATAGTCCTATAGCTTCCATGATTATTTTAAGTATATTTAATGAGATGATGAGTTGACATTTTAAGAGAAACATTGTGTCCCCATTGTTAACTGTGTATTTCATTCTCTCTTCGGCTTAGAACAAAGCAGCAATGTCAAGACAATGCCATATCTTCAGGGAATAGCAATGGCAATTTCTCACCACATGGTTCATAATTTAGTGGCAACAAAAACAGCTCCATAAATAACAAGGCGCTTTGATATCAGAAAATTGCATTTTTCTCATGTATTATGGATAAGAGCTGGGTTTTGTGCACAAGTTGCCACAGAGAATCAGTGTTTTTGTGATCCGGCATCAAAAATCCCATTGTCTTTGACTGTGTTAGCTTATATGAACCCCTGCGGCACGTTCCCAAAGCAAGATAATTGTGTTTTTCAACTTTGTTTACATTTCAGATTTGTCCCGCAGTATTCAGGTGCTTGAATCTAAATGCAATTACTGATGTGAATGGGAATGCTCTGGACCAAAGTAATACATCACTGTCAGACAGGACTGAGATCTGCTGTAGAAATATATATTTTTCTCTATGTGCAAAAAAGTTCCCAAGAAAATAAACTACGCTGTTTTATATTTCTTTTTATGCCTGTCCCATTTCCGGACCGTGGATAAAGATGGTAGGATTGATTAAAAAAACAAAACAAAACTTGAAATAACTCTATGTACTTCACATTTGCAAAAAGGAAACATGGTTCGGAGTAATGTATATACTGGTGCTGGTACTAGTGAATAATATTAAGAAGGGAAATTGGATTTACTGTTTCATCTCTTCAGCTCTGAAGCTACATGCCACAGTTCAGAGAGAAGAGAGTTTATGATCGTAGATAATATTATAGCAGCTCGTCAATGCAAAAAATGGGCTAGCCACACAACCATGTAAGGTGTCACACTGCAGTGACTTTTGTGGTATCTCCAATATCTGTTCCTACTCCTTGTTCTCCTATTGAAGCAAATATCATAAAAGTCTAAGTACCGGGCAGTAAACGTTTTATTGTTGATGTTTAATGAACACAGTCAAATAACAGCAGCAGAATTTTGATGTTTTGGCATCAACCATAGTCAGTTTTGCCAAGATCATGAGCAACCTGTATAAACCTGTATAAGGGCCACAGCACAGAACAGAGCACACTTAGAGGAAGCATGCCACTAATTGATCCATATTTACTGCTTTATGAAAGACATTTTCAAACATATTAGATGGCACAATGCATTTTGTGGTTCTTTCTTCTCATCCATATCGATCCTTGCCTCAATTGTAAAGCACCTGTTCTGGCAGGTGATTTCAGACGCAGCGGGGGTTAAGAACGGCTCCTGAAAGCCAATTCCAGCCCTTTCTTGCTCTTTTGTCAGTTTATTTTCTTGTTTTTCCCACATCTACGTGGAACAGCTGTGATTTAAAATCTCTGCACATTTGAAATCATGGTCTCTGAATAAGTATTTTATGGCATCACGCATACAGCCAATACAGTGGTGAATGGATCAGCAGCACTGTACATCAAAACACTTGTTCTGCCAAACACAATCACATAATAAATATCATCAAAGTAACTGCTCGTTAATTTAATCCTTTAGGACTTATCTTTTAAAATATATGTGATGTAGTCGTGCCAAGAGATTCCAAAGTGGTAGGAGGCCTAGATGTAGTAGATTTTGATGTAGTGGAAGCCTAAGTTAGTTGGTATGAGAGAGAAATGAATTGCATAGATTCTGTGTGGGGACTGAAGGAAAGAATAATGTACATGTACTATAAGTGAACGACAGACTGAATAGAAAATATGAAATTATGCAGTAATTAACCTTGTTAATATTGTGGTATTAGACTGAACTTGTTGGGACACTTGAAGTTGCTTGGATTGAAGCTTTTTCTTTGTGGTATTTCTAAATTTAGTTCAGTATTTCATAAAGTAATTCCAGGCCTTGCATCTTTTTGTTGTATCTTTCAGTACTGTATAAGAAAGAACTGGGCTTAAAGAAACTTGATCACAGTGTATGTGTGATGTGTAAATGCTGTTTGATGTTTCTGAGGCAGTAGATTTACAATTTACAGTATTCTCATCACTATGGCATCTTGAAATTATTTTGAGAAATTGTGAGAATTTTAAACTTTGAGGGTCTCGTTATAAATACTGTATATATCTGTTTTTATTTTGTAGCAGAAAAAAATAACCTGAATAAGTTATAGTGTTTTTCTACATTCTGTGACAGCTCCTCAAACAGCTGTAAGAAGCAATTAAATTAATGGGCACAGTCTATAAAGCATAATGGTATTGTATATCACTTCTTTCTATTATAATCTGACAGGTTTTCCAGCTAGATGCAATGTAGCAGCATGAAATATTGGAAAAACAACTTCAAAAGCCACACTGAAAATAATGATAAACATATGGATAAGGAAAAGAGGTGAGATTATTAAAACATTTTATGCAGCATTGAAACTGTTTGGATGTGGTATATGTGTGAATAGAATATTATAATGGGGAGAATATCAGTGTGTTTACCGAAGGCCACAATGTAAAAGAAATAAATTACATATCTTGAAATTGTCTTAGACTTAAAATAGCGTGGTATCACGCTGGGGAGGAATAAACAGCAGAAAAGAAAAAAGAAATCATAAACAATTGCATAGTTTACGTAATTCCCACAACAATTGGATTTGAACTGGATTTGATTGGATCTACTTTTTTATACTTTTTTATTTTAAAATGTTTCTGTTGATGTGCCTTCCCTTTCAGTCATGCAGAAACCCGATACTTTTGTTTTATAATGCACTTTCCCTCAGTGTAATGTCAAGCTTCCGCACCAGTCCGTTTCTCCATCAGCTCTTTCAATTATAAACCTGACACCAACTAATGCTGCTACATGGCTGCGACTTCAGACACATTTTCCTTGCCAATAAAACGAATAGCGGCACCGTGCTTGTGCAAGACTAATAGACTTTTGGCAACTTGTCTCGTGACGTTGGTGCCAGTGTACACAAACTAGAGCCACTAAATGAGGCCATTTTACTTTATAGAGCAAGTTTAATTAGTAACTATGAATAAAGAAGCAAGACGTTTTAGCTATTACAGATATTAGATATTACAATCTTTCAGAGGCAAATCTGAAGGGATGCATGTCAATATATTTGATACGTGTATAATCCAAAAAGCACACCTCTTAGTATTTCCTTTGCAAATAAGGCCTTACTATATGTATATGTATATGTATATGTATATGTATATGTATATGTATATGTATATGTATATGTATATGTATATGTATATGTATAATAGTATATATGTACCAGAGAGAGAGAGGGAACCAGTGGACTAAGGGACAGTTTCTTTCTCAGGGCTGTCACACTTCTAAACTTGCACTTTAGTACTTTTTTAGTACTTTTTTAATTTATTACCTGCGTGACTGCACACTGTTTGGATGCTAAAACTGCATTTTGTTGACTGTACTTATACAAATGTAATGACAGTAAAGTTGAATATGAATCTGAATATAGTTTAGACTTTAATTAGTGATTTATTAAAAGTTAAAAAATGGACATAAAATCACTTCTTGGTAATTATGCTCACAGGATGGTGAGATAAATTTTTTAACCAAAAGACAGCAGCTAAAGGTATCAGGCTGGTAAATGTAATGCAACATATTAATAATCTTTGGCACATGCACCTAATGCCAGGCTGCACCGCTGATAAACAGATGATGTTAAAATGAGGTGAAACACAGTGTGAAGTGAGGTCTCTACAAGCATTAAAGAAATATGACAGGAGGAGGAGGTTGTCTGGAGTTGAAGAGGCCAGACACACGGGCATACACATGGACAAGTGGGGTTTTGAAGGCAGAATTACAAACAATGGTGCAAAATCCCCAAAGAAATGTCTAAGAGTGCCTCTTTGCTTTTGACTCGCCTCCAAACCAGGTCCCAAGTTGCTCCTCCCTGTCTTTCCTTACTGTAACGTTTTCGTTCCAAGCTTGCAGCAGCATTCTTTATTTTTATTTTATTTCTTTTGTCTTCTGAGGTCCCCCCAGTGCAGTCTCTTCTACTCCAGGCCCAGGGTCCATTTCATCTTTGATGTTGTTAGACCCTTAGGTCCAGTCCATCTGAAAGAGGTAACAGCACTTTTAGCACAGGTTCATGTACACTGGAACAGACATATACCCCATGGCTACATATGGAATACTGTATTTTTTATATCTCCAGAGATTGCTGGCTAACCATCAAGGAGTGTGTATCCACATCATAGAGATGAACAAAGGCTTTATGTCAAGAACATCTTAGTATAGCATTTACATTAGTAGATTAAGCAACACATTGAAAAAGTGCACAAATTATGGAAAGTTCACCTTAATTATGACAACAAGATACTATGCTTGTTTGTCTAACTTTACTCTGACATAATTATAGTTTTCCGGTTTTAATATTTTCTATATGGGGTAGAAAAAATATGCAATTTATGATAGTTCAACTAGAGCCAAACCCAATCTGACTCCCTAAAGTTAGACAATAGGTAATCTATATTTAGATTTAAAGGACTGTTCATATTATTGCAAAAAAAACCCAAAACCTTTCATCAGAAACAGTCAAATATAAATAAACCTCCTTATTTTGCAGGTCCACTGAAGACCATTAGCTTATCATTTATGTTTTTTAACACTATAACTGGTTAACCCAGTTACTGTATTTTCAGAATCTGTCAGCACCATGTTTCCTGCACATTTTGACTCAAGTCCACCACTGCTTTCCTCCCACCACCTTTTGGCAGGTATTCATTTCCCAACACAAAAATGACAAATCCTTATGCAACCATCACAGAGTACATTTCATCGTGTACCATAACATGTCAAAACAAAATGACAGGCAGGAAGTAGAGCTGTAAATATTCATTGTGCAACTACTTTAGCTACTTCCTGTTGTATTGCCATAGTAACAAACTAATTTCCCTGGTGCTTGAGGGTGACGGAATCAAGTGTGACCAACTCAACAGCTTTTGTGGTGTTATAAATACATTTGCATTTGGAGTTACCTAAACGGTGCAGTGGATGCAAGCTTTCTAGGCATGTCTTATAAGACTCCATAAATTAATATGACATTCAGTCTCCAAAGAACGAGATTATGATGCTATCAACGTGACATTTAATACTCCAGGCACAAAGCCGTAATATACATCAGCCTTGTTTCTTTTGGATGGCATTGTCAGTCACACAAATTTAATTCCCGGCTCCTCACATACCAGACAATAGAATTTCAAAGGTTATGGGTGAGTGGGAATGAGTTAAGCAAGGAAAGATGAAGAAGGCATCTTTTAGAAAATATCATTATGTGCAGATGTTACTGAAGGCTCATACCAAAGAAATTTGATTTCCATGGAGACAAAACTATAAAGAACCATTGTTAAGCAGATAAAAATAGTTGTATAGAAGCATATTTTTACTCTAAACTAAATATTGATGTGCTCTTATTTCAAATACTAATGCAATAGTTATTGTATGTGTTCATGAATACATTTGTTTGTTGTGATAAAACCTTAGCACATTTATCTCTTAAGTATTTATTTGGTTAGACATTTTTTACATGCTTTTTACAGAAAGGTAAAATGGATATTTTCATAATGCATTTTATTAAAGAAAGAAATTGCAGTGGAAATGTTTCTGAATGTGTATACTAAAGCATTACCAAAATGATGATGAATTGTGTTTCTTATCTGCATGTCTCCCTTTGTGAGGATCTGAGCACCAAAACTTATTCTCCAATGAGATCATTAGGAAGGGAAGAGCCATATGGACACAAACCCCACTCAGCCTGGTCTATTATTTAAATAAAGACTCCAGAAGACACCAGTGGGGTTTTCCACCATATGTGGCACGGCGAGTGACAGTTACCAGCACCAAAACAAAAGGTCTTCTTTGTTGGGAGTTGCATCGACTCGTAGGACTGACTCTTCCACATTACAAAGATGAAGCCACAGAGGAAGCTACCAGTGCTGAATAACAATGACATGCAATCCGACTGCAAGAAGACACGTCACCTTTATAACAAATGCCATGAACAGACGTAACAACAGGAAAGAACGCAAGACGGTTTCAAATATGCCCTAAAAATATTGTGCAACATACTTGTTTCCTATTTCATACTAGTGTGTTATTGTAAAGTCTTGATCGCATAGTATTCTAGGACTCGTTAGTTGAATTGCATTATGGATAAACAGCTCATTAGAGAGCACATTGGACCATTTAAATTCAGATCTACACATGATTGACTGCAATGACAGTCTTTAAAAGTGCCATCATAATAATAATGGAAGCGAGACACCAGAAGACGAGGATCAACATTAAAAAGCAATGGAATCGAATGGCCTGTGGCGAGCTTTGGGATACTAAAATATGCACAGCGAGTTATGATTATTATTCCTCTCTATGAAGCTAATGGAGCGAAATTATTTGGGTTTAAATAAAATGCATCTCTGGATAGTGGTTTTCATTGTGCTTCTGTAATCGACTGCTAATGTTGGTATTGACTAAAATATTCTGGATTTTAGTTTGTTTTTTTTTATTTCGAAAAACGTATTCAGATTTGCATGCCAGCCCAAGATCTTCAAACGTAGTAACAATCTTTACAATGTTTCAAGGTAACCCTCTTATTATGAGAAATAATTGAGATATATGCCTCCTTCTTCCTCCTACCTACAAATTGGGTAAAATCTAAGAAAAGACAAAGGTAGAGAAAACTGAAAGTAAATCAATACAAAGGAAAAATACAGGAAGGAGATTGTTGCAAGTGTGCTCTTAGCCTCCCATCTATACTTATTGTCTTTTAGATAAAGCCTGTGCAGGGGGTCTGCTACAGCACGCTGTGTTTGGAGGTTTATGCCAATTGGTGGGTTGCGAGAGGCGCTTGGAAACGCTTGAGAAGCAGAGCACCACTGGGCCTCCACCGCCTGTATGTTTGCAGTCCAGCAGCTCAGCCTCTCTGACAGAAATGCGTCCTCGTTGACTGGCTGCGCTCAAAATGCTCCCATTGGAAAAGCTCTGTGGGGCGCAGGAGAAGACAAGAAAACGTGGACAAAAACACAGAATATGCTCATACAAAAGAAGCAGAGAAATTGTACTTGGCTCATTAAAAAGCACTTCAATCAAGATCTTTTTGTGGCAATGTCCTATGTGTTTTGAGATTGAAATTATTATTATTTTTTTTTCCTTTATTACCTCTCCCAAGAAGACTGCTTTTTGTTAACTGTCTGCTCTGTTAAAAAAGGTCTATCCTTAGTTGGCTATTTTCGAAATTCCCCCACTAGACTCTGTGGGATGCACAGAGTACACAAGAACTGAGTAACTTTTTTTACAGTAAAAATGGAACATAATGGAAGTGATAAAAATAATCCAGCCATGAGCCCCTCACTGGTTTGAAAAACAAATAGGCAGCAAAAGACATGGCTGTTTTGGTCAGACTTGTTTTGTTCAATTGCCTCTTTTATTTTAGCCTCATTCATTGCATCTCTTCCACGCTGCCTCGTCTTGTCTTTCCTAGCACTTCCATTTATCTGATTGCGTGTGTTTGTGGATAAGAACAGTGGCAGGCCTATAGACCATAATGGCGCATGCAATTTGTAGAAGTCACACAGAACACTGATTGCCAATAATGATGAGCTAGCTTGGAGAGACAGAAGCTCAGATGAGTTGGTGATTGCTGCCGTGCTGACTAGGGGATAGTGAGGAGTACAATGTGTCATGTGCCATTACGTATCTTACTGTGTTGCCTGTAACTCTTATGCTAATTAATGTTGATTTATGCCTCATTATGGAGATTTATAACAGGAAAACAGAAGTGCCTTGAGTGAGTGAGAATGTGCCTGTATAAAGACATCATGTTGATCTTTTTAGGCTGTTCCTATGGACCGGCTCATTGACAATTTATTATACAAAAGTGTATAATTTGCACTATTAAGTAGGGATGCAAGTGGGTTTGCTTAAGGCCATTAACTATGAATGGCAAACTGGAAATTACTTCTGACCATTTTCCAAAATGTTCCTTTGATTACTCAGACAGCACTTATTCTGTGTCCAAATTTTAGTATGCAAAGGCAGCGGTGTGAAACTTTTTGTGGATTGGTCGTTAATCAAAGTACACATGCATTCAACACCTGCCTGTGACACTGCACCTGCTCATTTTGACAGTGAAAGCTTATGCAGATCAAGCAACAATGGTTTCATTTGAATAATTATTATGAAGTGTTTAACTTTTTCCTGTTAATGTATTACTTAAATATTCCATTTCAGTACCAGTTTTAATAATTACGCAGTGTAATTTGTATTTCTTTTCATCTTACAGAAACTAAACCCAATGGTTCAGTTTCCTTAAGGGTTAGGGTTACACAAATATACATGGCATATATACATACTCTGCAAATACACACTCATTGTCTCACCTGTAGCACCTGTGATTATTATGTAATTGGCTCTCTATTGAATGATTGTACAACAAATTCTGTGTAAAATATGTAGTCAGATATGATATACTTTGCCTTAGATCATCCTTCCAGGGTTTTGCTCATAATAAGAGCTGAGTTTAAAATGATCTGGTCCAGTTTGAAAACAATACTAACCCAAAGCATAAAAAGTAAAAATATTGCTTTCTTGACTAAGCTTTGGTTCGCCATCTAGCAACTTTAAAAGTTTGGACACGTGGCTGAAACATTTCTTCCTAAATTCTATATTTTCAAACATCCACTGAGTTAAATTATGTACATATTTAATTAATGATCTTGGATGAAAAACAAAACCAAATAAGTGTCCTCTAATTAATGAGAAAACTTCAGCAACAACAGATGTTACTTTGCAGTCCCCTTGAGAGAAAACATTTGTCAAACCAACTGTACATTATTCATTTAACTTTATTATAGAAACTTAATTGTTTTAGTTTGCAGGATTTTTGGGAGTGAATGACAGAGGATTATGAATCATTTTAGCTCTTCAGAGATAAAGTCAGGTTCTGATTTGTACAGATGCAATGAATAAAGACTTGATTATGGGCTGACCAAAGGGGTGTATGTCTGAATGTAGTAAAAGATACAACAAAGTTAGTTGGATATGTACAAAGTCAAAGGTAGACAGTTCCACTGCAGACTGCTGCAAGATCTGAGAAGCACCAAGCAAAGAGAAACACTCTTTCTCCTTTCTTTTTTTCATGAAGTTGGACCTTATCTCAAACTGTCCTGGATTTATAGTTTTGGTCAGTGGCTATCATCCAGCTCTGATACTCTGGACGGTGAGATAGTTTTACCAGCTGGCCTCTTCCCTCAAATCTTCTTTTACCTTGTATTGTTGCTGTATATCAGAGCGTTGTTGGTGCTGCTGGGGATAAAAAGCCCCAAATGGCCTTTTTGGAAGTGGATTGTTTGGGTGACAAAGCACATTTCTGTCAGTTAAACGGTTTGAGAGACTGGGAGAAAAGCTGTTGTGTTTTGTGGATGGGCTGGTGTGGGAATGAGTTGGTGCTGACAAGGTTCCCTTTGAATTTGGAAAGTAACAGACAGGAGGATGCACTTGTTTGCTTATGGCCACCACATTAAATTGAATTTAGTCTTTATAGAGATGAAAAGATTGGCATTGATGGAAGGCCTGAACCAATGGGCTGCACTCTATCCTTTAAATAAAAGGCTTTACATGACACTATTATGCATGCATTTCAAGTACTTGCATATAATTTGTATTTATAAGTCTCATTAAATTTACTTTGACAAGGAAACACACTGTATACCTATATCGCATATAAGTTTGTATGGTGTTCTCACTCATCAGCACCTTTTCCATTCACACCAGGTCTTTGTTTGAACAGAGTGTAAATGATTATATAGCTGCTATTTTGGCACCAGTGTAAATTCTTTGATCCCACTTTCTGCCTGTCAGCTGATAAAGACATAAGTGTGCAAGAACTGTTATCACGTTCAGGGGGAAGCTAGAGGAAACACTGCCAAGAGGTGATTTCAAATAATGCTCTCAAAATAGAAGAAATAAGACAGACATGCTTTACTTCCTCAGCATTATTTTTGACAAATCTAGCAGATGTTTGCACTGAATAATGTTAACCATAGTAATTTAAATTGTTAAGTAGCGTTCCAAAGTATGTGTAATTTTTTTAACTTAAACTTCACAGTTAATAATAATAATAATAATAATAACAACAACAACAACAACAACAATAATAATAATAATAATAATGAATTTTATTTATAATGCACAACATTTGAAGACAAATCTCAAACTACTACAGTAAAAGAGCAAAAACTACAAAAATAAAAACATTGATAGACAAATTAAAATTAGCATGGATATGCTTTTTTAAAAAGGAATGTTTTTAGACCTTTCTTAAAAGCATCCACCTTTGAGGCCTGTCTCCCCCGAGGAGCAGCAGCCTCGAAAGCCCTGTCCCCCCGTGGTTTGAGCCGTGTCCTGGGTGGGAGCAGACTGTGCTGTCGGTCTGACCGGTCCTGGCTGAGCTGTGTGATGTGAGCAGTTGTGTGTGAGACAGTGGTGGGTGCACAGAAGGACCTTGTACTCGATGCGGAGGTGAATAGGAAGCCAGTGCAGGGTGTGGAAGGTGGGGATGATGTGCTCATGTTTCCACACCTTCATCAGGAACTTGGCAGCGGTGTTGTGAACATACTGGAGCTTTTGGATGCTCCTGTGAGGGATTCCGATGAGGAGTGTGTTACAGTAGTCCAATGTGGAAGAGACAAAGGCATGGATGAGCTTCTCTGTAGCCGGGAGGGAAAGAGAGGGGCGGAGCTTTGAAATATTACAGAGTGAAATGGAGGTGATGGGGGAAGAGTGAAGTTGTTGAGAGGTTCGGTTTTGAATGGCTTTTGTTTTTGAGTTAGGAGAAACAAAAGGAATCATAAGCCCAGTCAACTTTTAGCTAATTTTCAGAAGTATCATGTAATCAGATATCAGTTTAAATAAATCAATTAGAATATCATTATAACATTTCAGTCTTTCAGTTAAAAACACATACACTATAGTACTGAATTTTATGTGTGTGTGTGTGTGTGTGTGTGTGTGTGTGGGTGTGTCTGTGTGTGTGTGTGTGTGGGGGGGGGGGTGCGTGTGTGTGTGTAAGCTGCCCTTTCATTTTGTGTTTTTTTTTTTTTTTTTGGTAGTATGGATAGTTTGGGAGTATGATTATAAGTCCAAAATGCCCTTGTAAAAGTTCAATGAGGTTCAGTGAAATGTCAACTTTAAATGAGTTTTCTGCTTTGCATAGACACTATGAACGGAAGATTAGCTCAGTTGGCTCACTTTCTATTAAGTAATTAACCAAAGTCTCTGGGTTTGCTGTTCAGCCTCTAATGCCTTTCTTTAAGACCACTAATATCCCACTGGTGTGTGTTTTAGTGCTCTATCTATTAAGACACCACTTCTTTGTTTAACCCTGAGAGCCTGCCGGGAAGCATCATTGTCCATCCTTTTTTTTACCTCCTGTTTCTCCAGGTCACTCCGTATTGTTTCTGATTGGGTGTGTTTATTAACAACCAATCAAAGGCCAGAGATTTGTGCCCGGTCTCCTCCCCTCTAGGCTGCATTCATTATAGATCACCTGCCCCCCACCTGCACAGCTTCATTACTTCCTCATTTAAGGCCATCTTCGCATTGCTGACTCTGAGTTTTCTCTTTGCCTTAAACCTCTCTACCTCCCCTATTCTTTTGTCTGCCTCGCTATCCGCCTTCAGTCATTCTCTAACCTCATCCCGCAAGCTCTCATTTTCACCATTAGGTAATTTAACCCCTCGCTCAGGCCCTGTCCTCCCTGATAGTAAATGAGGGAGTGCAGTTTGTTGATTGCCTCTTAGTGCTAGTGTCAGTCTTTTGTGGGTCAGTGAGCTGTAGATCCCTCCTTACCATCTCAACCACCACCATTTAAGCCATTAAAAATGTGTGATTTAAACCTGTATTTTGTACTTAAAATAGGTCTTTAGGGAGTTTTTAAAAAATACTTTTTACAGAACAAAACCACTGTAACAACCATATTATTTTGCTCAAATGTTGACTTGCGATGAGTATAAACTGCAAATTAGAAATGATATGCCTCCTATGTAGTAATTCACATTGATTTGATTTTAATTCCTGTCTTGGGTCTCTCATTTTAAAGTTTTCTGGTTTGGTGATGGCTTAGGGTACACTCCACCTAGCAATTGTCATGACTGTAGTATAGTGTGAGGTTTATTAATTCTCAGCTGGTGGTAAAATCATGGCACACATTTAGCTTCAAGTAGGAGAAACTGCATTACCCGAGCCTTTACTGCTTTCACTTAGAATTGCTAACCACCCAGTTGTGATGAAATTATGTCTTCATGTTCTTTATCGTTCATATACTTGTCCTCTTCCCCTTGAACATCAAAAGCACTCCACAGAAATGAAAAAGCTAATGAGTATATACCAAGGTTATCAGCATATGCTTTCTATAAAGGAACATTGCTTTTGCAATGCACATGAACTCAGCCTCCAATGCCGTTTATTTTGTTGTTTACTCTTCCACTGTCATTATGAACTTAAATTGCCTCATAAACCCCCAGAGGACCACCATGTACTGCTTAATTTTGTTTTTGATTATTTTTGCAGAGCTGTTATGAAATTATTAATTTTGCTGCTGGAGTGTATGCTCCTCTCTTTATGAGAACAGCATTTATCAAGGTTGGATCGGGAAATAGGGCTTTGTGTAAGGTCAGTGAGGAAGATTATGCATACATGTTTATTAAAGAGTAAGTCAAAGGAAGATGCATCTGCAGTATGAAGCAAATAGACTCTCTGCACACAAGCAAGATCACTGTTATGAATTATCCAGAGTAGTTTGGGCCAATAAATTTGAATATAATATAAGTCAATGGCTTTTAGTCACATTATATGTATTGTGTATTATGCATACATAATAATGCATGCATTATAATAGTGATTTATGGCTGAATGCCAAGCATCAAGTTGCTATTACAGTTTAACAATTCACAGTTATTGACCATGGCCAACCAACAGTGAAATCCTTAATTTTCTTTTATTCACATAATTTCTCTAATGTGTGACAGGCTTTATGAAATAACTTTCTGAACTATGAAGTAAAGTTATTGTGACAAATAAATAACACTTCTAACTATATGTGTGTGTGGGGGGGGGGGGGGGGGATGTGGGGGTGTGTTTGTGTGTGTGTGAGAGGGTGTGGGGGTGTGTGGGGGTGTGTGAGGGGGTGTGCGGGTGTGGGGGTGGGGGTGTGTGGGGATGTGTTTGTGTGTGTGAGAGAGAGAGAGTGAGTGAGTGAGTGAGTGAGTGAGATCGATCTATTCCCCCTGGAGACAAGGAGGTGACTCTATCAGGCCAAAATACAGGTCTGATCTGTGGAGAGGTGACACCACTCACAGTAACATTACAACACAAGGTAAATCTTTGAGCAAAATCAACTGTAATAATATAAACGTTATACTATGAAACATTGAGGTGAAGCAGTAACATGCACCTTTCACCAGAAATGGAACATAGTGCAGTGAATACCAAAAAATGTGATTTCTAGTCCATTTCTAATGTTACCCAAATATTGTAATTTTCCAATCCAACTATAAAAACTACACCATTGACTATATATATATATATATATATATATATATATATATATATATATATATATATATATATATATATATATATATATATATAATAACTGCACTATTCCAGTCTATCCCTATACACTCTTTTGAGAGATTCATTTTAAACTATATGCTTAAAATCAAACAGTACAAAATGCATTCAGGTTACTCTCCAATATACTATACAGACATGTTTTAAGAACATTATCTGCAGAAATGTTTCTTGGCAGATACTCTGTTGAAAATCTATTGTTGCTCATTTCTATAGGTCAAAATTGAAGTTACTAAAACTGATTGTTCTGCCTCTAGAACCGTGACTTTGTACAAACAAAAGCCAAACATCAGACAAGCATTTCAAATCCTCTTGGGGAGAGCCTTATTATTCCAGTAGGTTTCAGGGATGGCTGGACAGTATTTTGGGATCTCCAAGGGATTTATTTTTTCTAATTAAGGTATTAACAAATGGCTGCTAGAGGACATTTGTGTGTGCTTTAGTGCTTACAGCTCCAACATCAAATATGTATTTAATCTAAGTATAATGTAGTGTCTGCACAAGATAAATACATTTACTCTGTGCTTACAAAGCCTCAGGATCGATATAAGCTGCGCTGTTGTTTCTTCTTGTTTGTAGCTTGATTGCCTTTGGGTCATTCTGAGAAGTGCAGACGCAAAGAGACCAGTGAGGTACAGAGGAGGCAGGAAGAAAAAGGCAAATATATAGTTTATAGGTCTTCATCGCCTCCACCATCATCATCGTCGAGGGACTCTGTGCAGGGATCTGAAAAGAGTTTGTAGTGTTTGAATGTCAAATCCTCTAGAAAGTTTATTTTGGTTCTAGCCTGAAACAGTCTTTAATGTTTGCATACAGTCGTCACTTATATTAGCAGAAGAAAGATCCTTTCAACAGGAAGTGGACTGCACATATACAGTAATTTTGTTGCATTATGCTCAAATATAAAAATTCCAACTCAAACTGTATTTGTCAGACTGCTGCTTTTATGCCAAAGTTAAATGTTAATAATACAACAAATGGAAAACGCATTTATGAAGTAAAAATAGATAGAAAAACAGATTTTTATTTTGATTCTTGAGTATAGATATAGACTTCACATGTGTTGGTCATAAAATTAGATTATTTTTTATTAGAATTTTACAGAGTAGTAATAATACATGTTTCATACAGTGCATGTATGTTTGAATGAAAATAATATAGTTTTAATTATTCAGTATAATAATATGCATGATTGCATGATTTTATAGACAATAAATATCTCACTGTGATCACTGGCAAACTGTAAATTTTTCTCACTTGTGTCTAAGCGAGCTCTGCTCTGCCACAACAAAGCTTTAGGTAAAGCACGGCCTACTCAAAATGCAGCAGTACGAGTGTTGACTCAGACATGGCTCATTTTGAAATCACAGAGGATTTTGTGGGATTTTTGTTAGTCTATCCTATCTTGGGCTTGTGTCCAGGACTTAAGGTAGGTTTTAGTATTGAGGGCCTCACCTTTTGCAGCTTGACAGAAAATCAAAAAGTTGCCGACAGGTTTAAAAACAATTGAATCAATCTTGGAAAACATAGAATTTACACAGTGGCAAGAGTCCAGAAACTGAGCCAGTATTACATTTACATATTTACTTGAATAGTGATGTTTGTAAATAAACAATCTTCAGCACTGCTCTCCTATTTGATTTAATAAAGTTCCCTGTAGGATGTTTGTGGGAATAAAAAGGTACATTGTTTCTGCAATATATTGACATGAAGTAGCTCAAAGCAAATTGTCCCGTTATTGCTGTCATTCACTATTTAGCCTATTTGGGAAGATATATTTCCCTAGTAGTATTTAAATTACAATAACCTCTACATAATGCACTGTTATGGCTGTCACTTACAGGTCTAGCCCTGTAAAATGTTAAGCTTTTGTATCAGCACCATGGACAGCTACAGTGATGGTTACAGTGATGGTTGTATGTATTTGCTCTCAGGACATGCACGAACAAATAGAATATTTAAACTCATTCACTCATTGCATGCCTTAGGATGTATTTGACCAGAAATATAACTCGCATATCCTGGTACACAAGTGGAGGGTCTGACTTCTCTTTATCAAAAAGACAATTCAAATTAAATGCTGTATTAAATCAATTTAAATGTAGCTCTATCTGTGTCGAAATAGTCCAGATTTTTACTTCATATTTGGTGCATCATAATTCTTGTATTGAAAAAGCTCCGAAACTTAAAATATTCATATTTAGACACGTTTTGTTATGTTTTTGTGTGTTTTTTTGCCGTGTTCCGTGTTACTTGTTGCTCATTTGCAGTTGGCAAATCAGCGGCGCTAGCTTGTGCTCGTGTGACGGCGCACGTGACTCGAACGGAGTCCAA
This sequence comes from Periophthalmus magnuspinnatus, assembly GCF_009829125.3. Taxonomy (NCBI): domain Eukaryota; kingdom Metazoa; phylum Chordata; class Actinopteri; order Gobiiformes; family Gobiidae; genus Periophthalmus; species Periophthalmus magnuspinnatus. Next base: position 8,700,649 of record NC_047129.1, on the reverse strand, counting down.
GTTAATTACCCGCGCGCGCTAAAACAAAAGCATAATTGGATTACGTGGGCTGTATTTGTCTGAAAATGCCAAACCACCGACCAAACCGTCTTCCTTCATGTGCGTCTCCCAAGGGACTTCAAGACTAATGGCTGTGTGGGTGTAGTGTCCCCTGTCAGGTAATTTATCACGCAGAGCAAGCAAAAAGCATATCCAAGGGTCAGCGCGAAGCAGACATGGCCCCGTACATTTTGTCACTTTATGTTGCGTTTGTGACAGCGGGAGACGTGAAAACTTCAACCTGGGTGCCATTTTCACCCCTCCTCCCGCGTCCCCCGCTGCCCCCTTTCTCTCTCTCACTCCCTCCTTCCTCTTTCTCCCTCTCTGTCTCTCTCTCTCCTCTCGTATTTGAGTCTGGAGCCTGCGGAGCACTCTTTTGTTCAGTAGCGCTCAGCTGCTGGAGAGGTGAGCACCACTCTGGCGCTCGTCCACTCGTAGCAGCATCGCTCTTCTTCATCAGACCCTGCGGACTAGTGAGGGACCAGTGTGCGCTCCACCCGTGTTATTTTTGGGCACCTCTTGGTCAGAAGTGTTTTTTGGTTAGTTCCACAGGTTTTTCCGTGGCGTTGGATGGTTGATCTATCCTGTTCGTGGCGCTGTACACCTGCACTGTAGCAGACCGGCCGGCGCTCCTCAGGCTGCTGCATCGCTCTACATTCCTGTGGACTGGACTCATCCAAAAGGTGAACGCATCTTCCCCGCAAGCCTTTTCTTTTCTCTTGCATATTTACTCATCGATTTGATTTGTAGATCGGTCTTGTCAGTATCCGTCATCCAAAGTAGCTTAATCCATTTTTGCATGCCGTTATTCAAGATGGCTTCAGATTATACTAGTTTTAGACAGTTCATAGTTTTGGGGCTAATTTTAATTAAAACTGAACCTTTATAGTCACCCATTATCTTTCAAATACAGACTTACTTGGTGGTAAATTAAACTTTATATGAATTTAGATGAGTTTTGTGTCATAGTCTTGGCAGTGCTGGTTTGAGCCTGTGTTGATTTCTTTGCAAGACCGTCCTACTATAGGCAACACGCATTTTTTTTGTTCAACCTTATAGAGCTTTTGGATTGAGCGAGGGACAGAAAACTTGTGACCCAGACTTTGCTTGACTATAATCCCGTACAAACTTTTGAAAAATCCTTTATGTTTGCTTTGCTTATAGTGGCTATCATTGACTTTGCATGTGTTTATCTTGGCTACCTTGAAGAATGTATCTTGTTATCTAGAATTGAATAGGAATCAACATTGGGTGTAGTCCAAGGTGTTTACGCATCCTTTTTGGTTTTATATTAGTGTCATTGTCAGAAATTGTGTTGGGGAGAATTGAGTGAGTCGCACGTGGCCCTGGGGAAATTAAGCAGAGATTTAACCAAGCGTTTTGTGGAATGGCTACTAGTCATCCTGTCTGCTCTCCTGTGTAATTCTGTATTTGTGGTAGTTTTTAAGTGTAAAGTAAACAAAAATACTGCTTTAACGAGCAGCTCTTCTGTTTCTAATAATAATCTATTGAGATGGCCTTTGCCAAAAATTGATTTTAATCATTTTTTGTTTTCAGAACTTTTCTCATACAATGTGCATATGAATAGAATAGTATTATACATTGCTCTTTTTGAAATGCATATTGTAGGACTATGTTGGTCTACCTGTCCTTCACTTCCCTCTTGTTTCCTTTTCTTTTGTTGTTGCTGAGCATAGACTCCAGTGGTTCATGGACTAGGGCTGTTATCACCATTGTCCTCCACTGAGGTGCTCCTTTAGCATGCTATTGCCAGTTCAGTGCTTCTGTTTTCAGTCTGATGAGGCACAACAATGGATGAACACTATTCTTATACTGAAAAATACACTGCTTCTTTGTGGCTCCTGTCCAACTTTGGCCATCCCCAAAGGCAACAATGCACTGACACCATAAAGGAGAGAATCAGAGCCAAAACACAGGGCCCTTTTACAGTATTATCTATTCTCTTCCAAGAGGGTGCTCTTGTCACATATTTCAATAATGCGTCTTTCTGCCTGACTGCGCTCAGTTTAGTGCAGACACTTGTAGTGAAAAACTTGAATGGGCGAGAATTCAATTTTGCACTTGAGTAGTGTCCAAGCAAGTGATTCAAAGACTGAATTTGTGCTGAGATTTACCAAATGTAAGGCATTAATATTTCTCAAATAAACCTTCTGCTACATTTATTTGAAAACAAACAAAGCCGTACTGGCTGTTGATCAAACAAGGGCACCCAGGCATGAGCACAGAATCAGGAGACGGCACCTCAGGCTCAGCTCTTTGATTGGTTAAGCCCCCAGCTATAAGTGCCGCACTTGAAAGATTGTTCATTATGACTCAGTTTTGATCCAGCTGTGTCTCCAGTAAGTGTTAATCCCCTGGCCTGTGCACTAATATTTAATAGTCAACATCAGGTGCTATATTAGCTTATTGAAATCAATGTTGTTTTTTCTGCTATGATGGTAGGAAGAGTATGAGGGATGTTGGAGGATTCCTGCAGAGAGAGACTAATTTGCAGATGTGATAACATGATCCAATTAAGTAGTAAAACACTCACAGCGGTCTGTGCACAGATCCAATTTTGTTTACATAAACCACAAGGAGAATATAAGTCTGCTGTTGTATTGCTCTAAGGCATTCAAATCAAGTGCATGTGTTTGTCCTCTATGGTGTAAAGCACTTGGTGAGTTGCAATGTCATTTTATCAGCTTAATGAAGCCGGCACCTTTGGCCACCAGAGGACATCAGTCTGTTTGATTGACAGCCTGGTCTCTGCTGCAGCCTGACATCAACCAGGCAGATGGAGTGTTTTCTAAATGGGCTGCTGCCGCTTTGCTTTGGCTAATAACATAATAGTTTGGCATTAGCCATATTGAACTAGCCACAGCCAAAAAGCCAAGCAAATGAACAGCACAGCTGTGCCGTCAGGCCAGTGGCAGAGCAAACAAAGCCCAAGAGGAGAGCCAGGCAGAAAAAAGGTAGTTTACCACAATCCCTCCAGACGCAGTGTGTGAATATTCATCAAGCCCCCTCCTCTCTTCAAACCAGCGCTGCACCCCTCTTCCACCAAATGTATTATTCAAAAGAAGCGTTTTCCATATTAAATACTATCAATAAATAATGACATCTGGTAACAGTTTTGTCTGCTGAATAATGACAGGGGCACATGCAGTGTCTTCCCTTGATTGGAGGAGAACATAGTCCAGATTTAGTTTTGGAGTGGTCACCTGTCCTGTTTGGCCCTTTGTCTGGTTGGTTCTTCCTTTGTTACAGCTAGTGGTAACGAGGGGCCACCAGGACCATATGCAGACAGTGATTTGGTGTGTTAGTATCAATTGAAACTAGGGCAATTTTTATGTCCTTAACTATGTGTGCCTGAAAACTAAACCAGGACTAAAAGAAGCTGGCCTTACAGGACTTAATGTGATTTTCACTAATCAGGCAAAATGTCATCATGTTTCTCCAAATCAGTTGATCTTGCAGCTTTTATATCGCACATGTGCATGATTTAATTACTTCTACCTTAAACATCTAATATTCATGCTCTTGTTTGAGAGCAGCAGACTTTCTTTTTATTGTTGAATTTTATTTCAACGGCTCAGAAATGCCTGTGATGAGTTTGTGGTGGAAGGTCAGGTCTGGACAGCTCCTATGATACAGGGTACTTTGTCCAGCTCATTGGTCCTACTTTGAGTCCTGGTGGAATGTGGGTAGTGTACAATGTCTCACAACTTAAAATGTTTGGGATGTTGCAACTATTTTAGTGTATCTGTCAAACTGTCATAGGCTGTAAAGATGGCCAGTACATTCCAATTTCCACCCTTATGTTCCCCATAGAAAATCCTTTCATCTTGATTTCCAAAGTGCAAAACAACACTCAGACTCTCACATGCCTTTTCAGGAAAACCAACACAAAAAAAAAAGAGTTTTTGTTACTGTGAGTGATTCCTGTCACCTTCCCTATCCTCTATCCAGCACTGCAGGACTATTTATGCAGCGGAGAGACCAGTGGGGGCATTATAGAGCTCCTTGTTAATCAGAGATCTAGCTCTGGGGTTACCCGAGCCAATCACAGGGATTTATTGGGGAGAACAGAAAAGTCGAATAATTCATTTTATTCAGATCCCTTGCACCCAGGTCGTGCTGATCGGGTGTGCACATGTCTTTTTATCCAGCTGCTTAGTCTGTTGCCATGGGATTGAATGAGTTGGAACGTATTCTTTGATTGCCGCTATTGATATTTGTGGCTTTCCCTGTTTTCCACGAGTATTTCAAATCATTATAGATGGACAAATATTGGATTCCTTTTGACGTTCTGTGTCTTCTTTGTAATTTATGTAAAATTTTGTGACCTCAAACACTTTGTTATTCATGAAAATATATGACATTTTTTGGTAAAATTTGTTCTTGTTCTTTTCTAGTCCTGAAATATAATAATGTGTTTTTCTATGAACACAACATTTAATAGTCAAAACACAGCAAAATACACCACTTTTTATAATTAATTATTTTTTTTCCTGAAAACTAACAAGCTCTGGTAAAGCATATCAGGTTGATTCTACATAATGATTTTCCCATCGTATTCATGATAGGTTTAAAAAAACAAAACAGATGCACAGACTCTCAATTGCTTTTTGCGAGATGATCTTGCCTTAAGTAATGAGGCTTCTTTCAACTGGATGAATAAGAGGTGAATATTTGGCAACAACAATTTGCATCTCTCCTTCTTTGGGTCATCATTTTCCAACCTTACAGTGGCATTTTGATATTAATTACTGGCTGAGTTAACGACCAGCCAAAAGCTTGGCTGTTGATTGCTTCAGTTTTTAAATAGATTAAAGGGAAGTGCCTGGTATGCCATCATTTATTCAACACAGATTTGCCATGGATGAATTTTCCTGGAGCAAAGATTGGTGAAAAATGACAGACATCTAAAACACTGCGCTATGCAAATGAGACGGGCACAAAACTTGCAGGTAGATTCAGACCAAAGTGTTACACGTTGACTGCCAGTTCGTTTATCTATCCACACAGATATCTGGGAAACTAGTCTTGATTTATTTGGCACTTTGCATCCCGGTGAATCTTGAACCATCATATTAATCCCAAAATGTGATTCGCAGCTCTGTAGCCCGAGGGAGTGGAGTGAAAAATTGGAGACACCATCAAATTGATTTTAATGTGAAATTTATAAAGCTCATAGGGGGTGGAATGTGGTTCGAGTGGCATGACTAGTGGGTCTGCCATCTTTAATATGACAATCTGTGTTCTTCTTAAATGGGTAAAGTGCCTCTAAGGTCTGTGTGTGTGGAGAAAATGCATATCTGAAAACGCAGTTAACGAGAAAACGCACAATCCTATTTGTTTGCAGTACTGTCAGTTTTACACAGGGTACGTTTACATAACCTGTTTTGATTTAAAATACTGTACTATAGTGTGGCAAATATTAACTTTTGTAAATCAGAAACAAAGATAACTTATTCAGTATGTATTTTTTGTTACCACATACAAATACAAACTATTTTAGTTTCTTGGTCACATTTCTCATTCCCTTGATAATTAAAATGGTTAGGATTTCTAATTTATTTTAAGGAAACTACGCTGAATGAAGGTAATTCAAACAGAATCATTATTAGGAAATCCAGTCATAATCCTATAAATTACAATTTGTGTTGAAATCCTTTGCCTATGTCGTCCTCTCCATCTTTGCCTAGCTCTGTAATTGAATACATTGCCTGCTTGATAATTACCCCTGTTGAGCTGTGCAGTTGCCCTGAGGTTCCCTTCTGGACCTCTTTTGATAAATTTGGCACTTGCTCCTGGTACTGTAACTGGGGGCATCTCTGGTGACAGTGAATGCCCTGGACATATGTGTGTTTGTGTGTGTATGCGAGTGTGTGTGTGAGATAGAGAGGTTGAACCCGGCCCGTTGCCCGTCCCTCGTGTCCAGCTCAGATTGATCGACTAAAGTCGTGATGGATGGTCCTCTGCACTGGACTATTGGCTGAGGTGTTGATCACTGGCCACTGCTTGTCACTGTGTTTTAGTCTACAGCAATGCAATGCTTCTCAAACCAGTTCAAGTCTCACTGCTGGTACCCTGCAGCCATTAGTTTAAACTGAGTGTAGGTGTATGTGTTCTGTTAAAATTGAGCTCTAGATTTGATTGCATTCTTGTTTACGATTTACCTTAGTACCTTATCTTTTCTTAAATTGATTATTTAATATTAGTTTAAACGTGGTTTAGTCTTACATTTATTTTAATTTAGGTGTTGATTTCTATGGCCGTATTTAATTTTTTATTTATTCTGATTTTGGTCAGTTTATTCCTGATCCTAGTTTAGTTATAATAGATTTCTCCTATTTCCTATATTTTATTGTGAATTTTATTGTGACTGTGAATTAAACTGAAACATTTTTAATTGCTTAAAGATGGCACTTGGAGTGGCAAATGTTGTACTTTGTGTGAAAATTTGGATCTTGTACTTGCCATGGGGCCATGTGTGTATTACATTAATAAATAATAATTGCAGCCCTCCTCTGATTCTTCTTATCTGTGTTTACTGCCTCAGTCCAGCTGTTACATTACTGTCCTATCGGCTCAGTGAAGTACGCTTGGGAAAATCCAACAGCTTGTTTCTGAAGAAGTAATTGTGGTAAAATGACTCACTCAGTGTTAATATCAATGCTTTAATGAACTTTGGAAAGCTGCAGGATGATGGCTGCCCACTGTCACATAGTACAACCATCCATGCAAACAAGGTATAAATTCATATATCTATGCACACAGGAGAATTTTTCCAAGCAGTCAGGGCTACAGCACCTTAGGCATTCATGGGTGAGTCCTAATTGGGGCTCGTCTTGGCATGACCTTCATTGTTTTGACAGGAAAAGACACTCCAGTGCTGAGGAAACCTTCTTCTTCCTCCTCAAAAGAACAACCATTAAAGACCAACTGAAGCTTTCTGAAATCTGTCTAAAGATGTGCTGTATGTTTTAGCTCTCACTTCACTGTCCAAGTGTGTGTGCTCTTTGTACTTGCAGTGGCAGTGCCGGGCAAGCATCGTAGGAACTCCAAACATGGCCCAAAAATAGAACTTTTCCCCTTAGCTGTGTGTGAGGTGATTTAGCACAGGGCCATTAGCAGTCAAGCTGGGAGAGTGCTTCAGGTGTTTTCGAAGGCAACAGTGAAAGAAATACTCCCTCCATACTGCACTGATTTTAAAGGCTCCCTTGTGATTTATTAGGAAAACATTTCACTAGACCACCCGCCTTGGCTGAGCAGCTTTACAACTTATAAGATGCACACGCTTATATAGAATCGGTGCTGAGGAAGCAGGAGTGCAATTTCCAGTGGATTGGAAGTTGCCAGCGGATATTTGCAGGTTTTTAAAGTAAATAATTTCCGCAGGCTCTGCTGAGTGTGAGACCAGTCGGGAAGTGCATTTGGGGGGAGTGCATCTATTCAAGAAATATATGTAGTTGGCAAGTATGAAATCTGATGTTGATATCACAAAAATGTACCAAAATGTTGTAGGGGTGCTTGGTAGAGGAGGAATTAGATTTGACTTTATTCCTACTTAGTGGTGCTTGCACCATTTTTAATCCCATTTAAGGTCCATGGTTGTTGAGAAAAGCTCTCATGATCAGTTCAGATGACAATAAATTGGAAAATAACACAACAAAAGCACTGTCGTATAGCCTTAAAGCAAATAAAAGTCATTGTGATATAAGCAAAATTAGTTTCCCTTTTGCATTAGCTTCTTAATCTCACATCTTCTCCTTCTGTTTTCCTCTCTTTGATCGCTCATCAAGGTCACACTTGAGCTTTAGCAAGTTTTGTCTCCTCTCACACAATCACTATCTTTGATTGTGCTAGATGTATATCAGATAAAATGTCCCTGACCTGTGGGGTGCCCCAGGGTTCAATCCTGGGACCCCTGCTGTTCAATCTCTACATGCTGCCATTAGGCCAGTTAATACGCAGCAATAATGTGTCTTACCACAACTATGCAGATGACACTCAAATCTATGTCTCACTAGCAGCAGGTGAATATGGACCAGTGGATTCACTCTGCCACTGCATCCAACAGATCAGTGTGTGGATGCAAAACAACTTTCTTCTGCTAAACTCAGACAAGACTGAAGTTATCATCTTTGGCCCACAGAAACATAGAGAAAGTGTCAGCAGTCACCTCCAGTCTCTCTCTCTAAAACCTTCAAATCAGGCTAGAAATCTAGGGGTAATAATGGACTCAGACTTGAACTTTAACAGCCACATCAAATCAATAACATCTGCAGCTTTTTACCACCTAAAGAACATTGCAAAAATCAAAGGTATACTGTCAAAGCCAGACTTAGAGAGACTTATCCATGCATTTGTCTCCAGTAGGTTAGACTACTGTAACGGCCTGCTCACTGGCCTCTCCAAACGAGCCTTAACACAGCTGCAGTACATCCAGAATGCTGCTGCTCGGGTCCTGACTAGAACCAGGAAGTATGAGCACATAAGTCCTGTGCTCAGGTCTCTGCACTGGCTTCCTGTAGCTCAAAGAATAGACTTTAAAGCAGCTCTGCTTGTGTATAAGTCTCTCCATGGCCTAAGTCCAAAGTATATCTCCGACATGTTAGTGCCATATGAACCATCTCGCAATTTGAGGACTTCAGGGATCGGCCTCCTGCTGGTGCCCAGAGTCAGGACTAAACATGGGGAATCAGCGTTTAAATTTTATGCAGCTAAAACTTGGAACAGTCTTCCTGAAGATGTGAGACAGGCCTCTACTTTGACAATGTTTAAATCCAGACTCAAAACAGTTCTGTTTAGCTGTGCATATGACTGACAGGTTTTTATTCTGCACTCTTCTCTTTTAATGTTGATTTTATGATGATTATTTGTGATTATTTATGTTTGATTTGTGTGATTTTAATGTCTTTCTTATTCTGTAAAGCACTTTGAATTACCTTGTGTACGAATTGTGCTATACAAATAAACTTGCCTTGCCTTGCCTTGCCTAGTTATGCCTAATCAGACCAGGCTCCATACTGAACACCTCGTGACACTGACGAAAGTGGCGTTGCTCATCTACGACGTGAAACAGCTCTAAAGGGCAGCTGTGTTCAGCAACAGATCTGTTTTTTGAGTAATTATAGTCTAACTGTATAAATTTAATTTACTTGAAAATTTGACCTGGAGATGGCCTACAAATGACTTCGGAGTTTGTGTAATGGTTAAACAAATATCAGCAGGAGGATTGTGTACTAAATGAGATGGCATCAAAACTAAATTAAATCAGAGCTGCTATATTCAAGTAGTCTTATAGGGGAACTGAAGGAAAAAGGATAAAAGACTGCACCAATTTCTACTTTAAATTATGGTTTTGGATATGACCCTAACCTAACCTTTTATATAGTGCCCGCCCACATAGTATTGATGGTAAATGGTGATACTAAATCTAAGCTGCTCCTAACTTTCCCTAAAGCCGCCAGCTCAGCTCCTCGTCTTGTCACAGCCATGGATCCAAGTGCTAGCTCCCCAGGCCGCCTGTGGCATCTGCTCTTTGTATCGCAGCCAGATAAATGAGGTGTTTGCTTTTCTTTGGCAGAGCACTACCTTTCAGAAGGTCAGGAAGGCTAGGTACACTGGGGAAAAGCTGCTCTGTTAATGCAGCTCAGTTCTTTAAGGCACCGCTGGCTCTCAATGTGTTAGCCCATTAACTGCAAACCATATAGGCTTTGGTTTTGCATCAGGGCCAGACATTTCCCACTTCTCACAGCCAGCATATGTACTGTATGTAAGGAGATTTTAGTTTGTCTTTTGCACACTCTGGTTTCAATGCAGAGTGAATGTCACTTTAATTTTACATGAAACAGTTGAGGCTGTGTTGGCTAGACTTGTTCATATTCTGTGAACAAAAGGATTTGTTAAATTTGAATAGCTGGTTGCTAACAGGGAATCATTGATGGCTGACTGAGCAAGAAATGGTTATAGTGAATGATCAATTTAGTCATTATTAGTTTGGACAGTGGTCTGGACAGTGTATGTTAAATGAACACACGACATACATGCTGTAAAAATGCCAGATTTTAGATATGGGGTCATTTCCATACATTGTTTTGCATTTGTTCTCTTAAATCACTGTAATTCTGTCATGATCCGCACCGTCTGTTCCACGTTTTACCTCCTGTCCTGCTCCTTCCCTCCCTCACCTGCCGGAGCTGGGCTGAGCTCCTGGCTCCTCCTGCGCGCACCTGCAGCTCATCAGCGCAATTACCTCCACCTGCTGTGGAGCATAAGAGGAGCTGGGACCAGACACTCGGTGCGAGATCGTCGTCGTTCCTTTGTTCCTGCATTCCTGCGTTGCTTCATCCTGTTCGTGGCCAGAGTGTCCGCATGTCTACGTCCCTGCTCCCGCTCGCTCCTGCCTCTGCACCCCAGCTCCGGTACAGTCCACCCCTTGTCTTCACCTCCTTGTCTCGTCCTGGACTCCGGCTTGCTCCACGTCTCCCACTACGGCCTCGGTACTGTTCAACTCCTGGTCTTCACCCTCTTGTCTCGTCCCGGACTCTGGCTCACACCCCGCTCCCAGTTCCTTGCTGGGTTAATGAACTTTCACAATCTGTAAATTAAACACTGTGAGTCTGCCCCGAGTCTGCACTCTTTGGTCCGCTATACCCACCGTTACGACAAATTCATACACCAGGATACATGCACAATAGTGGCAAGGTGGGTTAGTTTAGTTTAGTCTTTATTTAAGGGACCATGTACAGAGACATTAAGCATAAAACAGATGTTCTGCACCGGATTATAGCTGAGTAGCTAATTTCCATCTGCAGTCCCTGGTTTACAGAGAAAAGTGTCTTGCCCAAGAACACTACAACAGTATGCATTCTAATCACTAAGCCACTGCCGCCCCACTACAGCACCTGATTCTCTCAGCAGTCTCCCATCCCAGTAACCAGGAACCAACTCTGCTTAGCTTCAAAGATCGATCTTCTCAAGGTGATGTGGTCGTTTTACACATATGGTTTTGCATCATATTCTTATTTACTTGATGCAGTGTTTTGAGAATTGGGTTTTACTGTAGATATTTTTTATGTTAAGAGCTACTGACTTTCTCTCCTCTGTACTGTCTCTGTGTCTAACTAAGCAGATGTGTTGTTATTTTCCTATCCTCCATGCTACATCTCCTCCCCGCTCATCCATTCTCCCCACCCTCCTCCGTTCCTTTCAATTAAACCTTGCGGCTGATCATTTACTTAGTCCCCCCCCCCGCCCCCTGACGCTCGCCTCGTCTTTGTGTCGAAGTGTGCTTTTTGAATTACAGCCAGACGCTTGTTTTTGCTCTATGTGTAAACATTGTCTGATGAGGTAAATTAGGTTTGCCTTGCACCTTATCTTTGAGAGGAGAGGCTCACTTCAAGAACAACTGTGTAGGTGAAAGCTGAATTGCATGTGTAGGGAAACAATGCCTCAGAGAGTCAGGCCATAACTTTGATTAGCGGAGCCACTCAACCACCTTTTAGTGTCGCTTTGTGGATATTTTTCCCTAGGTAACATGAAATCCCTCTTGTTCTATTGCTGTTACTGTGCGCTTTTACAGCAACTCGAGCTTGTTATTGTTAATTATAAAAAGCCAAGTAAATAATGAGCATGTATGGGAAACATAAGACCATGAACACAAGCTTTTGTATAATAGTGACTGATTCTTTGTTGGTGTAACAGGCCACAATGTCATTTGTAAGAGGATACAAGATTAGTGGTGCAGAATAAGGGTAACAAAAATTAACATTTTGATATTCAATATTTAAAATAACATTAAGAAAAATAGCATTATCAAACTGGACTGTTTGGTTATATGTATACTCCACAAATTATAATTATATATATATATATATATATATATATATATATATATATATATATATATATATATTCCACCATAGTTTGTATGGGAAACACTCTTGTTATTTTTTTCTATCAATATGTTTTACAGTTTTATTTGACAGTTTGATGCTAACATGTTCTCGATATAAAAATTTTGCATATCTTTACAGCTGTTTCAGCATTATCGTAGATGATATATCTATCGTCATCTCTAGAACAGAACCCAAATCGTAAGCTTATCCCTATACGTTTGCCATTAAGATCTATTGCCAAGTTAAGTTTCCCGGGAATATAAGGCCACCAAAAAGCACAAACTTTTCACTTTTTGAGGAGCAGGAGGTCATGGAAAGCACATTTTAGTAGCCGGACGAGATTTAAGCGAGTTAACCCTGACCTGTCTTGTCAGGTGATGGCAGACATTTCTTCAGTAGTCATGTAGCTGTCACAGAAAATGAAAAGCGTAGGTGTTGACTGATTTCAGCCCAACTAAGTCTGTCCAAGTCAAAAGCTACCGTGCTATAAAATTGGATCTTGCATAATAGATTTTAACACCAGTCAACAGTCACAAGTTTGGATGGACAGGACGGCATCAGGCAGAGCATCTGAGAGCAAACCTTTGCCAAAATTAATTAAGATTAGGGCTGTGTAATCAAGATAGAGATTCAGTCTAGTTCTAACTGTCTATTATATTCTTGGATCTTCTTAAAAAGCATCTGTGAAACCATGTGGCTGTTAAATGGTAATGAGTAAGTGTGTCTCGTTAATGATGAGAAAATTAGATTGAAAGGCAATTTTATTTGTTTTTAATAGGGCAAAATGAAATCTATCCAAAAAATGTGATCAATGAATAAGAGAATAGAAAATCATAGTGTTGTAATTGATTTCTTTGTCATATCACCGAGCCCCGATTATTATTAGAGAAATGAACATACATCATGATTTTGCTTTGTGAAAAGTTGCTTGACTTTAAACAACCAGTCTGGAGTTGTTGCATATAACATTTACTGTGTTCCTCCTCTGAAGCCGATGACAATGTGATGAAATTCCTTTTCATTTTGCCGGCTGTTGGGGCACGTTGTTGTGAGCTTGTAGGCTTTAAAGCGAGTGTAAAGTCTGTCTGAGCCCATGTCTGCCACACATTATCCACACCATGGGCTGCAGAATATGTCTGATTTCTTAATGCTCCTTTCAGTCCTTTGGGCCTTACCTCTCCCCATGAGCCTCCGCTTTTCCTGCAGCCATTTCTCCACACAACATCTCCACCAAACAATACATCTCTCCGGTTAGACCAGCACTGGATAATGAGGGGTGTATAGACAAGAAGAAATATTAAACATATGTGCTTCATAGAGCGTTTGTGCCTGGAGGCTTCATCAGCTCTTGATTGATTTGTAGATATTCCTCATCTTTAATGACTGAGAGACTTTTTAATAAGAATTATTTAAACATGTGTGAAGCAACCATCAAAACCCAGTGCCGCAGGGCTGTCAGAGCTCTGTTTGGATAAAGTGGTTTGGAGAGGTAGCAGCCGAGTGATAAGAGGCAGTCTTTGCTTGAACAGTTGGCTGCACTGACACGACGCCATCAATCAGCAGTCGATGAACGTTTACCAGGTATGATCCCAGTGAGAGATGAACTGCACTGGTACACACGGTTTAATGCAACGCTGTGTAACATTTGGATCTAAAAATGAGTCATTTATGTTAGTTTTGAGTTAATCAGCTCAGGAGAAATTGGCATGTCAGTGAAGGCGTTAAAAATAAAACTGTTTTGGAAATGTCAAACCAGGTACATGTCATTGTCCAATATACAGAATATTATGGAGAAGACGGCTACACAACACCAATTTATTTATCCAACATGCAACTGCAAGTCAGATGATTTATGACAAGTCAAGAAATTCTCTTATTCATGGGTTTCAGAATGATGAGAAATTGGGACTGTTGCTATAGCGATGAACAATTTAAAACTAAATATTATTGTCTTTTTAATGGGAAAAAGTCCTCAAAATATTGCATAGAGCAGGGAGCTGAAACCCATGAGCATATAGACCTGAATTAGGCCTGGCTTAGATCTTGTGGGGTGGTAAAGTTTGAGAACTAGTGGCCTATAGGTATTTGAAGACTTGCACATATTTCATTATTATGATTTTTATTGAAGTTATTCATCAAATACCAAAAACTAGAGGCATACACATTTCTGTTGATATTATCTTTTCCACCATCAAGGGAGTTACATTGTGTTGCTTTAAGACAACACTGCTTACGAAATATGAATAGTGGGTTGTTGTTTTTTTCTCCACTAGGAAATCATGCAGCGTGTATAATTTCCCTGAGCTGTTATAGTGGTGATATTATTCGATGCGTGACTCGGTACAGTCAGAATCCCGCCTCACACTCCAGTCCCACTGCAGCAGTAACACGCGAGGACAGCTGAGGGCCTGTAGCTATGTGCGCTGCTGATGAGATGTGTAATTAGCCAAAGCGGTTTGACAAAATGCTGCAGGTGCATGAGACATAAAGGGAAATGAGCCAAGGGAGAGGTCAGGGGAGTGGGAGTGCAGAGAGATGCTGGTCTTAAGCATTTTAGTCATTATCACATATAATGCAAGCCTATTTTACAGTGTAGTCTCATAGGCATCACCATTTATTTTTAACGCAATGCTTTTTGGACCTTTGGCACGGAGACCCAAATACACTAATTATCTCTCCCTGTATCACTGATGGAACATTATTATCCTACAAGAAAAAATATGGAGCCTTTACAGACTATACAGACAAAGAAAGAGGCTGTTTAAATCGATTTTAAGACAGAATAAAAGCATCACAATAAACCTTTACTAAATCACATAAAAAAAAACATTTTGGAGACTAATCTGAATTTAATCCAATGTACTGTCCAACTGATGTCCTGGTCAGAGCCAGATCTAGAAAGGATTTAAACTAGCTTTAAAGGCAGTTGTACGATGTAACTTTTTCTGTTGAAGAGTCCAACAGTCTGTTTGTTTGTTTCCATGGGGATGTTAACGTTTTGCCCAGACTATATGGCATTAAATGTATCTCCCTCGATGGAGACACCAAGAAAGATACAGGTCAGATCTGTGGAAAGGCAACCCTGCTCACAATAAGAATGTCTATTTTTGAGAATTTAAAACACATGTAATTAAATATCTCTTGGATAGACATTCCGGGTAAAGTAATAAGATCTCACTGATAAAAGCCCTGCACTACTAAAGTTACATAGTGCACCTTTAAATCATGCAAAACCTGGACTTTGTACATACCCATGAAGAAGGTTTCATACCAGTTTGAGAGCCTCTAGTGCACACAAATCCCTTTCCATCTGGTTGGTTGTATGAAAACTCACTGTGCTTCGGTGACCACTACAGAATTACTGAATGAGCTGTGAATGAACACCTTTGTTAGCCCTGCCAAGAGTCCAGGTGGAAGAGGTGGAGGTTAACATCACTCATCAGTGTAATTAATTGAACCAATTTAGACATTTAATATTGAGCTAGAGGGAGACAAAGAGGTTGGAAAGTATGAGTATTGATTGGTCAGTTCATAAGCAGCAGCTACTCCAGGCTTTAATTGTCAGCATTTATTTTGTGGATGTAGCAGTAAATTACACACTCATTTTTTTCACTGTTTGATAAATTGTGCATTTATAAGCGGCTTTGTTGCAAGTACAATTTTACTTCTAGCAATGTGAGCAATTGTCTAAAGGAATGTTTCTCAAACACTCTTTCGGGTGGTTTGTATCCGAGAGTGTAGAGTGGCCCTCCATTGTTCAAATATTTACAGAATTTAGAGTTGATTTCATTTAACATTTCTGTTCTCCTTTGGGAGTTTAGCAATATAGCAATTGTGTAGTCCCATTTTAGACCTGATTAAACCATGTTTTAGACATTTAGATATGTTTTAGACATAGAATAGTCCTGTTTAAGTTTTAGATCTTGTGGTATGTGGAAATATTTTCTTAGGTGGTAATTGGTGTGAAAGGATTGAAAAAACACTAAAGTAAGGTGTTGTGATACAATATTTAAACATATTTATTGCTTTGTGTAATTATTTTGACACTGAAATATGTACATTTTGCTAAATACATTTACTTAAAAACTTAAGTTTGTTTTTTTCTAGCTACCTGTCCTTTATGAACCAATTCTGCATCTATTCTTATGGGTGCATTGTGTAGACCATTTTGCTGTACGGAAAGTGATGATGAGAGTGTGTGGTGGCAGAGGGACAGTCTGATGGACCCCATGGAGGGACACGTCCAGACACTCATCAGTGCCCCCACAGAGAGAAGCGAGAGGCTCGGGAAATTGGACCGAGAGGGGGAGACGGTGTAAGATATGTCCAACTAAAAATAAACCAGCCATGCACAGTTACACAGGATAGGGCCATTTTAAGGTTATTTAACACCAACAACCAAATGCTGAAAAATGACAAATATCAGTGGTCATCTCAGGTCACCTCCGCATCATGTCAGCTGTTGGGTGAGATAAATTGGAAGTGAACATTCTGCCAACCTTTTGTGATAATTAGGGGGAGTGATTTCTTCAAGTTACTAGTAAGACAAGGCAAAATTGTTACTTTTCCCACAAAGGTGAGGTAAGGTGCACTTTATTGTGCTTGTAGTGACCTTCTCACAGCTAGTGTAATCTGTAATCTGCTGATCCTAAACATAGATACATTATTAGGTTGGTTTAGGAAGAGCATCTTGCATATAAACTGAATCTTAGTAAATTATTTAAAACTGATCCCAGAAGTTATACGGTTTAGCTAGGCCTGTCACGATAACACATTTTAAAATGCCATATATTGCCGAAGCAAATATAGACTATAAAGGATAATATTGAAGCAAAACCATAAAGCAGAAAGTACTCTAAATGTACAGTATTGTTAAAGAAAACAGTAGTACAGAAAAATAACCAACATTTCCCCTCTACTGCAAATAAATGTTGACTTCCAGAAATGATTGTTCCATCTGTCATGTATTGGACGATAAATTGATACGGTATTTATTGTGACCGATATAGGAAAATATAAAGCTAGTGAAGTCTGTATAGTGCTAAACGTCTATGCGAGCAACTCCACTTGTTGGGAGTTGTGCTCAGATATTACCTACTTCAGGCAATAGAGTTTTTACTTAACAGATGATGTGAGGAAACAACCCTGTATCCCTCTGCCTTGTCTCTTTGGCCTGATAAAGAGGAGGAACATAAACCGCATCTTTACCAACTCAAAAATGGCTAATATTTGTATTGTCCTTTCAGCAGTGCTCTTTCTCTCCATTTCCTATTTGTGTCGCCTGTTTCCCTTGTCATGGCATCCACAGCTGTGTAATTACTGCAGAGGCTGAAGGAGGTTAGGCTGACACTTCTCTCTGATATTCAAATGAGCGTTTGTAAGCAGTTCAACGGTGTGTGAGCGTATGCCAGTGTGTCTAATCTCATATCACACGGGAAAGGCATTTACATCGGCCGGGTGAAGAAATTAGAAACGTGGCTTGATTAATTCTTGGCAAAAAGGGTTTTCAAGGGCCTGTTCCCTACAGCTCCAGTGCTATGGGACCAGTGTCTACCTGTGGTGTGATTGACGGTGGCAGCTCTGCACTGCCATTGTCATTTGTAATGAGCAGGCTTCAGGAAGATTCATGCCGCCACAAGCTGCATGGTTCAAAACACTTAGCCATTACATATGACACTTAGGACTTGATATATGACAGGCTAATCACAGGGCACTTCTGCAGTAATGCTGTATAACAACAATAAGAACCAGAACCAATTACCAAACAGTATTAGAGGAACAAGTGTGTTAACACAAATGACAGCTTGTCATCAAAGATATATAGAGTTCAGTAGTTACATCTGAATTGCATTCGTTGTAGCCTTTAGAATGTATGTCAGTCATTTCCTGGCAAGTCTAGAATGATATCTCTCTGTATTTTCTTATACAGAAGGATATCAGTCTGGCCATCACTCCCTCTGTCGCACATGGAGCTAAGCTCAATCAGATTTGTTTTATTTCAGTGACACATGTGAAACAAAGGGGTTCATTTTGAACAAAATCAAATTTCTTTCAGCTCAGTTTCCTGTTTCATTCACTGATTCTGCAGAAAAGCGTGATGTTTTTCAGTCCCCTGTGATATTTTTTGCCTTCTTTTTTCTCGTATGCAACCATATTTCTTTTGATATCAACAGATCATGTGTGTCCCTGACTGGCTAATCCACCTAGCAATCACACATCAGAACAAGGGACCAAACTCACATCTTTGTAAAGTATTGCATAAGTTTGTATTCTGAATCCCAGGCAATATCATTCTTATTAACATAGTGAACAAAGTAGGACTATGCTCAAAGCTCATTCAAACTCTCACACATGGGAAAACAACGTTATCTTATAGTTTACATGCTAGAAGAGAGAACAAAAGTAAAAAGTCCCCAGCCCTGTTGGTAATTGACTTTTTACGAGTAATGCTAAATACTTTTCTAGGTCAATTTGCAAAATGACTCGGTTAGTTCATTTAATGTTTATAATTGTTATGTTACAACAAATATATATAATATAATTCAGTTAAGCTTTATTGTGTGCTTAGGCTATGAGAAAACAGTGAGCCAGCATAACCCAAATGTCCGCACACAAGGAGAATGTAATATTGTTTGTTTATTTAGTGCAGCTTTGGCTTAAACAAACGTTATTGATCCACAAGGGAAACTACTTGGACACGTGTGAGAGCTTTCCACTAACACATGCAACATATGTCCCATAATATAATATAGACAATTTCCAGTAACACAATGAGTTTATATTATGCACAAATTGGCTAAAAGAAATACTTGTACCTAAATTTGGAAAAGAAAGTCTTCCCTCTTGAGTTGAGTTGAATGTAATAAAATGTACAGGCGTTTACTACTGTTCTTCCTGATAAAGCAGATTAATTTGCCTCAGATAGAGCAGCGGTGGCAGCTAAATCACTTTATTACTTCACATTTGCGCTGCGGTGTCTTAATTTTCCCATGACTTCTTTAGTGAAGGCTGGATTCTGAAGAGATGAATAAGCACTTTGGAGCTGGGCTAATTTTCCTTGGTCAAGTGTGAGGTTTCAGGCACTAATCTATTTCATTACATTAACTCAGGTGATAAGGACGCCAGGGAGGAAAGTAAAAGTGTGGAGCTTTGTGGTGCAGCAGAGTCTTAAGATTAGATGCTGGCAGCGTTATTAGCCAACAAAGAAACTGTAAGCGTTTTAGCTTTCCCACTGCTGCCCATTTAGGTCCCACTGTGTTTTCTCTGTAACTCCTGCAGTTGTGCCCTCTCAACCACTGTGTTTGGAGTCTTAAGATGTTTTTAATATAATAAAACTCAAACTCTTTCAATAGCATCCCTTTACAGCAAAATATCTGTCTGTGTGTATAAATTCCTTTCACCATCTGTTAAGCTTGAGGCACAAAATACACTGGTAATACATTAAATAAGTTAATACTATTCTACAAATGATTTATATTTATCAGCAGTGAAGTAGCCTTTTTACTGTGTGTTGTTGTTCCACTCCCACTGTTTTCTTATGTTTATTTAGCTGCTTTCTGGGCTAATGTCTCTGTCTATTTGTTCTTCCTCACACAATTCCTACAGGAACCACTGTGTTGAATAAGTAAAAGTAAAAATTAGGATTTCATAGAGAGAATATGGCAAATGTTTTGTCAAAATAATAAAATTTCTTGCCAGCCAGCTAGCCTTTTTTACACACAAATTGCACAACTGAACTTGAGCTCATCAATGTAACATATTGCGAATTCTGCAATGAGACAATCTAATAGAAACACGAATAGACCAACACTGTATTTTGCCTGTTTTGCCTGCATTTTACAAGAGAATTCTCCCAAATCCAAGCCTTGTCAATTACTGATAGAAACCCAATAGAGGCAGTCTGATGAAAGACCTGCCTGATGCGCTCTGGCCTCTTTGTTCTTGTCTCCTGGGACGAGGGGGATGGGGGAGTATTGACGCCCGGCTACATCTGGTTCACACACTCCATCTCTGCGTGCAGAGCAGACAGATGTGTCCATATCAAATGCAAATCCCCCATATTCAAAGGCACCACACAAAAACCTACAATGAGGAGTTAAAGCATTGGGCACCTGCTAAGTTCCATCTGTGTAAAAACTGATACCATTATTTCTCCCAGACACCTACCCATGGCCCAGACAGATCATCAGCCAGCTCCAGATTGATTTAGAGGTCTTTGCGCTTAATTATTTTATGCCTTCCGTTTGAACTGCCTGATGAAATCCAATTATCGGAGAGTTTTACACGTTTGGGGCAGCAAGAAGAGTAGATGAGGATAGGAGAACACCTTTTTATTGTTGTGGATGTTACAAAGAAGACTACAATTATGTTGTTTCTTTGTCCTCTGAGTACACAGGACTTGAGCAAAAAAAAAAAAGTCAAGCTGTGGAGCTACCATTAAGATGTCCAGTGATGGCAGGTTGTAATTTAAAGGCAGTAAACTTTGCAGCAGGGAGTGGTGGAAAATTGCTTTGTTTTAAATTGATCCCTCTGGTTAAGTGCTGACTGATTCATAATGACTTTGCGAAAACAGCCTTAAACTAACAATCAAGTGCACCTTGGATCAAGCTACGCCCCTCTGTGAAAATGTCAATTTGCGTTGCCCACCTCATTTTGATTTATGGAGCGGGGTCCACGTTGTGGGTGGCCCTCTCGACTCCAGCACACAAAAACACTGAACACTGAAACGCCCTCAAATTAGTTGTCACGCCAGGCAGTGCAGGGAGCAGCAGAGGGATCAGCGGGTTGCCTATATTCTCAGACAGATCGGCCAGCGCAGGCCCCTGATAAATAAGTAAATAAACCTTGGCCTTGGGCAGCTCTCATCAATTTTGATTCTGCCAATTGAGTGTGTTTGAAAATTGATATGGTACCTTGGGGATAGCAGTCTGCAAGCTTGCAAGGAATCATGCAAGGACTAAATGTAACATCGAGAAAAAGGAAACATCGAAGGTGCTAAGGAGAAGTGATAGACAAAAAATGAACATCTATAGATATATTTTTGGATTATCTTGTGCCACTTTATGGCCTGTTTGATTTTTTTTATTAAATTTTTTGTTATTCAATTTCCTGTATCTTCAACACAGAAGTCTCAATATTACAGTTTTTTGATACATATCGCACCTCTAAACTGCTCCATCAAACCTTAATTTTCTTTCTCAGTTTTAGCTTTTGACTAAAAACTTCCCAGTGGTGCACTTTCAACAATTCAGATTTAGCACATGTCTTATTTTTTCCCATTGAACTGGGGATCGATGCAGCTCCTTAGGCAACAATGTTTTATACTAAAATACATGTGATCTGTCACCTTGACCATTGAATAGTTCAGTATACCTTTTGGCTTCTGCCCATGAAGGTCACTTAAGCCAATTGTCTGCATCTGTGCAAGTACCCTTCTTAATGCAATGTTCACTATTTATACGAGCCTGGGACTAACACAAAACTATAAATTATTAGCTCTTAAGTGTATTATTAATTTACAGTTTACACAAAAATTTCTGCTACAGTGTGCTTTTTCCATATTCTTCCTTTGGTATTTCTCTCCAATACATCCTCGACTCCTTCCTCTTTCATTCTCACACTTGGCCCTGCTGTGCAGTTATAACAGCGTCACTATTGTTTCACTTTCACACTTTTTTCAACACCCTTTTGACTTGAAAATTACTCCCAGATCGCACCAGGCTATAACAAGACTTCCTTTACAATTTGTTAATTGTCCTATTTCTAATTGAAAGTTATACAGAATTGACAGATTCTTTCCTTTGTGGTGGCACTTCCTGTATGGACATTGTCACATCCATCTTCCTGCCTAGTGCTTATACATTTTCCTCACGTCACCTTTTCCACTGCAGTCACATACTGTATCTATAATAGGATCAAGACAGTATAAAATTGAATGGCAGAGGTTGTTTTCTCTATAATACAATTGTAAGATTATGAACTTGCTCTTCTTGGCATGTAAGCAAAAAGATTTTGAGAATTTGTAAATAGAAGCGTGACAGTTAAAATGTACAATACATGGTCAGACTGACAAAATATTAATTATAAAACTATATATATTCATCAGTATAAATATCTGATTCAGTCTATATACTTTCAGTCTATTAACTTTTCTAAATGTTAAAACTATAGTACACTTACCTTTAACTGGGCATAGTAACGTGTTCATTTTGTGATGGTGTCCTTACTGTCAAAAGCTTCCACTGTATTCAACATTGGGACTAAAAAAAACGTATAATGACAGGATTGGTATCAGTTTATTTTGAAGGACTTGCACAGGTTGAATTCCAAAATACCTGCCAAATCTTTCTGAGCTGGAATTTGCCTGAACTAGAGTTGAAAATCCTCTGCTCACTCCTTTGGCTGCGCTGGTCGGAGGTGCAGGCTCAGAAGTCTGTGTGCTGAGGAGCCAGACTGTTTAGCTGCTGGCGGTCGCTCAAGTAGCAGCAGTAAAAGGACATGGGCCAGTCAGCGTGGGACCTCATTGGCTCATATCTGGATCTCAGGTGGCTCCAGCTAACAGCGCTACAGCCTCAACCCCTCTTTACACACAACATACACATACACACATACACATTAGTGTTGAGTTTATATGTTTTATGGGGACATTACATTCGTTTACATTCATTCATTATTGTAGCTGATCCTAACCTTTAACTTGTAAAATACGGGTGATTTTCTTGCTCACTATAATGACCTGTAAATTGGATTTACATTGGCAGAGAATTGTCATCTCCTGCACGTCTCCATGGTATAGATGTGTTTAATGCCATACTGTGGAACATTCTAAGCAAAGCAATATTATCTCCATGTTACATAGTGCATCTTTAACCTAAACCCGAAGTTAAATCTATTTAATCCATGTTTAAACTGTGACTCATGAATTGACAATGTGTAGAGTTTAGTAACAATGTGATAAATACCCCTCCAGATCTATGTACACACCGACTTAACAAAAACACACCATCTGTCTCTCTACCTCACGGTCACTCAGGCTCATGTGGACGTCCTTCTAGGTGTCTCAGATGGAGTCGGTGTCTGGCACTGAGTGAAGTGGGAATTGTGATGAGATGCAGACTGATTTAACTGCCCATCAAAGCTGCAGACCGCCACCAGGATCCTGTGTCTGTCTAAAGTTTATGAGAGAGTGCCATAGGGAAACACAGGCATAAAAAATGTAATTAAACACAAATCAGAGGACTACAATTATGTTAATGTTTTGTTAAAACAATATTTTTATTGTATTCTTGATGTCAATGTTCCTGAACCTTAATTATAGAGCAATTACATCTGGCAGATTGGAAATGCTCCTTGGAAAATGCAGCACCCAGCAGTTTGTTTGCTTTGATCGATGCTAAGCCCCGCCCCCTGATGAAATGCCAAACATTTAGGAAGTCCTGCGAGGCTAAATTGGGAGGTCCCTTATAACCTGTGATCATATGTAAACATGAGACCGTAAATCACAGAAAAATGCACAAAAAAACACATGATGCAGAAGGAGACATTGCAAAGAAGAGAGAGGGACACAGATGAAGAGGGTAGCTGACGTCCCAGAGAAATATGTCCCTCTGGAGATTTCCTAATGTGATAAGATCCTCTCTACACTTCTGTCTCTTTAGAGTGTGTTTGTGGTTGGACTGTAGGGGATGTGATGAAACTTTGTCCTACAACCCCTGCATTAACTGCATTGCTTTGGATTAACACAGTATTTATTTTGATGTCAATTCAATTCAGTTTATTTTTGGAGAGCCCAAAATCACCACTTGCCTCACAGGGCTTCACAGAATGCTTAATTTAAGCAAGAGAAAGTTAGAAACTCACACAGGCATCTGGAGCAGTGCAACTATAGAATATATTAATAATGAATAGAATGGAGAACATAGGAGGAACCGAAGGAGAGTGATCAATCTGTCTGTAATCTAGTGCTTTACGTTAGTTTTGACGCTGAAACAGCT
The DNA here is from genome assembly GCF_009829125.3 of Periophthalmus magnuspinnatus. Classification (NCBI taxonomy): domain Eukaryota; kingdom Metazoa; phylum Chordata; class Actinopteri; order Gobiiformes; family Gobiidae; genus Periophthalmus; species Periophthalmus magnuspinnatus. Next base: position 8,676,705 of record NC_047129.1, on the reverse strand, counting down.
TCTGAAACAGCTGTGGCTTTAGTCTGTGAAGGAAATGGAAGCAGAATGTAAGTGAAGGTGTTTTATCAGCGAGTACAGAGCCATCAGCCCACGCGACCGTATTAAGCTCTTGTGTACGCTGTGTCCAAACTATGTCTTGTACCCTGTAGTGCATTTATATTCTTGTTCAAGACAAGCAAGGAGCCAAGGGGACCTTGATGTTCCCAGAACAAGCTGAGCATTTGCACCACATAAAATGGCTTTGCAGCCGGTAAATGAGGAGCCACAGACATTTGAAAATTGCCTGGCCTCTCTTTCTTGCACGTAAAACGCACTCTGTCACCTCATTTTTCAGCCAATCTCTTTGTATGTCCTGTGCTCTTTCAAAATGATTCCTCTTCTTCAGATCAGTTCCACACTTTCATTCTCCTCTTTCCATCTCTCATTTAAAGTGTTTTATTCACATGTACAGGACAATCAGCTTACCCTTTGTGGCTTTGGGCAGAGAGTGTAGCCGCCTACTAACCACTCCTGGGCACATTGTCTGGGTAAAATAAACCTGGTAGCTTTCACCTGTAAGTAATAGCTTTCTATATAGTTTCAGTCAGGCCTAAAGCCGATTCTCACCTTACACCATCAAGCAGCTCGGCAAAGTCACTAGGACTCTGTGGTCATCACTGTGCTAGGATACAGTATGCTTTTTTATTATGAAAAAAAAAAAACACAACTTATTACAAATATCCATCAATATTAATTTTCCAGATACTATATAAAACATCTTTAGAAAGTCTTTTAAGTGTAGCGTGTAGACAGTAGTGAGTTTCTGCAGCTCCTGTAATAAACCTGCATGTCTCAGTCTTCATTTATTTGATGCTTGTTTCTTCTTTCCGTCTCTGCTGCCTTTACTTTGCCCAGCCCTTGATTAACAGCACCTTCAGCACGAGTAGTTTCTCAGTCACGCCTAAACAAGCTCATTAATAATAACCTACTTATTTATGGCACTGCTTCAAAATACCCTTCACAAAATAATATAGTGCTTTTTACAAGTCAATAATATTACGTGAAGCAGTTACGCGTGTCGGAAGAAAAGCAATGGGAGAAAAGTGAAGCCATCACAGTGAAAATGTGTTTAGAATAAATCAAAAATGCTGAATTCATTTATACTATACAACCATCTGTTCATGTCACTTACACAGCAAACCTTTCCCATAGGTCTCTGTATGACATATCCTAGACTATAAGCAGTCTGTTTCAGGGTTTAATGGCAGCAGATTCAAAGAGAAGTCAAGTCACTAGAGGTTTAATTATAAGTAGTCACAGTGAAAACTCCAGTGTGTTATTAGCACTGAACATACCATTAAATAAAGTGTATGTGTTTGCCACCGTCTGCCTTCTTGGCAAAAGTCTAATTTTGAGTAATATTTGTGTAGGTCTGGTTAAATTGTTATGTCTCTCTCTTGATCTCATTATAATTATTTATAAGGGAACTTTTTATTGTCAATGTTGTTACTTTACTACCCTCCAGCTGCACATTGCAAACTCACACTTTCTTCTTGAAGGCTTAACATTTAAATAAGGCCTAAATAATGGTACACCTTTGCCTGTCACACTATGTGCCGGTAATCACACTTACATATTCATATTAATATCACATCACTCTGTTCTCCCTGTACCTTCTTCTTTTATATTCGTTTGGCACTAAGCTCTGCTTGATTTGATTTCAGATGATGACTTCCACCTCATCTTCTGATTTCTTTTAGTTCCCATAATAATTCTTGATCGACAAAATCACAGGCAGATGATGCGAGCTCCAGTAGCACTAACCTACAGCTCTGCGGGGAAGCAAATCCCTAAAACCATTTATGGATGACTCAGCCTGACAGGTTTCTTGCCTAAACCTCGATAATGTGCTCCTGGGAGGAAATAGGGGCCTTTTGTCCCTTGAAGGGTAGCCTCATTTTTCACTGTAAGGGGCTAGTGCACAGGTTTAGATTGGTCCTGGCCCCTCTGTGAGACCAGAGCTATTGTGGGGCGGTGCTGAGTTTGAGCAGGCAGGCAGAGGCAGCAGCAGTGAGGCAGTGGAGTGACAGACAGACAGCAGCCTGCGTGATTAATGAGCTCACCTTTGAATGCAATATGTTCAAAGAGAGTGATGGGACAGTTTAGAGAAGCTAAAATATGAATGAAGATCCAATAAATGTATCATCAAGTCTTAAAACACATCTAAAATGTGTATATATTTTTTAACTGTGTCCACATTTAAAAAAAATATATATTTGGGAAGAATATTTTGGTCCATTATTTTTATTTGACATAAGCAAGCAAAATTAGACACCCAAGATCTTAACCACCTTGGTTACACAATGCTGTGGAAGGCATAGAGGCCAGCATGTGCTTTAGCCTAAGCATTTTGGCTTTATTTTTTACTACATTACATTGCCATCTCTGAAGTGGTAAAAACACACTGTCTGCCTTAATTGATTATTGTCCTATTGGCTTATTCTGGTACCGTATTTTCCAGAGTATTAGTCAAAAAATGCATAATAATGAAGAAATAAATGCAGTTGTCAAGTTGCCTGTGTGACCGTAACAAAGATATGATTATATACTCAGATATGACTTATATCGCACATATAAGTCCTCTGAGTATAAGTCGCACTCCCAACCAAACTATGAAAAGAAAAAAAGTGCGACTTGTAGTCCAGAAAATATGGTATATACACAAAGTTTGTTATCAATATGCACTGACCCAGAATTCAATACATGTGTACAAGTAGCTTTATTGACTATTAAAATGTGACAATATTATGTAGCTTTACAAATTACACAAAAAGCAAAAGTCATACTGCTGCTTGTCCATTTCTAGGAGTTGTGTAGTAGCAGCCCTGTTTCTCTCCTGTAGGTGGCCCCAGGTCGGCCCTGGGGCCTCCACAGAGAGGCTCTGAAGGGCGGATTTATCATGTGCTCAAGTGCAATACTTCATTGTAAAGAGGAACATGAATAAAAGTGCAAGAGCTCTCAATGCACAGTGAAGAGGAAAATATGTATCTATATATATATCTGTTATAATCCCAAAAGAGTTCCTTATAAGGCTTTGCGACAATAAACTATAGGTCTGTGTATACTACCATAACCTCCTTGTAACCAATAAAATGGTCCACTGTGTTTTGACCTGAGGAAACCTAGACTATTCTCATGGTGCATTCACAGACCACTCAAAATGAATGTTTTTTGTGTTCTAGTGTTCTTTCAATGTATATTGAAACGTTTCTAAGATTTAAATGTGTATGTCAAGTTTATCCCATGAGTTATAGGTTTTTTTTTAGCACAACCACTTGAGCACTGCAATAAACTCTTTTATTGTCCTATACTAGACTTTGGCATTGCATTTACTACAACAATAGACTCTGGCTGACTTTGACCTCTGCTTCACTTTCACTAAAGCTTCAATCTCATCTGTGTTTGTGACACAAGTTTCCCATTTCCCAAGGGCATTGCTCTGTTGTGTAGTTGTACTGTTGCTCTGTTGTGTAGTTGTACTGTCAGCTGTAATTAGTTAGTATTCATTCCTACAGATGCAGAGGCGCTGAAAGTGGACCTCCTCCTGTCCCCAAAGGCCTTTAAATCAGCCCCATTCTGCACAGAGGTGCTTGGTATGAGGTCAGTGCTTTTGTCCTTGGCGATCCTGTGGAGATTGAGTCCAAGTATTGCTGTAACTGACACTGGTTATCTGTGTCCAGCATCTCCACTTGCGGCTGGTAAATCCTCCCCTGCAGCTCCCTCTGCCCCCCAGCCATACCCACCCCTCCCACCCCTCCCACCCCTCTCACCCCTCTCACCCCCTCCCGCTGTGTCTCCTGAGAGGCTGTATTCATTACAAGTATTTCTGCTGCTCTGTAGCTGGACCTGACCTCACTCAGACTCTCCCCAGGCTGTTGTTCCAGTCACATAGTGGACAGCGGGCAGGCACATATAAAACCACTACAGTGTGATTTTATCTGCATGAAAGTGGCACTTTAAAAGCATTTGTGAAACATGAACTGATAAGTTATACACAATTTAATAATACAGTATAACTATGCAGACCTTGATTTTGATAGCAATGAAAATCCTCAAAATGCACAGAAATAGCACAAAATGTGCCATTGTGTCCAATAGCACGGTACCTAATGCAATACACACTTGAGTTTTAGATACAGTTAAAACCAGACGTTTACATATAAAAAGACACATGCACCTTTTTTCTTTGTCTTATTAAAAAACAAAAAAGCAAAGGATTTTTCATTACTGTCTTCAAAGTCATTTACACGCAGTAAGCAGTACATTATGCATTTTAGGAAAACCCAAATGATGATGTCATGGCTTTGGAAGCTTCTGACGTTTGTTGACAACATTTGAGTTAATTAGAGACACACCTGTGGATGTATTTGAAGACACATCTGAAACACACTGCTTCTTTCACAGCATCATGGGCATGGGAAAGTCAAAAAAAGACAGAAGAAGATCAGGAACAGAAATTGTGGCCTTGGATTCATCCTTGGGTGCAATTTTCAGATGCATGAAAGTGTATCTGAAAATTGGTCATCTGTTCAAATATATATATATATATATATATATATATATATATATATATATATATATATATATATATATATATATATATATATATATATATATGTGTGTGTGTGTGTAATATATAAAAATAAGAATAATAAAGAATTTGAACAAGATAAAATAATAAAAAATTCTTACAAATCCTTGTCCTGTCACATCACCACAGACATCTTATGGAGATTTCCTGTCAACATGTTTGGCAGATAGATATTTTTCAATATTTTATGTGGCAGCATCAACATTGCTTTGGTGTCTCTCTGCTCTGGGGAATTTTTAGAACGCAGTGTGGGAAGAGAACCCAGATGTCCATATTGTTGGATTTGGCTTTACAATTTCTCTTCCACCATTTTCATGTTACAATGCATCAGAATAATTGTCTCCCTTTGTAAAAAAATATATATTTTGGGGTTTGTTGGCGTAAACTGCTGTACTATTCTTGAATACCAAGATCCTCCATCACAATATTTTTTTCCAGAATATTGAGAAGACTAGACACCCAAGATCTTAACCACCTTGATGATGTCCATTAAGGTAGCAGTGTTTTCCTGTATAACACCCTTGACTTGTCGTAAGTTTATGTTTGAGCCCATAGTGGTGTAAGCCAGGTGGTGGTGTAGCGCAGCGATAAAGCGAGCATCTGTCTGTAAAACGCCTTGGGAAATCTGCCAGCCTAGTCAGGCTGCACCTTTTCGTCTCCCCCAATGCATGCTGGGATAGTTTTAACCACTCTGTGACCCTGAATAACAACAAAGTAAAGATGTGATTTGACAGAAGGCTTGTGGAAAAATATGCATCCTAGTAACAAACTTTGTAAAACGTTGTAAAGCTTGCAGTGGAGCCATGTTGTCCCATGAAAAGCCAATGGGGACACAAAGAAGATGTCTTTAAAAACTCTTTTAAGCTAAATGTTTATTTTTTGCTAATTCATCTGTTAACTGCTTGTTCGTAAAGGATATCACCCCTTGTCTTCCATAAAGCACATTTATTCCCCCCCCCCCCTTGATATTTGACATATAGGTTGTACACCAGACTAAAGTCATTCGGTGAACTGTTGTAGCTTTATTACACAGCATCACAAACTAGTAAACAACTTAAGAGTTTTCTTTCCAAAATCCATGACTTTGATAAAGGTGAAAATGGGAGTGAGTCATTCTTTTCACAGTTTGTCCCAGAGTTGATGTGAGTGTTGTTGGCTAATGTGCTGTCCCGTGTTGTGTTTGTATCCAGGTGCAGCAGGATGCGGGGCGGACTGCGAGCGTGTGCACTGGTGCCCCTGCTGGCCCTCCTTCTGCTTCAAACTGTGGACTGCGGTAAGTCCTCATCAAACCATTGGCATTCCCCATTACCGCCCTGGACCACTCCCACACACGTTACTCCAAATCCCTCAACCTTTCATCAGTCTACTATGGCCCAAATGGGGCTGTAATTACAGTTAAAGCTGCAGCTATTACTGCTAATATCTTCCTCTATTATGCTCTGTGATTTATTGTTATCATTACTGCAAGAATTAAAGTATAATCACTTTTTAGATCTGCAATTGGTAAAGGTAGTTGTGCACTACTTCTACAAATCATATCTGCAAGTCAATCTTTCTCCTGTCACAAAGGATTAGCACATGCATAGGGTAAATTTGTGGTTTTCACTTTGAAGGTGCACTTTTTAGCTCTTTTGGTGGGAGGTCCGCTAGGCCTGTCCCTCTATCAACTTATCGTTCAACACATGATAGAAGGAACAATAACTTTTGGGGGTAAATATTTATCATGGGGACTTTTTCTTTGCACTAGTGAGAAAATTTTTCTGTTCTACAATGAGATTTGAGCTGTAGATGGTTGAATTATAAACTTCTATGACTCATTATAGACATTAACTACTTAAGTGTTGCATTCTATTATTTTTTATTGCAGTTTGTGTTTTTTAATAATGTTGTACATTTAGAATAGTTTTTTTGGGGATAATTCTTATGATTTACTTTCAATATTATCGTTTATCGTCTATATTTAGTTCAACAATATACTTCAAAATTTGTTATCGTGAGTTAGGGTCTGTTGCTTACTTGTCCATTGAGATGTTATTGCTTTGCCTAGCATGTTCCGCAGTGTGGCATAAAACATTCATTTAATTATTTGCATCTTTATTGCTAAAAATATGCATTCTTATTGTTATGGGGTTAACTCGTGCGGGGGGGGGGGCTGGTGGTATCACATGATTGTCTATTCTATGCAAAGCATTAACACATCCATGGAGACTAGCGTAAATTCCAAAATATTTTGAAGTTTATTCTAAGCTTTCAGTTATATCATTTCGACAATCAAATGTCAAATAGACTGCAACCATTCTACACAAGTTGCAGTATTCGCATCCTTTATCCTTATTCATGACTGTTGATTAGTTTTGTACGGTTTACTCAGCATCACATTCCTGGTTGGAGCGTTGGCCTGTGTGAGCTGTGCTTGTACTCCCCGCTGCGTGGCCATGTGTAGACCCATGTTCTGGTGTGACCAATGGACAGAAGGCACGCCCCCTCACAGATTGCCGTGGCCTCCCTGGCCGACTGCTGCTCTGCTGTTTGTACCAACTAAAAAATATAGATAACAAAAAAATATCAGTGTCTGGATCTTGTCGAGGGGATTTTGTGTGGCAGTGGGCTCAGAGGCGCAGCGATGATGAAAACCTTGTTCTGTTCTGTGCGCATACAAGCCCCGAGGTTACATCTGCCACATAGTCTGCGCAGCCAAGTTTACCAGGCATGGAAAAGTGTTGTTGCCCACACAATCTCTGAAGACCATCCAAGTTAGTGTCATGCAAAATACTCATAATAACATCCCCAGTTATGACTTACAATGAAATGTTATGATGTGAATAAATATACATTATGCTTTCTACAGGAGGTACACTACTAATGGGTGGAAAATATTTGGCATTACAGCAAAAAAGACATTTCGTTCTTAAAGTTGACATATTGGAGATAGAATTTAAGTATTGAAAAAGTGATAACTTGTGATGGCTAGATTAATTGATTTGAAGATTTCCTGTGCTATAGCAGTGTTCAGTGACAGGAGGGAGTGAGTCCATGGATTTCAGAATTATGAAAATTAGGTCCGTTGTCGTAGCAATTAATGAAAGCGTGATTTTTTTGTTTTACTACTTTACTCTTAAACCTTGTGTTGAATATTGTGTGTTAGAACATTGAGCTAAACTTGTTTCTCTGTAACAATGTTACACATACTTATTTTAAGATGTCTACACTGGAACCTGCTACTTCGCTTACATGATACGGGTATTCATCTTTCGGTTGACAAGGAGGTGTTGTAATACATCTTTTCAGTGACTGCAAGCATCTTTTTAGTGATGTATTCTACGTCCATGTAAACAGTTAACGGTATCTCCATTTATGACCTTGTGCGGACAGTATGTAAAATGAGTTAAGTCCTTATAGGACCAGCCATCTATAGATAGTACCTTTCTTGGGGTATAAATACTGGATGGCTCCTTTGTAAACACACACTCTCACTCCCACACACACACTCTCACTCACACATATGTGCCTGCTGTTTGTACCTACACCCCTTTGATATCAGATAAACTTCTTTCAACTCTTTACCTGGTCTGAAATCTATTCCTTCACAATTACAATTAACAATAAAACATATTTTAAAACTCTTATCTTTTGAATGGCGAAAAGTCCTGAAAATATGACTTGTAACACTAAGCTGAAACCCTCTGATATCCCCCAAGAGATCTAGGTCACAAGATTGTGGGCAGACGGGTTTAATGGTAAAGTTGATTGGTATACTGTACAATATGCATTACTTTTTGCAAGCTGTTCTTGAAATACTCCAGAGGAGGTCCTTTGTTGCTTAAGCTAGTCCCTGTGACTGGAGGAGGAGGCTAGTGGTGTGGGTTGAAATGTTTTGTATTTACCCGTGTGTGCCATGTTGATAGGATTTTTGCTGCCTGTGTGTGTTTATTTATGAATTGGAGCTGTAGGCCGTGTGCCACTTGTGATAAATGTATCATTATGCTTCAGAAGGTGCAGATTAGTCATGGCAGCAGCAGCCTCAGGGGACACCCTCGTGTGACGGCCCAGGACAAGTCTGCTCCAGAGGGGACAGAGCTGCAGAGGGGTGCTTCATATCTGTCAGCGGGACAGGGGAAGAGGCAAGAGGTGCTCTCAATATCAGGAAGCCTTTGATTGGGGCAAAAGGGTGGATGTGGTTCATATGGTTATGAAGAAAATGCGCAGAGAGTGTTTCACAGGTGTGGACTGTTGGAGTAGGTATGGTTGTTGTTTTAATATGGTAATTGTGTTGATAATATTATATTAGGGATATGTCTTTTTTCACAAGTTCAGTGTGCACCTTTAACTATTGCTTTGAATTATCAGTATTCCCACTGTGAGTAAGTGTCAAAAGCTTTATTTTAACATACAAGAAGATATTTGACAGGTGTGTTTCTTGTTGTTTAATAAATTTCTTGTTTATTCTTCGGAAGTTCTTTTGCATTATTTTATGTTTAATCTGTCACATTACATCAACAAAAATGTTTTTTTTAAGTGCAACCATTCTATCCATGCACCTTTGCCTCTGGGATTTACAGTATGTTATATGAGAAAGTTAATTCAATGAAAAGTACATTTACAGTGCATGTGTCTAAAGATTATAAATTCATAAAAAAACACAGTGGATAAATAGAGGTGGTATTTACCCAGAGAATTCCAGAGCTGTATCCACATGTAAACAGTTAATTCCTAAAGGACGTGTGATGTTGACGCACCAAACGATGTCACAAAACAGATATGGGAGGCTCCAACGTAATGTGTGCCTGTGTTTGTGTGTCTCTGCTGATTGTCTATTAGCATGTGTGTGTGTGTGTGTGTGTGTGTGTGTGTGTGTGTGTTGAGTAGGTTGCGTTTAAGATGGCTTCCTGTTGAAGGGAACACAACTAGCACTGCAGTGAAAGCTGTGATCAAACACAGTGGAAAGAGAAGAAGGGAACTAGTTCTCTCTCATTTAATTTACATTACACAGCACATAGCCTCAGATGTGTGCTTTGAAGAGGCCACCCCTAAAGCTGTGTGGATGTGTGCCCTGAACTCTGGCTCTTCACTGCTGTGCCACTGTTGCCATGGTTATCCAAGTTGGGTTATTATCACACTTTGGTTTAGCTTTCTTCATTAGCATCAACAGGAATCACATATGGGCAATTGGTTTTCTTTAGGGCATTCATAAAATAAGAGAAGGTCCCAGTGGCCTAATAAATGTGAATATGGAAGGAGGTCACACAAAACAAGGTAGTATTTATCTTTATTTTTGAGAACTAATCAACACTTTTGCCCCCACACCATTTACTGGAAACCACTCAAGTTGCTTACCTACAGTAAATTTTCCTGTTGTGTGCATTTTTACTATGGTTTATGTCTCAATCCATATACCACAACAAAACAATAGAGACAAATAGTAAGCAATTTGTTTGCGCATTGGCTCCAACAACAGCAAACCACTGTCTGTCCTTGTCCTTCGCTGAGATGTTTTATTCAACAGCAGATGAAATCATTCTTCTTCACAGTTTCTCAAAGTTGGCTTTTTCATTTGTTTTGGATTGGATGCATCTGGGTTTCAGAGCATCCAGATAAGGCTATTTGCTTGGTTTTTGCAATATGATTGCTGATTGAGGTCGTAAATTTTTCTGTTTTGTATTCTACATGGGGCAGAGAAAGGAAAGTTTTGTGTGGTAGATTTATTTTGCAAAAAACTTATATTATAATATGTGTTAATATTAACAGTGTTTTCTCTTATCCAGAAGTCTGACTATCTCTCTTTGAAATAACAGTTTACACAAGGATTGGTGAAATGGCATTTTCAATTACTTTCAAGTGCAAGATCTGTGCATTGATGGCTTAAATAATACAGGGATCTTCTCAAATCATTTACCACCACCACCACCACCATACTGAAAAATGTTCTTAGTCAGATAGCTTCCATAATGGAAAGTCAAGAGGCAGTAGTTTAATTTTAATCCTGAAAAAAACACATTAAGTGTATATAAAGCCAAGGTCCATCCATGATCACCTGGAAAGAGTGATCATAGTACTAGAGTACTATACTGCAGACAACCAGTGCCAAGAAAATCTAGCATCGTTTGACCAAACAGACTCTTGTATAGTCATCCCAGATTTGCTTATTTTCCTTCCACTGGTTCACAGTGGCAAATGCATGATGATCATTGTTAGCCCATCTGTCTCTGCTTTAGAGGTGGTCCCAAATTATTAAACACAGTTGGAGAGCCTTTATGCGACTGGCACTGAGCTGCACACTGACATGAAGGGGGCGGTAATGGCATTCTCGCTGTAATAGGAACACAATTGCAAACATCATTCCTTATTCTGGGGCTCTCTCTGGTGTGGTGAGGTTTTACAAAGATAAAGGTCCAGTTGTCTTTGTTGCATGCACATCTACAGTGCAGATCCAAATCACTGATGGAGTGCATCCTCTCCACGGCTGCCACTTCCAGTCCACCGATGATGCTCGGCTGGTGCAGAGGTGTGCACAGGTCATAAATCAGAGAAGATGAGCTGTCTGACACGGGCCTGGGCCATCATTTGATCACTGTGTTAAGAAATGTCAACTGAGGCGAAACAAACACCTGGACTTCAGCAAACCACCTGTATTTCACTTAAGTCTCCTTGTTCTGAGTGTTGCTATGCTTATACTAGTTTTGATATAGACTATACTATTCAGTGTAGGTCAGACTTTGTCCTATATGTATTTTTTAAATATTAATGCTAGTGCTTTTTGATTTTGGACAACCCTGTCTTTCACTGGTTTGATAGACATCACACAATATTCTGTTCCAAATGTATTCAAACTGTATGAATGTGGATGAGTGATGACAGTTGTATTTTGATGTTACATAAATAATCTTACTTTTTAATGTGTTGTTTTACCAAGCTTGTTAGGTAGCAGTTATTTTTGTGCTGTATGTCTCTCTGCCTTATATGGCAGATGGGACTTGTTGTAGAAGGGAAACCGGGACAATGTGCAATATGAAACACAAATAGATATCCAAACAAAAGGGCGTCTTGAGGGTTGGACATGTGATAGTATTTCCATCTAAATGCAGATTTGGGCAGCGACAGTGGAGCACCTTTGAGTTTCCATTCATTACATTGGACGACAGACAGCAGTGTGTTTTTCACCAGGTTTTCTTTAAGATGTAATGGAGCCTATTCAAAAGAGGATCCACAATTGAATTCATTTGATTCAGTTGTGCAAATCACCACAGCCGCCAGGAAACCAAGATAAACATTTGTCCAAATAAAGTGGACAGAGTGTGAATGAGATTGTGGTTGTAAAGCTTGGTTGCCTTCATCTGTTTGACTGTTTTGCTATTGGCAACATAAGTAGCATAATGTTACCCAAATGGTGCTCGTTCAGGTGGAACCCAGGAAGAAACTGGCATGCACATTAAACATTATTGATGCATCACAGCTGAAGAATAAATAGGGTCGTTTTTGTGTATAGCTGTTTTGTGTGAGGAGATTTTAAACTGCACCTTTCTGTGTTTTCAGAAGAAGGCCAGATGAGTGCGAGAGGAGCAAACAAGAGTGTCCTTTAGGGGATGGATACTTTTCAATGCTTATGTGTGTGCGTGTGCGCTTGTGCGTTTATGTGTGTCTCTGAACGCATCAATGTTTTAGTGAGGGCCGTGAGTTTAGTGAGAGTCGATAATGATGTCTTTTCATTTATCATCCTACACAGTTTTATTTCCTGAGCAACCAATTCTGTAGTTTCCCATTTGCTATATGCAATGATACAATTTTTTCCTGACCCCTTCTTGTATCACTGGGCGTATTATTAAGTTGGCAACAACAAGGATGACTCATATTGTTATTTAACCAATTCTTGACACTTAAACCTACAGCCAAGCTAACGGTTTACAACTTTTACCATAGCTTGACTGAAGAAAGTCATATGTCATCTATTAATTTTAGAGTTGTCATTGCCATTAAAGTATCTTAGAAGCATCTGAGCATAGGGCAGACTTTTTATACAGCAGGTCCTAGCTAATCACATGTAACACAATCACAAATGAATAACGCCACATTCAGGTACACTTCAAAACCTTTTAAACTTTTTAATGTCAACATGAAGGACACGCTGTTATCTCCCCAGTCTCCTTTACTTATGTATTCCTCACCTAGCCTCTCACTGCCTCTTAAGCCTGTGATAGTCTGCCTGCATTTAGTTTTACAGGTCAGTACACTCCATGGACCTGAACCACTTTCAAGTGTAGAACGTGGGCCTTATTCAGAGCAAAAACCTGTTTGATGCTGCCACATGGACCGAGTTGAGCTAGTGAGGTGGACAGGGAAAGGGAGGGCTGGGAGAAAAGGAAAAAATTATGTGCGTTTATGTGTCTTTAGAGAGGAGAGATCTGATGGTAGGACTGATGTGCAGCTATCAGAAATAGTCTCCCCGGCTCCCATCTCAAACCACTGTAATGGTCTTATGTGAGTGAGCATTGACAGTTCACACCCATACTTTCATCTTACAAGAACATTAGGAATCCAGTAAGCAATGAATGGTGGCATTAAATTGCGCATGTGTAGGTGAGTGTATGCGGAGGGTTTAGTGTCCCATGAATAAAAAATGAGGGATGAGGTGTTTTCGCTGCAGAGTGCATTTTACCAAGCACTCATCTAACTCAACAGTGTGCAGACAAAGCCTGGAGTAATGAAAAAATAAAGCCATTCTGTAGTCTGTGGGATCATATTGTAAGCATTACTAATATACACGTTCATGCATAACACAAAGAGGTCAGATAGCACTATTTGCCAAGAAAGATGTTCAAAGTTTTAATGAAATAAATGTAGCTTTTTCTTTCTGGGGTTGACTAAACATCGTTTACACAGTTTGGAACTGACTGAGTATACTGCCCTGTTACCCCATAATTACCCTTGAATTATGGTTTTGTGCATGCAGTATATTCAAAACAATAGAAAAAAGATTGGCCAATCTAACAGAAACACAACATAAAAAGAGATAAATAATTGATCAATTTTAATATATTTGGATGTTTCTTAGGAAAATAGCAGATAATCTAAGAGTAGAACATCATCTCATTCTACAGTAAACAATCAGTCACAAGGTTTTAGAATATATACATTAAATAGTGAAAGAAATAGATACTTTCATGTAGAGCCAAATATACATGTTTCTCTTAACATATTGCTATACTTTTAATAAGCTCATCAAGCAGAAGAGCACAGGTGGATTAGGCTGCATTATTGATGACACAGCTGTGCAGTTAGCATATGCGGCACTCTGTTGGGAACATTTAATGACAATCAAAAATGGAGGAAACCAAGGCTGAAGGCTCACTAAAAAACATGGAGGAAAATAGCATGTTAGCACTGAGACATGTCCCCTAACCATAAAATATCTTCCTCTAGCGATCTATTTAATTACACTAGAAGCCTGCCGTAATGTGTGTCCAATCAAACCAAACTGACACTGTGAAGAATGTTGGAAGTGTTGCCTTGTTTTGAACTGACAGTAATAAGGAGAAAGCCTGTAGACTAGTTCTTGACTTGACTGTCTGCTCAGCCCACATAGGCAGCGTCTTGTTTCTAAAGTCTCTCACGCTTTGATACCCTGCACTGGTTTTTATTCTTTTCTATTTTCCTTATTCTTTAAAGCTTGACATTACATTTCCGCAGTTGCTTTATGCTGCCTTAAAAGCATTATCGTTCCACTGCTACTATTTTGGGACAGTCTCCGGAAATGCTTCTCTTCTCCCACTGTAATGATAAAAAACTGATAAATCTATGCAAAGATAATGTTAAGCTATCGTAAAAGCTGAGGAAGTTGGTTGTTTTGAAAGAAGATGGTAAAACAGTTTGGGGGAAAAAAGTTTGGTGCTGGTTAATAAAACAATAAATAAGGAATTACATAAGACCTGAAATTATGTGCTATTAAAAATTGGCATAATACTTTAGTGGTACTTTTTATCCTACATTTAGTGTAATGTGATGAATTTTGACAACCAAGGGCACACACTTAAAACATCAAAATTGGGACTAAATTGGGCCTAATTTTGGAATTAAACTTGGACTAGACCAGGACTAGACCAGAACTAGACCAGGACTAAAACAGGACAAAATCAGGTCTGTCATCAGGACTAAACTTACACCAGGACTCACAAAGGACAAGTGCGAACACACCCTTAGACTATCAAAGTCCACGCTGTATGTGTTTCCCTCTTGCAGGCTCATAACTGTGGGTCTTATATTTGTATCTGTGAAAGAGCTGCTTAAAGCTACCAAGAGCTGGTGGAGGTATTGATTTCACGTTGCATATCCAGGTTTGATGTATGGCTTATGAAAAGACTTCTGATATCTTTCCCTTCTGGATGTAACCCTGCCTCCCACTGTTGAGCCAGAGCAGTAATAGTCTGCCCGATCAATGACCAATAATCAGACCGCCGTCGTAAGCCTCTTTGCTCTTTTCCTCTCGCTCTATTACCGGGAAGATGAGATGAATAGAAATAACAAGAAGGAAAGCACCTGTCGCCGTAGATAAAACCAATCAAACAATCATTTTTATACAAGCAAGAACATGCTTAGAGAACTTTTTGTAGAATTTGTGGTCAAACCCGGATGAAGTGCTTAGGACGGTACTACTATACACTATCTCCAAAAGTGATATCCAAGCAGACAATCCACAATCCACTAACTTACATTTTTTACTGTACTGTACTAGTTTTGACAGCTTTTCAGGGGTTCAAGAAGTCTTTATTGGCAGCAGAACAATTATTGTTTAAATTGTCAAAAATCGTCTTAACGCCACACTACTAGCCTTGTTGTTTTGTCCTTTTTTATTTCTTCAGGACTCACTGGCGGGGACACTGTGGTGAATATGAGGAAGGTGACTCATAAGACCATCACAGAGGAGCTGTCCAAAACAGTGCTCCTGCCGTGCCTCTTCACCCTGCGTCAAGGGGCCAGCTCCTCCCCTGAGCCCCCCAGGATCAAGTGGACCAAAGTGTGGGGTCAGCGGGGCTCGGATGGCCTGCAGAAGGAGCAGTCTGTGCTGGTGGCCAAAGATAATGTGGTTAAGGTCCATGGCACTTAATATTTTGGTGGCTCCAGAGAATATGATCCTGTTTGTCCAATAAAAGACATAATATTAGTCACATTTTATTCAATTTTGAGATGTATTTCTGCCCTCAGGCGTTTGTGGACAGAACAGATTAAGCGTGTGAGGGTGAAGAGTGGGGAGAGACATTCAGCAAATATGGCACAGACGTTAGTTACTCTAGTGACTGATACTGATGAGTGTGGATTACTCAAATATAAAATAAATTATAAGTATACAAATAAATCAGTTGCTACAAATATTTTTATTGCCTACACCTTATTTAATGTATAATTAGTTGAATTATTCCAACATGTCTATTTTCTGTTCAGGTAAAGAAGGCTTTCCAGGGCCGTGTATCATTGCCCGGCTACAATGAGAACCGCTACAATGCCTCTCTGGCTCTGACCGGTCTGCGCTCCAGTGATTCAGGGCTGTACCGCTGTGAGGTTGTGGTGGGAATCAACGACGAGCAGGACACAGTGCCCCTCGAAGTCACAGGTAAATGCACTGCACTGATTTTGATCATCAAAAGTCAATTTCACATAATAAAGTTGTCGTTTTTCAGAAGGGTTGGGTTAATGTGGGTTACAGGATGATTTATTCTTATTTATTCACTAGAGGCACATTGTATAGATACTCTGCAGTGGATCATATAGATGCTTTGTTTTTCCAATTGTTCATATGTTTAACAGCAGCCATTTGTTTCACCCAATGGAAATCCAGTTTAAAATCAATGTGTAATAGATTTCTTTTTGAAGAGTTAAAAACAAAAATATTCAAGATGGGCCGTGATGATTGATTTATGATGAGATGAAGTGATTTTTTTTTCTTTACTTGTTTTACATTGTGTGCCAGTGATGGTGAGAGATCTTGAGAATTGTGAATTGATATTATTAAGTATGTTATATTGTCCTCTTTATATACTGAGTCGACCTACCGTATAAAGCATAAACCATTAATGTTTAAGCAGCCTCTGGTATGAACATCCCCTGCTTTTGTGCCTTATCATGTGTTAACACACCCACTTTGCACTAACCACAATAGGGGAGTCAAACAACCCAATTAACCTTGTTCAGCTGCCATGCAACTTTGTTTTTATCCACAAAAAGGCTGGTCTAAGCAAACAGACCCTTGCCTTGCGTGTGTACAGCTCCCTTATGGCTCTCATGCTATGCCACTATGAATAATAATCACCCTATTTTCCATGTCAGCCTTAAACAGCTATTACATACAGTCCAGTGGCTCTGCAAAATGTATGATGATGGGCAAAAGGTTAGGAGAACAAGCACACATTAAACATCATTGACCTGAGCTGCTCTGCTTGTGCATTGAACCGTTCATGAAACCAATAAGGTAGATAAGCAGCACTGTATGTTACTCTCATTTAAGGCAATATCTGAAACCGGGACACCATATTTGCCGTAAAATTATATGAGTATTTTAAGAGCAGATCGTCAACTTTTTTCCAGGTCAGTTGCTATTTTTAATAATAATGATCTCTTTTCATAATAGCCCCTGGGAATTGCCCTGTGCGGACACTCACTTTGGCTCACATCAAACCAGGGTTAATGCAGCTGGCATAGCTAATAGGAAAAGAATTAGACTTTTCAGCCTCATTCTTGTACACAGATACAGCACATTTTAGCTGCATCATCTCATATTCAGTAAGTATGTGAGTAACATGGGCACTAATATTAACACACATTGCCATTAGCTTTACTGCAATAATCGATGTACAGTATTGCATTTGATATGATTTGTCACAATTAAAGAAACAAATAAGTTTTACAACAATAATACTTATACTAATACATGCACACTTTTAAAGAAATATCCAAATATCAATCTTTTATCACTCCCCTACATAGTAAATAAGTTTGAAAGAACTATCCTAAGAATCCCATAAGAGCACTTTGTATTTTGTGAGCCAGACCCCTGCATCCTCCCTCTCTCGGTCAATCGATTTGTACGGCATGAAAACCGCTCCTTTAGAGGGAAACCAATTATTCCGGCAGTGAAGAGAAGCCATCTCCAGGGTCTGGTCTTAATTGGCAGGCTTGCTACATGGCAGACCAAAGCATGTCCACAGTGTATATTGTATTAATTAACAGGTATTGAAACTCCTTAGCTATATCAATACCACATTACTCACATTGCATTCACACTCTTCTGCAATACATAAGCTATTGTTTTCTTTGTATTGAACACTGGGTTGGTTTGTTTCTCCAATTAGAATACAAAGTTATTGATTGTATGTGTCATAGGAGAATGTGCAGAAGTATGGCTGCCAACTATTAACTGGTATAAGGGCAACGGACGGCTTTAAAGTTCTAATAGATACTGTGATCCCATTCATCGCAGCAATCACACTTTTTACTGGCAGGTTAATGCTGTGTTTTTGTAATATATTGTGCGGAGACTGTGGACAATATATTGGTTATTTAATATCTCAAAGTCACTGAAAGCAAATCCATAGAAGAAAGTCAATACAGCATAGCGCTGAATGATTGTCCTATTTTGCCCCTTCAATTAAAAAAAAAGCTACTGAAAAAGATCAACTTTAGGGGTTGCTAAATTTTTGATCTGCAGAAAAAAGTGCTTTACATCAATATGTCAAAAACACATCACATGTAACATTGTAATTCAGTTTGTATTATGTGGCTTATTTTATTTTTTTCTACTCTGAAGCACACAATTTTTGCTTTTAATCAAAATGTAGCAATTTGGTTTCTTCTCTAATAGCTTTAACGACACTCCTTTGGGGTGATTATTACCATAACATTGTGCACTAGTTAACAAGTGCAGCACATTAGTAGTAGGTGTGACTGAATTCCTTATTTCCCAAGAGTTGCTTCTACACAGTACCCCTGTGGATTTCAAATATGATTTTGGTGTAAAGCACACAATGACTGTAAAGTGGTGAGCACAGTGCATTACTGCTTCTGTCTGAGAGCCTCCAGTTTCTAGTGGGCTACAATGAGGACATCATGCCGTCATAAATGGTACCTTCCTACTCCTCTCTCTGGAGACTGGGCCAATATGTGAGGAGGCTTAGGGTAAAAATAGAGCAATGAGCTATTGGCTATACTCAAGCCTCCTGTGGTATAGCCTCAGCCCGGCTTCCCCATACTGTGAAAAACACCATGAACAAGGCCTATTTGTCTCTAGTGAGCATATTAGCCAGCAAGCTAGTGTCTCTATTTGCACTATACCCCTTGGAGGACAAAAATAAGCAAGTCCATATTGTTGTTATGAGGCTGAAGTGCTTGAATGTTTCACCCCTACACCACTGGGGACAGGGCAAGTCTGTTTGCATGTACTACTTTGCACCTTTCACTCAAAATGTGAACTTGCCACAAGTCTTTAGCAAGTACTTCTGTCCCTCCTGTGGTTCATGTCAAAGAGGAAAAAGAAGTAGGGTTAGCATCCCACAGGCTTCCATGTCATCTAGCAGCAGTTTTTAGAAAATGGCAGAGTTGGGTGTCAAAATATTAGAAACCTTAGAAACCTTAACTTGGAATATAAACTGGGCATGCTCAGGCAGAAGAACAGAGAAGAACTTAACATCTTAAGTGCATAACTATTTATTCATCATTACAGTGGCAGCAAGTGAACATTTCAAACTCATGTTGGCAGAAGCAGGAAAAATTGCAAGTTTGAAAAGAAAGTCAGAATTGTGAATGTTTTGCTAAATGTTTTGCTTTTGATTAACATAAAATGATAAAAAAAAATGGGAAAAGACATTTATTTACACATGTATTTTTTATTGCATTGGGAGTGCATGCACTTCATATATGCTCTTCTTTTGGTTTCTTACCCTCTAAAAATCTTAATTCTCAATATACTCCCATTGCTGCCTCGCTGTTGTGAAATGACAGAATGTAGCAGGATGTAGTATTGTTTGTCTTTTAAAGCAATAAAATAAACATTGGTGCTGTTTGTCATGCACTGTATCCAAGGGCAACATCTTTTTCTCTCTAATGATGAGCTAAGCGAGTGTCGAATGCAAATGAGACACACCACTGAGGCTTTTGAACCTGAATACTGTTGTTTCCTTCTGTGTAGATCAAACAATGTCACTATGATGATAATGTCTAGAGGGCATTGTGTTTCTGAGCTTGTATGGTACATAATAGTTCACAGTTACGTATCATGAATCTGATATAAAAATAATCATAAAATTGTTTCACCTTTTCCTGTGTAGGTGTGGTGTTTCACTACCGGGCACCTCATGACCGTTATGCCCTGACTTTTGATGATGCCAAGCGGGTGTGTGTGGAGAACTCCGCTGTTATTGCCTCTCCAGGTCAGCTGCAAGCTACATTTGCTGACGGCTATGACAATTGTGACGCCGGGTGGCTCTCAGACCAAACTGTGCGGTAAGAATACCACTATCAGCAGTGAAAGTGTTTGGCTTTACAATTGAAAATGTTTTTTGTAACCAGTTAGGATTAGGGAATTACTATGCCAGAAAAGCCTTAAGTTCATTTTAAGTAAGTGGTAAGAGTTATTATGCTTATTATGCTTAAAAGCCATCAATTAACCAAGCGTATATTTATCCATCTTAATTTTTTTAAATAAATATAAAACTAACTTTCAATTTAGAAAAGTGTAAGCACAGCCTGTTGTTGCCACCTATTGTGGTTTTATTATGTAAATAACTGACATTATACACGTTGTTTGAAGTAGTTGATCCTACCCCTATGCAATCATTTGGAATAATGCAGGGTAACAGATGGTACATGTTACACCTCAGTTTTCTTATATAGGCTCTGTAGTCTATGTGTGGGTCGTACAGTTCATTAATTGACCTCAGTTGTGTGGCTCCTGGCAACTGAATGGTTTGAACACACTGCATTATTTCCTAAGACGAAGTGGCTCTTTTTAACAGTCCATGTTCTGTTGTTTTCGGTCAGCTTTCTGAGAGTGTAATATACTCAATTCATTTGGATGAAAAAGTGTTGATATAATGAGCCATTTTTAAATGAAAAGCCAGACCACATAATTAAACCTAATTGCTTGTTTCAAAGCGTCAAAATGCGGTTAACTGTCAGGCTGCTATTCTGGCTTTAGTTTGCCACCTCCCATTAAGTCCCTCTTAACATCTGCAGCATTTCACTGTTGTCAAGCACATCAACATTTTAATTTTAAACCATTGTTGCTCCAGTTGAAAAGCAGATTTCCTTTTTTTTGCTTCTTCTTTTCTGTCTCAACCATCCCGTGGCACAGCTTCTTCCTGCTTTACGCTCTCCTTGTTCTCACTCGGGAGCTGCCTAATTGGTGCAGATCCAGGAGGCTTTGAGTGTACATCAGCCCATAGAAGTGTCCAATTAATAGTGTGGCAAAAATACAGACATCAGTCGATGCTTCGTCACTTGCTTGGATTTTTGAAGTTGTGTGTCACAGGCGTGTTTTCTTGTACACTTCATAAGCTGCTCCATGCCCATGTAATCTTTTAATCAGCTCTTTGCCTGTGCTCTGTGTGGTTGCAATCAATAATATTGTCGAATAATTGCTCAGTTGGAGACTTAATATAGATTGTGGTTTTCTGAGCCCTTACAAAGCCACTCAAGTCACTACTCACCTCTCCCTTGCACTCCCTCCCAGCCTCTCCTTCCCTATACTTTCTTTTCTTTCTCTAAACTACAAAGAATCTGACATTGCTCGCACAAATTCCAGAGAATTAGGAGCTTTTAGACACATTAAAAATAAAATAAAAAGTTGTTGGTTAATTATACTGTGAAGTCTATACGGAGGGCAAAGCAATTAAAGAAGCAAAACAAGATGCTCTATCTGGGTGATTGCTTTCTAATTGCTACCCCAAACTTATGAGAATTTTGTCAGGGCATGTGACTGTGAGCTTATTATAGTGTATGCTCTTCCATCTGTGAATATGCCAGCCTGCAGTGTGAAATATAGGCTTCTGTAAAGAGCATTTTCTATATGATATAATCTTTATTAGTAGTCTGCTAACGTCATTGTGCATTTAGCATGTATTGTTTTTACATTTGAAGAGTGTATTTGGATGAAAAAACACGTGACTGGTTCAGATTATGGTTTATAACTCCTCTTTTTGCTTTCTCGCAGGTACCCCATCCAGTCTCCTCGACCCGGTTGCTATGGCGATCGAGAGGACTCACCTGGAGTGCGAAACTATGGCAGTAGGTCCCCTGATGAGCTGTTTGATGTCTACTGCTTCGCTAAACAGCTGCGAGGTATGACTCTTGAGATTTCACAACTCAACATGAACCTCTGACAACAATATGCACAGCAGTCAAATTTGAAATGTCATCATCTCAGTTAGTGCCCAATGCAAAAAAGAAAAACTGTCCCGTTACTGCCCCAAGTGTTGACCATGGGCACCACTGGTGTCTTCACCTTCCAGGCCTTCTCCAGCTCTTCTTTGAGCCCTGGTATTTCTCTGTGTTCCTTTTTCCTGATGTTCCCATCACTTGGTACTGCAATGTCCATCACAATGACTTTGCTCTGTTGTTTATCCACCACCACAATGTCCGGTTGGTTCATTACCATTCTGTCAGTCTGTATCTGGAAGTCCCACAGGATCTTGGCTCGATCATTCTCCACTACCTTTGGAGGTGTTTCCCACCTTCATGTTGGTCACCTTCACGTTGGTGTCTCCAGTCCCTACTCTGTACATATGCTTCTGTACACTTGTTTATGCCGCTCCATGTATGCTTTCCCTGCAACATCTTACACCCTGCAGTTATGTGCTGGATTGTCACCTTGATATAGATAGAAGAGTGTATAGAAGATAGAAGAATGTGTGTGTGGGTGTGTGTGTGTGTGTGGGGGGGGGTGTATATATATATATATATATATATATATATATATATATATATATATATATATATATATATATATATATATATATATATATATATATATATATATATATATATATATATATATATATATATATATATATATATATATATATATATATATATATATATATATATATATATATATATATATATATAGAGAGAGAGAGAGAGAGAGAGAGAGAGAGTGAGTGAGTGAGTGTATATATAGATCTAGATCAAATCACTGCAACCAATGAGCAATAACAACTCAATAAAGATTTGAGCAAAAAATTTTGGATGTTTTTTTTTTTTTTTTTTTATTCTATTACTTTGGCTTTCCAAGTTTTGTTTTGGTCACCGCAAGTTCAGCCATATATTCAGCGGGTGAGACAACTTTGTCACTCTGAATCAATCACATCCAGGATTGAATTTAAAAATAGCGATGGTGTTATTTTTCAAAATCCAAACCAATTTATTTTGACAGCTATAGGTCTCAGTACCTCCAAAACTCTTCTGTTTCGTGTTGTACCATTCAACTCAATTAACCTCAGCCTTAGGTATTACAAACTGCTTTGCCTTATCCTGCAGCATTTTTTTTTATTCAACTAAATCTTATCTTATCATTACTATTGCATTTAGTTGTTATATTGTTTATCTTAACAGCTGTTGTGCTTTCGGATAATAAGCAAACAATACGTGTGTGGAAATCCTTCATATAAAATCATACTGTCTTTTTCACAGTGTTACAGAGAACAATTACCCATAGTCTGTGACCTGCTGCCAGATGGTGTTGTGCTTGCTGTTATGACTATGGTTTGGTGTATAGTCTTCCAGAAGATGGTGCCTAGATAGTCATTAATTAGCCATATGTCCCAGTAAACGCATGCTCCCATACTCCCCGCAGCATACATAGAGGCATAAACCAGTGTTGTAACTGCTTTTACTGGTGATTATTCTTGGTTAATATTAGCGTCACAGTGGGTTTGTATTATAATCTTTTGTGTTTTGGGCATTTGAAACCATAATCAGAATAGAATATATTTTATTGTTATTGACTCACAGTTTATCTGAGGGATGTTAAACCCCCTCTGTGAGACTTTCAAATCATATAGACACCTGTAGGTTTCATGCACACAAGTGTTTGTTACACTGCAATTAAGCAGCTGATTAAAGTAATCAGGAGATAATTACCCTCTAACAATAGAAAATGACTATGTGATTGATAACTGCTGTTTTGACTGGGAAAATAACCAAGAGCAGAAATGATAAAATGAGTGTTTATGGTGGTGTCTTGTATTGTATTACGACCAGTGTCTTAAGATCTTTACACAGTCTGAATGTTGTTCAAGTCAATTCATAATAATAATGTAATGCGCTTTACAGGCTTGTCAAAGCGCTACACTATAGTCATTATTCATTCATTTCCACACTTGGTGATGGTAAGCTACTGTTGTAGCCACAGCTGCCCTGGGGCAGACTGACGAAAGCGAAGCTGCCAATCTGTGCCATCGGCCCCTCCGACCACCACCTATCATTCGAGCACACACCACTTTCGTACTATGTGGGTGAAGTGTCTTGCCTAAGGACACAACGACACACTGTCGCCCCCAAATTCAAGTATTCTTTTGCATGCATTGACCAAAAACTTCTGAAATAAAATCCACAAAACAGGCTCACTGAATCATCTCATTCTTGTTGTCATAGTAACATATCCAAATGTTTAAAATACTTCTCTGCATCCTCTTTGTTTGTTCACTTTATTTGTGATACCAGCCTCCATACATTTTCATGTACTTTAACTTTCATCACATTTTATTGGTTCAGCTGTTCTCTTACTTCACACACCTGTTTTGAATTAACCTTTCTCTGTGTGGTTTATTTTGTTGTTGTTTTTTTCTGTTTATTACAACCCTCAAAAATATATTTATATTCAAGTGACATTTCTTTCATCTTAGAGTCTCTACATCTTCAACAAAGCCTACAAAAGAAATAAAGAGACTGCCAGGCACAACGGCTTTTAAATAAAAACACAACCACAATGACAGTCCAGACTTGGCACGGTTACAATATAATTTAAATTAAGTAATACTAGACTTTAAAACACCATTTAAATGTCTCTATAAAAATACAATGTTTAGTTATATAAAGGCTGATAAATGTTAAATTTGCACTTTAACATTTAAATGTCTTAATGTATTTGGGAATGTGATTATTAAAATAAAAGCAAAAAGAAAAGCGTATTCACATCTGACATGATGCAAAAATCAACTGGAGCAAAAAATAAATAAATTACTGTAGCCAATAAAGCCATTTCTTCTGTCCAACACTGGAGTCCATCTGAAATAAAGGATTTGTCCATAACATTTAAAGGTGCAATAAGTAACTTTTCTGTTGAAGGGTCTGCCACCTTCTTGTCTCTATAGAGAAGTTATTTCCCCAGGTGACCCCACCCCAATCGCTGTAAAAAGTAGAAAAACTATTTTAAGTTTGTCAGGCTATTTTTAACAAAAAAAATACAGAAAACAGCTAAATGCCATACTGTGGAACATTCCACGCAAAGCAATAACATCTCCATGGAGAAAAGCAAGTGACAGATCCTCCACCAGAAAAGTACATTTAGCTACTTCTAAATGTTCTTTTGGCAGGTGATGTCTTCCACACCTCCGTGCCAGAGAAGCTAAACCTGGCCACAGCCTCCACTCACTGTCACTCTTTGGGGGCTCAGCTGGCCACAGTGGGGCAGCTGTACCTGGCATGGCAGGCCGGACTGGACCAGTGTGACCCAGGCTGGCTGGCAGATGGCAGTGTGCGCTACCCCATCAACGTTCCCCGGAAAAACTGTGGAGGAGACGAGCCAGGGGTGAGGACAGTCTACAGCAACCCCAACCGCACTGGATTTCCTGATACTACAGCACTGTTTGATGCCTACTGTTTTGGAGGTAAATTAATTAAGTTATTTCTTTCATTTTAATATATGTGTGTGTGTGTGTGTGTGTGTATGTATGTATATGTATATGTATGTATGTATGTATATATATATATATATATATATATATATATATATATATATATATATATATATATATATATATATATATATATATATATACATACATACATACATATATACATACTATACATACATACATACATACTATACATACATACATACATACATACATACATACATACATACATTAATTAACAGATGCTTTGCCTTTGTGTATAAAAACCCAAAAGAAAGCTAACTATTCATAGATATTTTCCACTTACTTTTTTAAAGCTAGTTTACATGCACAAGCAGGCTCCACTTGAAAATGCAATATACTTCTGCCCATTGTAATTGTACAGACAGAATGACAGTTTCATCTTTCACGCTCTTGAGCTGTAATATCTTCACTGAAGCAAAACATCTGCATAACCTAATCACTTTAGGCAAACAAACACAGCAGGAGGGGAGGGGCCATGCATTTGTCAAAACAAACACATGATAAATAAAGCTCTCCATGCATTCGGCAATGATGTTTACATTAATATTTAAGCCATCAACGCCTCACAGGAAACAATAACATGTCCATTAAAGTCTCTTGTCCTGATTGCTATTTTCCATTTTCTGAATAGCGGGTAAGAAATATATACAAGCCCGGAAATACAAAGACCACTGATAACTGAAGTGAGGAGGATTGCATATTCATACACCTCTTAGTGGATGGGACACAGTATAATAAGAAGCTAATGTAAAAAAAAAAAAACAGGTTATAACAGTGTTTCCTCACCATTGGTTTACTCAAAGTTAAATTATAATTAATACATGCATGTTTGAGTAATCCTGTATTGTTCTGCATTTGAGGCTCGCTGAGTGCTCAGAAAAATGCAGTTTTCACTTCTTCAGTATATTCAGACCCCTCCAGGTCATACATACAGGGTTCAAAATGTCAATAAACAAAATGTAAAATAATGTTATAGTATGTCAAATATATTGTAGCATAAAAAGACATCTTGTTCTTTTTTTGCGTTTGCATATTCTGCTAGATAGTTATAATCTACGACACCCGTGGATCATCATGTTATATTTTGGGCATTTTAAATCACAGTATTGATCTAAAAAGACTTCGGGCTTGGAAAATTGTGGAGTCCAAAGGGAGCCGACGTAGTCATAAATGCCGCTCTGCTGGACAATGCTCTGCAGACCATTCTAGCAAACAGTGAATGTATACTGTATACCTGAAAAAAAACATAATATGTCTTCTTCAATAAACAGATGTTGAGGAGTTGAAGGATGTTTTATCTGATACAAACTGCAAATTGTGGTTGGTAGTGGTCAGTCACTATAACACTATATTATGGTCGGGCAAAAGGTAGTGCATGAAGAATTAACTATGTAGCTTAAAATGTTACATCTTTAAAGCATATTGGGATGGATGCATAAAGCTTGTCCTGCAGAAATAGCAGGTTTACAGTCCTTGGAGGAGTGTGGGATTTTGTTCTGTGCTGTATTCGGATAAAGCAGGTCAAGTGAAATAGTACATTTGCTTGAGGTAAAATACTGCTACTGTGTTTCAGCCCACCAGCCTCTTGGAGTCCAAGCTGTAGAGGCTGTGTACCAGAAGTCCAATCTGGGGGAAGAAGCCATGTCGTCAGTAGGTGAAACCCACAGAAGCTCCCCCTATGCCGATACCTCATCCTGGACTGGTCTTGTAAACCTGGAGAAATCAAATATGCATTCTGTAGCTCACACTGACAATTCCTCTGAGATTTCCGAGGAGCATGTCATAATTCATCTAATGCCTGATAGTAACTCCAATGCTTTAGGCCTATCAGAGCAGGAGAACATTGAACGCCATGGTGGTGTATCTAGAGAAGAAGACAGTGAAGAAGACAGGAGTTCAGCCAACATTTCAACAACATCTTCAGCTCAACATCCCCAGAGCAGCAACAGTGTGCTAGCAGACTTTGTCCATAGTTTAATGAAGCCTTTTAGATACCTGACTGGAGATAAGCCGGTAGAGGATGCTGAACTAGGAACATCAATGCCCTTAGAAGAAGCAACGGAGAACCATGTATTAGCTGAAATGTCCAGCAATAATCTGAGTGAGCCCAAAACAGCCAAGGGAAGTTTGGACAACGCAATACTTGAGCATAGGGGTTTTTCTTTTCACCCTTCTACAAACGGACTAGAATCTTCTGAAGAGGGATTGTCTGAGCAGGAGAAGGAGGTGATGCCGCTGGTGAAACTACAGCCTGCTCTTCACAATGCAGAGCAAAGAGACACCAGCATCCAACATGGAGAAACAGCTACAAACAATAATGGTTTGTCCTCTACTTCACCCTTACACTGACTAACTGATTTGAAATTGCAGAGAACCATTTGGAGTATTCATTTGCAATGTGGTGTGTTGCCACATGCCACTGGTAAAGGCAGGATATATTTATGTCATGCTTTTTAAACCCGTTCGGCATTCTGCTCTCTCATCTCTTCCCCTCAAGGATGCCGTAATATATTCCTCCGCAGGGCAATTTGAAGTAGAGCCGTAAATTTAATTAAACTGTAATTGCAAACAAACACAAGGGCCGTAGAACAGCATCATACACGCAAATTGTCATAAAGGAGAGTGTTTTTCCTCTATTTTCAGATTTATTAACAAAGAGCCTTGTCCACGCTTCAGTCTATCATAAATATTAACTGGATTTTGGTTCAGTGTGAAGTAGATATGCTTCACAAATTTGCCTTTTCGCCAGCAGCAATTTGTAGAACATTAGCGTAGGCAAGTGACTCTTAACATTTCATAAAAAGTTGCACCTCCGACAATAAGCAGCTTTTAAAGTATGACCAAGGATTAAAGAGAGCTAAAAGAGATTCAGCAAAGATCAATAAATACAAAGCTGAGGTGAACTTGTACTAAACAACAAGATGAACTTAAACTAGGATTTGACCACACATCTGGGTTTAAAAAAAACAAAAATCAACCTGGGGTAACTTCTAATTCTATTTCAGATTGGGGTAAGACCAGAACATGTATATAACGTATAAATATAAGCATAACACCTCTTTAAACCCTATTCAAAGCACCACCAACAGAAGCTGATTTTCTCTTAATGATCTTTCTTCACTTTTTCAGAATCACCAGTATAAATGTGTAAATGATGTCATGAAACCTGAGTGCATAAGACAGCTGTCCCTAAAAGTCTGTTTAAGAGTCTAGTGTTTTATGCAGCTGTGTTCAGACAAAGAGTGAATTTTCTGGAGAAATAGTGTGCTTTAAAACACCACAGAGAGAGCAGGTCAGCAGGTCACCATTCTCAGCTGCTGTCACAGAGAAGTTCTTCAGTATCAATTTCTGATATTTTTCAAAGACTATATTGAGGTCCTGATTTAACAGCACAGCTTTGGTTCAATAATTGAAAAGAAATTCAGTACAGAATAAAGCATATGTACAAGGTGAACTCTATTAGATGGGAGTTGCAAAACTATAATATTCAGCTGTCACAAAGGTAGATAGCAGAGCACAAATCCAATCTGTTTCTTTACAACTTCTATATGAAAGTCAAGTTGAACTACAGACACACTGATGTATTTTTCTTTTTTCATTCCCATATTCCTCTTTGATTTCTACATACACAGAGCTTCCTTATTTACAACCTCAATTGGTTAGTAGAGAAATAAAAAGCTTTTTGGACAGATCTTTACATTTGGGGTAATTTTACAACAAAAATCTTAGCTTGCTTAAACCTCTTGGACACCTGTAACGAAAATTGCTTGTTCAGATCCAACCAAAACCACTGATTCCATGAAACTGATTTTCTCAGCTTGCTATCACCACTTTTCTATTACAACCACCTCCCCCTGCCTCTCTCAAATAGTATTAATAAAAAACCCCAGCTTTAGTCCGCATGCATTATTCACAGCTGTATCCAATTACGGAGAAGGTTGGGCTCGCTCTCACCTCCGTCTCTGTCTGAGCCAATTAGGTAGCAGCTCTCTGAAGCTGCTCTGTAATGATCAGGAGCAGAGCCACAGAAGAACAGCCATGATGCTACTATTCTTTTATGTTGGCATGATGGAATTGTGCACCAAGTGATGTTATTTTTCCCTTAAGGTATCATCAGTGGAATGAATTACTCGCCTAATGGTGCGCCGCAGGCTACAGCTAAGATCTCGCTTCTCTAAGTAAATTCACTCTGCCATTTTGAACCCTTTGAACTGTAGATAAATACCCCAAAATGTGAAAAATATTGTTGTTTTCTTAGTTTGCTACATTCATTTGTTAACTCTTACCCCGGGAGTGTCTCTATTACCTACCTGACAATGAGAGTTTGTAGTCTGACCTTTAAAACGTTACCATAAAGCACATGGTCAAAACAATAACTTCACTGCTGTCTTTTTAGATGCCATATGAAAACATAAACAGAAGTGTTGTAGCTGCAATTACCCTGTGGTCTTTTTCAGTGCCTGCCTCAGAATGTGCAAAAATATAAAATTATTAAGAGAAAGGGATCTGCTAGTGAATGGTTAAATGCTTCCTTGAACCAAAACCCAAATCTGAAAATCACTAAACCTGTCTCAAATTTTCCTATTTTATTTTCAAACTCTAGTCATTATGGTGACAATATGCTCAGATTAAGGCTCTTAATTATTCTGCCTTCAATCTGAGTGTAGTAACAGTATGTAATTAGCTACTCGGATTATTGACAGGACAATTATGCACTTCTACATGATTTTATGGAAATGAACCCTTGGCTCATAAACCTTTCTTAGGCACAACACCAGACATACTCAATAATTCACAGGTCTTTTAATATTTAATGACATATTTGTGTACGTTTAATGTCTTGATGCAGCTTGTCCCCCTCTGTAGTTTTAAATTTTTCACACGTAAACTGGAAGGAGAGAGAGAAAGTTGACTGCATTAAAAACACTGACCATGACTCACACATGCAGAAAATGTGAATTATTGATGATGTAGACAGTCTCTGGTTTAAGACTGTAAGTGTATAAAGTACAGCGGCCCACTTCATCTAAATAAACAGATCTAGATGGAGAGAGTTGTTTTGCTTATCCCGTTTCAAGTGGTCTACCATTTTTTTTTTTTTCCCCACATGGTTTTCCTTACTACATGCTGTGCAGAATTCCTAATGGAGTTTGTTCAGACAAAGACTCCACAGGGTAACAGAAACTAAGGAGAGCGGTGTGAAATTTCCATGAATATACCACAAAAGCAGGTTGTATACAATTTGTATCAAAACCACAAAGCTAACCACAGTGCCAATGTAGGCGAGCGCTGCAGCAGGTTGAGCACTGGCCAATCAATTTAAACACCAGCAGTTGAAGCAG
This sequence comes from Periophthalmus magnuspinnatus, assembly GCF_009829125.3. Taxonomy (NCBI): domain Eukaryota; kingdom Metazoa; phylum Chordata; class Actinopteri; order Gobiiformes; family Gobiidae; genus Periophthalmus; species Periophthalmus magnuspinnatus. Next base: position 8,645,818 of record NC_047129.1, on the reverse strand, counting down.
AAGGAAAACCCAGTAACGATATTAACTTAACTATACACTTCGTACACTTTTCCAAACCAGTCTTTTGTCTCACATCTAATTCCATATGCATAAAATTAAAGCCACCCCCGCAGCTCTTCTGTAATGAAGCCTTATTAATAACTGCTCTTTGTCTCTTTGTTCCCTACAGACTTCTCCATAACTGCCCCCACTGAACCACCTCCACACTCTGTCAAAGTGTCCAGCCCACATGGTCCCAGGGGAGCCCCCGCGTTCAGCCCCAGCCCCAACAGTCAGTTCCGCTGGGCCATCAAGTCAATGCGCACTTCTAAACTAGGTCCCCCCGGAAATATGGGTTATGTGGGGAAACGCCAACCCCATTGGGAACCTATGGAAGCCAAAGCCGCACCTTTAGAAATTATGACCATGCCCATATCGAGGCGACACGACAACCCAGAAAATTACTCAGGCGAAGGTAAAGAAGAAGAGGAAGAGGGTGCAAACCGTGCGCCTTCAGAGGAGGAGAGCGACACGGAGGGTAGCGCAAGAGAGGATGTTTTAGCAGAGATGTTTGAGCTAAAAGGCAATGAGAGTTTGGAGTCTGACCTGAGTGAAGACATGAACGATGTTGTTACTGTTGCAGAACACACCACGCTATCCCGTTGGCAGCTAGTAGAGCAGCCCACCTCTGCGCCTAAGGGCCCCCCATCTGAAGAGGCCAAGGGGGAGATCCTTTTTGTGCGCAGACCAACTGAACAACACAAAGAAGAGACAAGAAGTGTACTGAACTCTGCTTTTACTCCAAAAAACACTCAACTAACACTGACTCAACAAAGCAAGTCAAGTGAGGTCTTCACACAAGTGCTGACTACTACAGAAGTGACGACAACCAGAGAAATGGAGAGGATAGACCCGACAACAGCACCAAACCCAGATGACAGGGTCCCAACAGAGGAGTCTATCTCAATCTCATGGGTGCTACCGGAGGACAGCACCAACACCCCTGACCATCAGACAAGCACAGACATTATTCAGCTCACCACACAGGCCTCAGAGATGCGGCTTAGTGTTACCCAAATGGAGTCTAGATCTGCCGTGTCTGAGTCATTTGTGGTGGGGAGTAAGTGGACACCTTATAAAAAATCGGAAGAAAAGAAAACGCTGGAACCGACTGACAACAATAAAGAGAAAACCAACAAAGCATTTGGCTTCCTGGTTCCCAACTGGGCATTTGGACTCATCCCTTCAGGTATGGCATTGTCTGTAATAGCATCTTTATTCAAAGCAATTATCTAATCAGCAGTAATTTGTGTAATTTTCACCTTAGCATGGGGCAGAACCATCATCATGCTAACAGTATCCTAAGGGGGAGTGTAGTACAGTCAGAGACGACTGCATTAGCTTGAGCTCTGAAAATCCACAGCTCTGCCTTACTGTGCCTGCTGTCTCTAGCTGTTTGAGTCTACATGCTTTTGCTCCCTGACCCAGCGCTCATCATGTATTCTTAATCCAGCCTCTTCCCTCCACCCCTCCTCTCTCCCCCTCTCTCTTCTGCTCCTGAGCTGGTAGACAGACAGCACCAAAATGCCAGAACAACCAGGTCCTAGTTTAGTAATTAGTAGGCCAGTGCTTTTTCAAGTGAATACAAGACAGAGGGACTTTACTTCTACTAATCTAATAATGTGCAAGAGGGGAGTTATTTTTAAGCTTCCCTTTCCTCTGCTTCACTTGATGTGCAGACCCATTAAGTTTTATTACATTTTTTTACTACTCTTGTATTCATAATGTGTTAAATAATGGCAAGCTTGACTGCTACATATCGTCTTATCTTAAATGGTGTGTGGGACTGGCAATCCTGATCTTTCTAGTGTATAGTATCGAAGCTGTATTTATAGCCATGACAGGTGTAAGTTTGTATAGTATGTTGCAAAAACACATACATTTTTGCAACATTTTTTCAAAGATGCATATGTCTATAAACTTACAAAAGGCAGGGTTTGATACTGGCCCTGGAGAACTGTTAAGTACATTTTTTTGTGTGTTACCATGTGGTTCAGAGCGGCTGGCATTTGGAGAGTCCATCATACATTTTAAAAAACCTTGCTGCTGAGCATTTGTCAAGTTGCCCAGAAAATGTACTGAAACTCACTTTGTAGTGTATGATTATGCTAGCCAGATCAACATATACATATATATACAGCATATACTAGTTGTAACAGGTATACCAGAATCTATTTTGTTGCCAATTTTCAACCACATTTGCAACTAACTCTTTCCTTCTTTGATTCCCATTTTGATATATTAGATTTTTTATGCCAGGCAATAATTTTGTATTGAATTTATTAACATTGTCAAGGTGGAATTCTTAATTGTGCAACTCAAGCTAGTAACCATTGATGTCGCTGCAGTATATAAAATGCATGACTTCTAATGTAGTCCTGAGGAAGTTCTGAATGAAAGAGCTATCCTGATTGAACTTGGGAGACTATGACTGATGGCAGTTAAACAAATGAGAAAATGAGCAGGACCGGCGGACACAGAGGACACAAGTGTATTTGAGTCTTTATCAGTCTTTCCTTTGTGATGACATTTGAATGGACTAAGTGCTCTTCCCTTGTTGAGTGATTAGAGGTGTGTGGCCCCTCCCTTTCCACTGACCTTTTGTGGTTGTCAGTTATAGTTGAGAGAAAATTACAGCGGCTTGTCTGGCTGTCGGCTCAGATAGAGACAGAGGAGAGAGAGGGGGCGTGAGGATGGACAGGAGGAACAGCAGAGGTGAGAGTGTGCTCCCTAGTGCTGTAGGTAGAAGTACATAAAGCTCTTTAATCAATGATCACACACTATACTAACAAAGTCCCACGAGCCTCCACTGAGCACAATGTACCTCTAATCTCCCCTCCTTCCCTCCTTTCCTTCCTCACCTCCTCCCTATAGCTTCATTCATCCTTCGTTATCTGAAGAGTCAGAGCTTCTCTCTTGACTATGTAGTCATTTATCACACTGATAAGACCAGTATATAATGCAAGTACCAGCTTTCCATTTTCTTAGCACTGCAGAAAAAAAACCTTCCTAAACAAACACATAGAGAAAGATAAAGAAAAAGTATCAAACATGTTGACAACCCAAAACCTCAATAATCCATCCCACATGTCACTTTTTATGTCCTTATCCACAGTACAAGGTTTGATATGGTAAACAAAAAAGTTGCACACCTGTAGTTGTAAGTCACTATTTGGTTTATTTTTTTTATTTTATAATTATTATTCATTTATTTTACATATGTTGTAGATTAGATTAATAAATACTAGGTGGCACACATTTCCATTTTGGAGAAAACAGATTTCAAACCAAACACCTTCTGTGAGATTTTACAAGTTGTTGGTCAGTAAGAATTCGATAATTTATATTCACATTCACATTCACATCTCTTTCCCCAAAAATCAAACAATACAATTTTAAAAGTAATACCGTATTTCTGATTGTCACATTACATACCAAATAGCATTTGAACTCTAATAGAAGATAATACTGCTGTCTGTAAACCCTTTTTACTGATCTTATCCTATCAAACCAACTGTAACCTGAAAGCCTTGTCTTATTAACTCTGGATTCAATTACAGCTGTACACTTTCGGGTACATGTTCCATCACCTGTACCTGTTAAACCACTTCCCATCTTCCTACAGCTTTGACATCCATATGTTAGCTGCATCTCTCCCCTGCAGTGGATACAGTATGCTCCCTGTCTGTCCAGCCCGTAAATTACCCTCTTCTCTCCTCCTCTGTCAGGCAGTGTTGCTCCGACTGCAGGATCCCTCTGAGTTATGAGCGTTTGACCAACGCCTTGTCCAGACCCGAAGATGGATCAGACCTGTGGCTCATCCATAAGTCCTGCTCCCTGCTCCAGAACCAAATGAGAGGCTAGAGGAGGCGGGTTAGATATATACATGTGTCCAAAGACATAGATGGATGTAGACAGGGCTTGCATGTTATCCATGCTGCTCGGTGGAGGCCTGTTGTGATGGGCCTTTTGGGTCGAGAGCAGAGGAAAGCCACATACTTGATGCTAAATATAGAACATTATTGATTTCTCTGTCTCTTACGTTTTTCTAGTCTATTTGCTGCCCACTCCCTTTTAATGGCTGTCACTTTTACAACTCTTCAGCTTATTGTAATGGTCGTCTAGCATGCCATGATATTTGGATGGCCTCTTGAACTTCAATTCCATGCAGGACAGGAAAGGAAATAGCATGTTTCATTCAGCACATAAGTGAAACTTAAAAAACATTTTAATATGTTGTTAATCATATTTTAAAAAAAATATAACATGGTGATCTAAATATATTATATCCCATAAAAGTAAAATACCCCCTCTTTAACTGAAGTGACAGCATCTTAAGCCACGTTGAGTTGCACATTCAACACTAAAAAACACAGATTTATCTTACTGTTAGACATCATGTCGGATACACATTTTCCATCATGCACCCTAAGCTATACCATTTGCCAATGTACAATACATCACCAAAGTTTGAATCTTTACTTTTACGTAAAATTTTGTGTCCAACTTCATGCACATCCATCCTTGTTGTGCTTCTTGCTCTGCGTTTTAATATACCACAACATTTTGCTGCAGCGGTTTACAAGACTTAAGAACTACATTCACTATTCAACAACAGAAGCTCTTTTGACACTCACCTGTCTGTAGTCCCCAAGTATTTTCCCTCTCATTTCTTTTCATGGTGTAATGCTGCCATTTTCCATATCAAACACTCCCTCTGAATTTAATCGTGAGCTATTGGCTGCTACTTTATAAAGTGAATGGGTTTTGTGAAGAGAGTGCCTTAAGGGACACATGGGCACCATCTCTCAGGATATAGTGAGTGAGTAGTGAGACTTGTATTCACTTGAGCTGCAATGAAGATGTGTTGAAAAAGTTCTTATGAGCCGGGGAATCTACATTGAGACAACTGTTAAAAATAATGAAGTATAACAAAAATGATGTATGATTGAATTTTAAATTAGTGGTGTTTAGCTCTGAATTAAAAATAGGTAGCAGAGTTTTTACGTGTATGTACATGCATGCTTAAATTTTTTATATTTATACTTTGAGAAATGAATTTTTCTTTTACTATGGGTCATACCTGGACAACTGAGGGATTAAACAGATGTTGTTCTTCTTTCTGTTTTGGAGGCATTCTTCAGCCAGCCTTATCAGCAGCACTCATCTTTAGATTTTGAGCGAGGATCTTGGTCAGGATTACTTTGTTGGAGGATTAGCTAAACGTGTCCAGGGTGATGTGAGAAAACAGTGTCTGGGGGAAAGTTGCCTAAGCACAGAGCCGCCATGCAAACTACACACCAAAAAATGCCATGCCTGTTGTGGAAATCAAATGGCCATGCCACCAGTAGGAACGTAATAGAAATAGTTATTATGTGTTGTCATGTGTAGTGGCCCTAGTCACCGATAAATTGCGATGGATGTGTCATCATGATTTCTAATGCTGAGACAAACACTGCCTCGCACGTTGGAACAAGAGAAGGACACTGTTTAATTCTTTGTGTAGTTCCATTAAAAGTTGCATAAAATGGAAATATTTGCCCATCTGGAAAGTGCTGGTAGTTTTAAACATTTAGAGAGCAAGATCCGGTTATTAAATAATTCATTTTGAGTTTTTATGTGGAGGGGGTGTAGGCTAGTATCTGTTATCAAAGTGTTGCGCATTTTGGGCTATGAAAAGCCTTGATTTAAAACTGCTGCAGTGAATGTAAAACAGCTTTGTGCATAAAGCAAAAGCATCAGAATTATGCTTTTCTATTGTACAGTGAGCTCAGAAACCCACAGAAAGCTGTCTTAAACGGCTCTTTTTATCACATCATAAAAATTGTTTATTATGTTTTCTGACACAACAAAACCTGGTGATTATTCAGCCTGGAGCAGCCCCATTCCAGGCACTGTATTTTGTTCTGGAGATGGCATGACCCAGAGCTCCCATTATGGCTGATGAATGATGAAATCTCTTCAGTATTGCTTGTACAAGGCTCTGTGGTGATATTGTAAAACATGTTTTGTTGTTACTTTATGAATATTTTCTAATCTTGTAGCTCCCCAAAGGCCAGACCAAAGTGCTGTGTTACCTCTATATTTGCCAGGTTTCAGTTTTGTTAACTTAGGGTAAAACATATAATTTTAGTTCTGAATGACTTATTTCGTTTTATACACTGAGAGAATTGTTGCTTGTCAACATGGTCAACATAATTTTATATGCAGAAGCAACCAAAGGGGAAAGTGTATGTAGCATGTGGAATTATTCTTAATCTCTCTGAATTCAGAACTCATTTTACTTTGTCATTGACAGTTACTCTTTTGATTTTCTCGTTGCTCATCAGATCTTTCCGCATCGTTTATAGTCATAGCAATTAAAATCATCTCAATAGACGCTACAGGATAATTTGTCCGATTTAGGACTCCTCCCGATTTGCTCCTATCTGTCTTCAAGGAAGGCGTGACACAACTTTGGATCTTTGTATGTGATTTTTAAGCCACTGTGCTCCTCATGTGTGTGGTGTCATTGCGATTCTGAGCTGTTCTGTCACCGTAACCACAAAACATCACCACGACTGCACAAGCCAATAAAACAGAAAGTCAGACAGACAGACACAGAGGCTGTAAAGTAAAACTGCAGTATTCTCATGCATATTATCTTTTAGAAAGTGACATCAATATTAATCCAGTTTGAAGCGTTGTTTAAAAAGTAAAAAGATGAGAGTAGTTCCTCACATGTCTGTTTACAGCCACACAGGATCAGGGTGAAGGTGCTGCAGATTAGCGATAGTGACTCTACTTCCTGTGTCATTTATTGGCAGCCTTCTGTGCATTAAATTATTTATCTGAACTACTGCACCACATTTCACAAATAATAATAGCACAGTTTTGACTTGCATCTAAAGTAGAAATGCAATGCTCTGTTTTACAAGGTGCACTATAGTTTTGATAGCTCACAACTTTTAGCATGGGGTGTACGGTCTCTCCGCTGCAGTCTTTGTTCTCATCCCATTCACCTTGTGTCTGTGGCCTGCGCTTTTTGTCGTACATTTAAAAACTGTTTAAAGCTGAAAAATCCTGTAGTGTGTGATGGGATTAACTTTCTTGTGTTAGGTGTGCTATCCATATCCAGGCCCATATGCACTACCGTATACGTGTGCCTGTTTATGAATGCACCGCTGTAGTTTTCTCACATTTTTGGCTTGGTGAAAAACAAGTATTTCGTGGACACAGGGTTATAACCTTCAGCCGATTGTGTTGGGCCATTGCAGCTTCATCATATCTTTTGCTTTTATTGCAGCCAAACCATTTAACTGTGAAAGTGATAAGAAAAGACTACTCTTAAACCATTACAAACACTGAGATATGCTATGACCTTGTTCTTTGGGCCATGGATTTAATATTTTTTCGAACCATTCATCGACTTCTTTTTGTATACATCAGTCATTATCTCTGTATCCTTCTCTAACTTCAACTAACTTCCATCGTTTCAGTACATCCATAAATCTTCTGTTTTGTATTCGTACCTGTCCCTGTAGCCTACATCTTGGCATCCTTGAAATTTGTTTTTATGAGCGTTCACTTTAGTTCAGTTATATTTATATAGCACATTTAAATACAACTTCAGTTGCCCTAAGCGCTTCATATAAAAAGTCAACAAAAAACAAACACACAGATAAATCAAGGCAATTCGTAGGCAAAGAACAATAAAACACCAATAAAACACCAAGATATCCTGTCTAGCTAGTATTAAATGTCAGAGAGAAGAGGTAGGTTTTCATCTGACAGTTAGGAGTGTTGTCACAATATTAAAATTTCAAACTCAATTCTGATCTGAAGAAATTGGTCTGATACTCGATACTGATTTTGATACCACATCGATAAGAAAAAATGCTCTTTTTTAAAACTAGACACTTACAAATAGACAGAAAGTCATTTTCAACACACAAAAAAATGACTTTCTTTGTTACTATATGGTCTGATGTAGCTCAAGATCCTTCTAAAACTGCTAAGGATAGGTCATATTTGTCCTAATTATGTGCGTTGATATGTGCTAAAAAAAAATGATCTAGTTTTAATACTAGTTTTATTTTCAGTTAGTATCTGATTTACGATACTTTTGGCAACTCTTCTACTTATTCACTATTGCCTCCTATTCATGTGCATGCCCATACATCTGAATCTTTTCTAAGTTTTTACCATAGCATGACTGCCCACCTCAGTCACCTCACCATCTCCTCACTCCCAAAGAGAAGCTCAACATTTTCAGCTCTGCCGCCAGTCTGTTCTTAAAATGTGTGTAACTATTAGCATAAGTGCTGGTAAGAGTTAATGCATTACGTTTTTGTCCATCTATATTGTTCTCTAGCCTGTGTGAGCTACAGCCTGGGGAGGTCCTGAGCAATGTATCAGAGCAACAAACAGCATCACCTTGTTCGGACCCCGTTGGGAATTGTGGGTAAAGATGGATAGAGACAGGGCACTCGGTAGGGCGCTGTCACACAGAATATAATCCTATGTGGGGAGAAAAGAAGAGCTCTATCAGGGTTGGGTGGCTAACCTGTACAAACAGCACTCAGGGCGTATCAGATAAGACGTCAACAATGTGCTTCCTGTTAATGAAAGACTGTTTCACGTGTCTATCCAGATCTAGCAGGTGTCGTTAGGTGAGCTGCCTCTCACAAACACTGAGCTGGGGGATGTTTGCGAAAAAGATGGAGTTTGAGTTAAAATGCAAAATGACCAGCTCAGGTTTGTCTCTGTCTCTGCATTTGATTTATGATTTTTTTTTTTTTTTGACCAAAATCATTGTCTGAAATCCCATGCAATTTTGTGGTTTCCTTTATAAACTATTGACAAAGTGCTTAAACATGACAGTATGCTTTTTCCACGCACTTAGTTTTAAACTGAATTTGAATCATTTTATGCTTGGTTCCTTGTAAACCACAAAATTGATCTGAAACACCTTAATAATTAAAATGGGACCATTGACTTCTTGTTCAAAACTGCAGAACTGATAGGCCTTGGTTCTTTTTGCTGTTTCACTGTAGCAAGCAGCAGATTTTCTTTTCTTTTTACTTTTTACTCAAACATGAATCAATCCATCAAAATAAAACTGTGCCTAAGCTGGTGATTGGAGAACATTGCAATTAAATGATTAAAAGCTCTTAAAAGTTGATTTAGCAAAATATGCCTCCTTTAAAATTACAGATTAATTTCAAAGCAAATCAGTAAATAATTAAATATGTTGTAAAATAAGCTTTATTCAATGTTTGTAAAGAAATCAGGTCTGGTTGCTCCATGCATCAGCACAGTGACCTGGTAGCTCTAAACAGGAAGGATGTGGGAGCATATTTATAAGGACACTCTTGATAGCCGGTAGTAGAAATAGATGGGAGTATTATGCTTATCACCTCCATAGCTGCTCCCTCTATATTTTCATTCATCAGTTTTTGTCACAGACACATATATCAGTCTGTCTTAGGTTAACACCCCCACATATGGTTTCAGATTGAGGTGTTTTGCAGCAGCAGAGGATGAATAGTTCATGCTGGGGTTTGCCTGACTCTCGGTTTTCTCACATTGTAGACAGAGCAGTTTGGCCCCAGGCTCCAGTCACATCCCACAGTCTGCAGCAGGACGGGAGCAAACCGGCATGTCCCAAACACCTACATGTAGAGTGGAGGGAGTTATATACAAAGCTGATTAGGAAAGTATATTCACTGGCCCTGTAAGGCGTGCATGTACATTTTCCCTGTTGTGGAATAAATAAAGGTTTTCTTATATGGATAAATCTTATAATGTAATGAAATATAACCCGTTAGTGGTTGTCTTTCATCTGGAAAAAAGTTAAAATAATCATTTATTTTTGTTTTCCTATCCCCTCATTTTGATTTTCTCTTGGTATATTGTTTATTTCTTGTTCTTAAAGGAGTACTATGTAACTTTTCTGGTGGAACATCTGCCACCTTCTCGCCTCCATGAAGATGTTTTTTTTTTTTTTTCAGTGCTTATCTTTTTGCATTTATTCAATTGTGTATTGCCTTTAATCTGATACATTTTCTAGTTTAATGCTTTATCCTTGTTGTCGACCCCATTTTTTAATAATGACTTAATACATAATCTGAAAGTCTAATTATAACTGAATCATAATTACAGTACAGTTACCACCAATTCACAGTTTTTTGCAATGAAGTTCACATTGAAATTACCAAATCTTGTTTATTCTTTGCTCGGGGCCTAGCGGATGTTCAGTGCTTTAGCCCATAGCAAGAGCAGAGCAAGGTCGTGCAAAGTAGTTTGTCTTCTTTGTTAAGTTTTAAACAGGTCTCTAGGCAAAAGCTTTGTGTCCTAACTCCAGCTCAGTTGCTAATAGCACTGCAGTGTTGTCAGCACAGCTTCCTGATAGTTGCCCACAGTGGAATACAAACTTTTAGGAAAGAGGTTTTAATGTGCAAAAGTCTGCTTCTCTTCTCCAATTAAGTGCAACATAGCTTAAGTAACAGCACGGTCCTGTGAGATCTCTGATCAAATGCATTTGTTAAGCCCATATGGATATTATAATTCATCATATTTTTAACAGCTAATCATCATTATTTCAGCAGCTCTGTGCTGTATTTAGAGCCAAGTTCAAATGGCCTCAATGAGTTTTAGTGTCAGTCAAAAGCAGAGGGTGCTCTTTCTGTTTAATTTAAATGTTGATTAAATGATTTATTTCCAAAACATAATAATTATTTGGTGTGGGAGTTGTGCGTCATCTTATATTTACACAAATAACCACATAGTCACAGTCCTAATTACAGCCAGTAGTAATTATGTGGCAGTGTTATGAAATTGAAAGAGCAGAGAGCTGTATCTCTCCTGTGCCCAATATGCACACATCACCACTCTGCAAATAAGACATACCAAATGAGATGCGGTTTAAGGAGGATTTAAGCCACACATTTAAAAAAGACATTTTGTTGTGGCCGTTTTTTAAAAGCTGTACTAGGGCTGTACATGGACTAGGGCTTGCTTCTCAAACGCAAACCATTACAGGTTGAGTTTCAATGTTTCTAGAACAGCTTTTGTCTCTGTTTTTCCCTTGAATACTAATGTAGTCTTTTAAAATACTTGAAAAGACAAGAATTGGGAGAGGAACACTTGTTTTATTTTATACCATTTTTGGTTTTAATTCAACTGGGACAGTTACATAAAGATGATTTCAACTGTAGTCCTTAGTGTGAAATATCTACAGTAGACAACTAAATAAACATAATGACAACTTTGTGTGCCATTAATGTAACAAATCCTTATTACAGTGTTTTTCCAGTATGTCTGTGAAACATTTGATTTGTATGCACTATCATGGACATGGATTGTCTTATGTGTCTGCTGACAAGTGGAACTATACCCTATACCTGAGAACATAAGTTCTTGATTAACAGAAAACTTTACCCTGAGTGGTGAAAGACCCTGTTCAGCTGCTATTGAAATAATTACAATATTTTTAATAACTTAATTTTGTATTATGTAAAATATAATAGGAACCACGTTGTTCTGATTTGTTACAGTGTCACACACAATATATGTACTTCCCCCTGTAAGTGCCACTATTCATTAGTTGTCCACTGCACACTTACTAAATTATCCTAAATGTATATAATTCTGTAAAACAATAAAAGTGATCACAAACCTGATGAGAGTTTGAAGAGTGACTGGAGAATTACAAGTATAGGGTGACATAAAAAATGTGAAATGTGACACACAGTGAACTGGAGAGAGTGGATTGAATGTGTTTTTGATAATAACGCAGGACGGATTACTTTCCTCCATGGGCTCTTACAGTTGGGTGCTTTTTGCTGGTTCAGACTGTAGGCACTGTGGCTAATTGCAAGTGTCACGCTCCTCTGCTGCCTGTCTGTTTACTAACCAAGGCAGGGAAACATTTTATGCTGCTAAATACATTTTGGATAGAAAAGTTTGCATTTTAAAAGACGTTTTGGATTTTTTTTGTTCATAAAATAATAGGCTAATCATGTAATGGCATAGGCCACTGTAGCAAAAGAAATTTCAATTCTGTCAAGTGGACAAAAGTTTTAGAGTGAAGACGTTTCGTTAGCTTGTCCTTTTAGATAGATATAAGGCATTGTCCACCAGTAATCTGACCAAAACTGAAGAAGCGGATTGGATGAGCAGTTAAATGTCTTCATTCTAAAATTGTGTCCAGTTGATAGAATTAAATTTTAATTTTGCTATGGATCATACCTGTACAACTGAGGGATTACACAGACATGGGTCACTGTGAATATTAAAAAGAGTGGAGTGGTGAGATTATACAGCAGTAGAGGTGAAGAAGGTGTAGGATTGTAAGTACTTAGGGTCAATGGGAAAGCATTGGAGAGTGGATATGAGGTGCAATGGCACGTTCATATAGAGTATGCAAGAATGAAATGAAATGAAATAGTTCACCAAATGGTGAGATCAGATATTCTAAATAGACTCTCATTTGTTCACCTGTTTGCAGCTTTGACCACATGTTGTTTTCTTGGGTATATTCAACTGTAGTGGCTTGTGCCACTAATAATCACATATGTTGTACAACACGATGAATCCCCATGATATTTGTGTGCTGATAAACTCACAAGAATCCATCTTGTCCCGTTGTGGCAGTTGTGATTGGGCCCAATCCACCTTTGGGACAAAGATTGGGGCCAATCACAGGACAGCATTGTGGTTTGAGTAGAAGATGGGTGAAGTGTCCAATTGAACTATAATAAACATACTTTGACCTATTTTAGCAGGACTAAAGACATTTCATTATGAGACAACATCTCTGAAGCGCTTTGTGCATTTGTGAATGGGAAAGATGTTAGATTTCTCTGCTTTTTCTGCTGTTGTGATGCTTCACCCAATCAACTTGAAGTATTTACTGGAATGTTTCACTTTCCTGATAACCATCAGCAAGAGTCATTCAAGATCAAGTCATATCCATCATAGTGAACTATCAGAAGTTAGTCAAAGGCATTGTCAAGATTGTAAGTGTACTTGAATTGGGATAACATTGAAATGATTTAGATTTAGATTCAATTTGCTGTTATTATTAGTTTTTTGATATGACAATTTCCTCAAAATTGAACTTGACCACAGTATAAATAGTGTATATCACCGAGTTTCACCTGACGCCCCCTCTCTCTCACACACACACACATACACGCACACATGCTCAGATGTGTTGCCGCAGACGGGTCACACAGCAGGCAGCAGACAGACAGAAATAGCTCTGTCTCCCTGCTGTTCTCATCAATCTGCTCGGTCGACTCAGACCAGTGCACAAATCACATCACTACACCTGCTTCATTATATGTATGTGAACATGCTCCCAAAGGTGACATCAGAGAGGCTTTCATATTCTAGATCCACCCATCCTCTTATTGTAGGAGGCAATATTACTTTTGTTAGATGTTTATCTTATTCACTTTTCATAATATCAAGCATAATCTACCTGAAACTTGTCCTAATTCCAAAGAAATTCCCTCACTTCTTCATACTAATGAAAACCATTTCACCTTTTTTACTTCTCAATTAGCTGACCTAATGTAACTGCGCAAATATGTCTTGTTACAGTAATGGACTCTGTAAATATTTTATAGGTTTACTTCAGTGATTATGTTGAGAAATGATTGCGGTACCACATTACATTACTGGACAAGCAATAATGAGCTGATAATGAGGTGAATGATGAGGTAAAAGCACTAAATGTGATATGACACTTTTTAAGAGAAAGAAACAACTTATAACTAACTAGGATTATTCAGGTCAGCTCACTAGTTGCATTAATTAAAACTATTTAAATCCATTGGTGGTTGTTTGCTGTTTAGACCAATTAAAGTGTATTCTGCAATTATTAATCCTTTCAAAATGGAACCTGACAATGTGCTCTAACACGCAGGTGAAAGGATAATAGCTGCTTTGTTGTGTGTTTGGTTTTGTTTTGGTGCAGCGGAGCTGTGCATGGGTTGACAGATGCTACACAGGTGTGATAGAGGAATAAAAAGAGAAACATTTCGGAGTGCTTTCAGAAGCCAGGTTAAACTGACCTGCTCATTGTGTTTCCGACCTTCTCCACCGCTGAGCTTAAACTGTCTAATTCTCCACTCTAACACCTTGTGCACACTGCAGACCGTATTTCCTAAACTTGTGGGACTGAGTTCATCCTCTCCGACTGAAGCTGTCTTGGAAGTAAACTTTTGAAAGTAGATTTTTGTTTGTCCTCTATGTCTTGGTGGACAATATGAAAAAAAAGATGGATTGTGATTTTAGATTTTTATAATTTCATATTAAAAAGAAAATAAATATGACATGAGTGAGATTTGTGAACACTGACAAGATTGTTGTTATAAATAGCTTAAACATCAAATTAATACTTTTCACTCCAGTGACATTGAACACACACACACACACACACAAAAGAACCAAACTCCAGTGGTTTAAATACTGCAATTTGGTTTAATTGCAGCTTGACTATACAGGAATAATTTTGAGAAAATATGGGATAATCTTGTTTCCGTATTCTATTCTCTGACCTTTGCAAAAATTGCCACATTTATACTCATATCTTTGTCTTTGCTTAAACAGACATAAAGTGACCTCTTTGAGCTTTCCTTTGTACAGTTTGAACTTGTCACAGCTGCAATCATAGCCTGTCTGCAGTGAGTCGTGTGTGTTATATTTTATCCGCCTTGACTATCTCTTCCACTCCACTGAAACTTAAGTCATCCAGGTAAATGGTTTGATTCACTGTAGGCATTTACTTTAAGGTCAGGGACTTTTCCGTTACAACAAACCGATCATCTTCTCCATTTGTCCTTATTTTGCTGCAACCTTTTCTCTTTGGCTGCTTAATTATGTCATGGCTCTGGTCATAAGCTAATAAAACACATCGAAGGGAACTTGCAATGCAAAAAAAGGGTTGTATGCTTTTAGTTGTTTAGTCGATTAATCAGTTGATGGTGTCTTAGTTGAGCAAAATTATCATTAAATTATCATTATTCGACTATTTTGTTGGGATTAAGGCTCCAGCAAAACCACATGAAAGGAAAAGAGTGAGCTACCTATCGATTTGGGAGTGAATCATCAATTTAATGTTTCTTTTTACACATGAAGATGCTGTTTACTTGTACTTTACTAGAACTTCTTCAGATCAGAGGGGTTCTGAGTAGTTTTAACAGATTTTCCAGTTTCACCACAACACCATTTTTAGTCAATCGATGCAATGGGCATGTCTAGTCAAGTACTAGAAACATGAAATAAAAACATTTGACCTCTTTTCCTATCAGCATTCTGAAATTTGATCCACATTTAATCTTAAATTCTCATCTTTGCTTTTGTTTTGTTTCATTAATTGGGTGTATCTAGTAGTCCATAGATACATAAAATATAGAGGTAAGGCTGTTTTCTGCCTCTTTTCCCCTTTCATTTCCACCTTTTTTGATGCATTTCACACATTTACAGACATTGAGTGATACACTGCTGAATAATGTATGCCCTCTCTTGTTCTATATGATCTCTAAATGCAGAAAACACATGTTCTTCACAGCCCTATGAATAATTCAAACTAGAGACTAATCAGTACATGTGATTATGGTAACAATGTACTGGTGTTGATGTGCTTCCATATGGCCATAACTGCAGCGTGTGGCCTAGTGCCTTTTACCGACTTCCTGTGTAGCATCAAATTTTAAAGGGGCAGATCTAGCAGTGCTCTGGTGATGGCTTATCATGCTCATAGAGGGGAACACTCCAGCAGGCAGCGGCATGATCTCTGTCTCAGCAAAGCTATTACAAGGTTGACTGCGTTCAGGCACAGTAGGCGATAAGCAGGTGTAGCTACAGAAAATCTATGTGTGCAACTGCTTTGGTGGACATGCCTGCTAAATTCTGCCAACTTCTCAGCTTTTACACTTTTAAGACATTTTCCCTATTGCAATCCTCTTTTATGGTTTAAATCCGGGGCGGATGTTCTTTTGACAGTGGGGAGTAACTTCCCAAATGTGTGACAAATGTGGAGATAATCTCTTTCCGGAAAAGGCTTAAAAATCTAAAGATGACCCCAAAGAGCTGTGAAATGTCAGCAGCATATTCTGACAAATCTGTGCAAGCCAAACAGACGCTGCTATAAAGAATATCCCGTCTTCAATAATATCTTTCTATCGCACTACAAAGACTTCTCAATCTGATCTCTTCCCATCTGTTATAATAGAAGAGGCGACCTATTTTAAAAGCACTGTGTAATTAATCATAAGGCAGCAGCAAACATTAGGAGAGGGGGAACCGTATGAAGGCTCCCACTGTGACTCTCAGCCCTCCCGAGTTGGCATTTTTCTCTCTTACTCGGCTATCCTCTGTTGCTCTGTTGCTTCCTCTTTTGCTTTGCTCTAGAGTTAATTTCATACCCTCCCATCTTTTAAAAGTCTTTTTTCTTTTATTTTTTTAGCATTGCATCAAACCAGGCTAATTAAGACCACAAACTACTTAAGCTGTAGAAGCAAAAGTTGTAAAAATAAACTTACAGTAGCTCAGTAGTTTGAGAGTTTGTCCACTGATCCAGAGGACAAACGATTGGTGATTTGAATCCTGCTCTCGATATAAACATCATTGGTAGAGTTGTCAGATCTGCTATACGAAAGTGTGACCATTTACCATAAAGCATTGGAAAATGGGCAACTTTTAGTTAAGCCACAAACCCATATAAAGCTAACTGTGTGTTGTTACCACACAAAACAATTATGCTTTAACCTTCACATATCAGCAAGGCATATTAAGTTCATTTTGTGGACAAATTATTCCCCATATCATAATAGGCTGATATATTTAGTATCATGTGGGGCAACTGCAATTGATGTTGCACAAGACCTTTTCCCCATAAATTTGCTGTGTGGAGCCGTTGGCAGTGGTCAGAGAGGTGTTGGAGAGAATGATTAATGCGTTTGAAAAACACTATATAAAAGCACTATATAAATCCAAGGCATTAATATTCTTATCACAATAAAAGTGTGTTTCTTGCATTGTATTTGTGTTTATTTCAAAGAAGAAAGGACTGTCTAATCCATAACTGCTGGCTCAGTCTTTTCACTGTAGATGTGACGTCACCTGGTCTGCAGAATACAGCTGGCAACAGTCCGCTCTCATTTGTGCCTAATAAGTCGTTACTAATTGTGTGGAGATTGGATCAATGTCCTCTCCCTGTTACAGCTCCACAGCCCAGTTCTCATTGTGCACCACAGCCACCATTTATCAATGCTCCCACAGGCTGAGAAGAGGGGCTTCTTATCACATTACTGGGGTGAGACCTGGTCAGAGTCAGACAGTGTCAATAAAGACCTCTATGGAGAAAAATGCAAGACTGAAAAGTCATGCATACCTAAACAGGTTAAAGCTGTGAGCTCACTGCTTCTATGGGTTATAGACTCAGAGCAGTACTATCTTCGAGATTTACTATTTGATGTATAATTCAGTTAATCAATACCTAAGACAAAACATGAATTAGACCAGGACAATATTTAGTCTAACTAGAACTACAGTAGGGCTTAACCAGCAGTATGCTAGGCAATGAGCATAACTACTGTGGGCGATTGTAAAACTAATCTAGGAAGAAGCCTTGTCTAATCCAAATCTTTAATCTTAGACAACTTACTGTGAACTGACTCGAGTGGGTTTTGCACAGATGTGCTTTGTTTAAAATGATTCAAGCCAAATGAATATTTTCTTTTTAAAAGAAAAGAAAATGTTACATTTAAAAAGCAGTGCAAAATCTTTGTAGCTTTAGTTTTTTTGTCACTAAACCCTAAAACAAGAAACAGTAAATCAAGACATAGACCAAGGGGTTTAAATTGAATATGAAACTTATATATACCTATCCTCATTACAGTAGCTGAAAAATAGCACGTTTCTCCAGTCATATCCACAGTATCGCAGTTTGAGAACGTCTGCTCCTGAGGCTTATTGGCTACAGGGAGAGATGACCTGGTCCTGAGCTGTCAGACACACTGAGTGCACCACTGCCTCTGAATCTACCATTCCAATCTGGGCTCTCATTCAAACTGGACACACTTATATTAATATGGTCCAATGCCAAAGTCGCTATATAAATTTGTTCACACTCTCCTGGCTGCCAGTGTGATATAGGAATTGGATGTCCTTAGCTTTGAACTTAAAATATTATCATCATCATATAATTTTCAAATAATATTCTTTTCCATATTATGACAACCTCTTGAGTATTCAAATAAAGATGTACTATTTTAAAAGGAAGGAAAGGTCACCTTGCTTGTTAGGTAGACGCATACATTTGTATGTATTATTCTTGTTTTTGAGCAGTTGTAAAGACCCAATTATTTTCAAAGTGAGAACCTTTCTGCATGTTCTAGAGGTATTGACAAAATAATGATGATACTTTTGTGAAAATTTCCTTGTAAATGTGTTGGTTGAGTACTGTATGATTAACCATAAAAGTCCAGAAATATCACTTTTGTATATGCAGCTTTTCCTGTTGTAGACCAAAAACTACTTAATACTTATTTTTTTGGATACCTTCAAAACATCTCTTTGGATATTTTTTCTAATCAAGACAATATATCAGCCACCTGTATTATACTGTCTACTACAATATTGGGTATGAAGTTTTCTCAAACCTACCCTTGACTGGGGTCATTTAGTGTGAAGAATGCATACTTTCTTAGAAAAGAAAATATAAAATATAATCCTAGTTCTCTTCCTCCATTGTTTCTCTGACAACTCCACAAGTTTACTGAAAAATACTTTTGTTCCTGCAAGTAATTTTCTACAGATAATGAAAACAGACTTGGCTTCATTGTGTTCTCGTTAGAAATGTTATTGCTGCAGAGCGCTGAGGCAATCTCCAAATGTATTAATATTTGAACCATGCAGAAATGTTGAGTTTGCCTATGCCTGTCTTTCTTCTCTTTATCTCCTATAACGAGTTTTTGACCATTATTTTTAGACATCATGCTTTTCTCAGCAAACAGCAAATATCTATCAGCTAATCATTAACCTTTAGATGGTATTCAGATTCAAATCACGTATGGCTCTGTTTTTCCCTTACTCGCTGTTGATTTAAGAAATGAGCCAGTCTCTAATGGTGTTTCTCATTCCGGGAATGACTTTTATGTATTTTCAAAGACAACCTCTCCATCATCTCCTCCTCTGCTCTGGCCCCTTGCTATGTTAAACAGGAAATTGAACAGCAGGAGTCAGGGTCAGGCTAGTTCGCATACATATTCCTGTCCATAAACACACACATAGGCGCTGTGCTTTATGCTCCCATACATCATTAATCTGTTATTATGGAGAAGCTGCAGTGTATTAGATGGCCTGGCAGATTGTGTCAGGGGCTGCAATCCTATCAGGACTACAGTAATAAAAAGATACTTCATCTAACTTGTTCCCCATAGTGCAAAAAACATTGTGGCGTAACCGTCCTTGTCAAATCCCGCTCCTCCTACTGTCCGATCGTATACTATAAGAGCAATAATTATGACTTAATCTCCTCTATCTCCCCTATTCATTCCACACAGCATTTCCAGTAAAGCAGCGTTGAATTACTGCCTGGCGATATTAAAAATGTTTATGAGTTTTGCTCTAAAGCAAGTATGCGTAATGAGGCCCTGATTGGTTAATTTATGAGGACCTTGGCAGAGCAGAGGAGCTGGGATGTGAGTTGGAGGTAGACCTGTCCTTCGCCTGTACAGAATCACACATGATGAATAAGGCCATGACAGCTGTAACAACAACCCATCTGTCTATGTACAAAGTCATAGGCAGAGATGGTGGTATGGGCTAGAAATAAGCTTGAAAAATGGACCAAATTTTAAAGTCTAAAGTTTTATTTTATTAAAGAATATGAAACTTTGTCACTACTGAATAAAAAGATACATGGCTTTAAAGAGACATTTTAACAGACATAAACTTAAATAGCTTCAGGCAGCTTCAATCTTTCATATATTCCTGTTATTCTTTCTGTATAATCCATTTCTTAAACAGACTTTTATCAGCTCCCCCTGCAGCCATTATCTAACTGTCGATCAGTGTCGAGTGTTTTTTGATTTTTTTCAAGCTTGTATGCAGATTTTATAGATTATTGTTTGATTCATTGTCATTGACTATGAGATTTTTTTTTTTTTTTTTTTTCAACTGGAGAATTCTCCATTTTGGTCTAATTTACTCTGTTTATTTGGAATATTTTTTTATTTTTATTTTTATTCTAGTCAATTATAATTTTACAAAATGGATATTCACACAGTACATGTTAATGTGCATACATGCCAATTATATGAATGTAGACACACTGGATTATAGCCAAATGCACTTGCTAAACTGGTCAAACAGTTCACTTTTACTCTTTATCATGGATCTTAAAGGTACTCTATAGCCTCTTTTCAACTGGCACGGTTCACTTGGGGCCATGCCATGCTCCAGGCACAGATGCTGGTCTAGGGGCTGGGCTCTGCTCCATGACACAGTGATGTCACCCAAACATCACACATATTTTCATAATGAATAAAATCTTAAATTGTATTTGAATTCTACTCGTGATAATAAGGCCTATTTCAGCAATTCACAATTAGTTTGTGGCACCGTGAGAGGTGGCTAAAGCTGGCATAAACATAAACTTCTTCCGGTTTATCGTTAGCTTTTTGTGCATTTATATATTATTTATTTCTCTGTACCGCTGCTGCACATTTAAGCATCAGTGTAACATATTGGCTCATGTTTGATGCATTACGCACTGCAAATATCATATTTTTGATCTTTATACGCAAGTGCCGTGCATCGATAAACAGGAAACAGCTGTTGCATTCGTGTTTTGTTTTGCACTGCATATCGGCTCAACATTTAAAGTTGCCATAACTAGAAATATGGCGGCTTATCACAAGATCAAGTCAGTGTTTGATGAAAGATTACTATTTTATGTTTATATCTGTTTTTTCCGTCTTGAGTCTACGATCCCTCTTGTCCTATCATTCAGTACAGTTTACTTTAGACAGTGGAGACACTTGCAGCCCGTACCAATCCTCTCCAAAGCGAACCAGTAGAAACAAGGCTTATGTAACTTTCTTTGCTTGTCTCCATGGAGGTAAATGCTGTTAATCAAATTAAACTAATCTATTTCGATGAGCACAAGTGAGTGATGTTTCCAGGCCAAATTGCAGGTCATGTTTGTTGAGATATGGCCTGTAACTCACAGTAAGAATCTAAGGTATTTGTTTTGCAGTTGTATGCATTAAATTAATGCAAGATAGGTCAATCTAAAGCCATACTGTGGAACATTCCCAACCGTAAAATCTCCAAGGGATAGATCCTCTATCAGAAAAGTTACATAGTGCATCTTTAACACTATACACTTTTCACTGCACTTTTTTGTTGGAATCAGTTATAAATACATTTCTGTGTCTCTTTGTGATTGCAGGGGACAGTAACCCGTGTCAAACCAACCCCTGTCTCCATGGTGGCAGCTGCCTGCAGGAGGGCGACGGTTATAGCTGCTACTGTCCACAGGGCTTCTCAGGAGAGAGCTGTGAGATCGGTGAGTGGGTCTAGTGTGGGTCACGCCTCACACAGACTGCAGCTGTGCCACACCACAGACAAGAAAAGCTGGCATATGTCACAGGCACCAGATGTACCATGACAATGAACCCGAGAGAGTAGACATGTGGATTTTGGAATCTTGGCTTTGGTATCCGTAGGTTTAGTTAGCACTGGAAGTCATTTTGAAATATTCTCCCAGGGGAATGCCAGATGTTGGTAACAAACTGCTGAATGTCTCTATTCATTAGAAACTACTGACAATACAAACTCATCAAAAATACTACCCCAAAATCATGGCAGTTCAAGGGAATCTGATCAAACAAAGCATACTGAAGAAAATACTCCTTAGGAACTGTGTGTAAACAAGAACTGGCAGTCAAAACAATATAACTGCAATTGTTTTAAAGTTACATGCAATGTTTCTGTGAAGTGTGTTTCTGTGTGTGTGAAGTGTCTGCTACCTGGTTTTCTCCATGGAGATGTTGTTCCTTTGACTGGAATGCTCCACTCTTTTGCATCTATATTGCATCTGTTTATAGTTTGCTTTAGTTGATTAGATTCTAAGATACCAAAACTTGAACATAAAGATATGCTGTGAATGCACACTAACAAAACACAACCACCTCAGTTTAGAATAACATATAGGACCTTTAATCAACCACGATGTCTCAACCATTTATATATATCCAGTGTATATATAGCAGATGTGTTTGTGGTTAAAATATTAATGCTTTGAATGAAACTGGAAAGTGAATGTGGCATGTGCATATGCTACAGTCAGTGGTGACACAGCACTGCAGCCTCTGGAGCTGTGTTCCGCTCGTCTCTCCATTCAGCTGTGTGATAGGAAAATGTGTCTGTCAGGAAGGCTACGCACTGTTTTACTGAGGAAGAGAGAGGGAGGAACAGAGAGAAAAAGAGAATGGAGAAAGGACACAGCGAGAGGTGGAGCGGCTGATTAAAGCAGACGACTGGAGCCACATGTGACTCAGGCAGGAGGCAGGAGAAATGTGCTGCATGTACTTATCAAAGAATATCAAAGTCATGTTTTCTCGCTTCCAAAATAGACTGGAGGAAGTGCCACTATAGGTTTAAACCCCTCAAAGTTCAAGGGAGACTTAAGACATCAAAGTTCGCTGCATCAAATCGCACCAGATGTTTTTCAGTTCGGAATAAGATCTTATCATTGCTTTCCGCTGAAGTAAATACAAAATTGGATGCTAAGAAAAATATTTTGCATTTTTAAAGTATGAATGGCTGAAAAGATTCTCAAGGGTTGTAGTAGCAGAGTAGCTTGTTATCTTGAATGCAATAGATTTTTGTTATTCCAGATATTCCTCCCAAATCAGCAGAATGAAAGAAAGAATAATTGCTGTTAGGGCCCAGCTTTCAGTGGCAACTTCACGTGTATAATTCTTATTTCTATGGGATCATCCATGTATTTAGTATGCCTCCCTCTCCCTATCTCTCTTTCTCTTTCTATCTCTTTATCCCTCTATTCTCTTTGTATTAGGGTTAAGGTAATTTTACCTTACCTTACCATAGGCTGCTGCTAATCGTTTAATGGTCATTACTTATGGAAGGGGGTCATAGATCAGGGGTCAAAGATCAAACTGAACCACATTGCTCATTGTGTAATTATCAATAACCTTTAAAGCCTTGAATCCCAACCTCATATTATGCAACATTTATCTGTCCTGGTGCATTGATATTATTGGACATCAATGAACGTGTAGGTGAAGGGTCGATAACTTGTGATGAATGTGGAGGATGCCTTTGATTGCATAGACATGAGATTTGTAATGACTGTTGTTGTAAAAGTGAGCACTCATGTGTAAACAAAATGCCAATATTGATCCTGTGAGGGAAATCTATGTGTATTCATGTTCTTAAAAGCTTCTTATCATATACCTTTGTGTAAATACATTTGATCTGTGTCAGTCTGTCAGAGGCCGAGACCAGACGTTAACATGTGTGAAGACTCAGCATCCACTGTCCACATCCTTGAACAGGCACTGTCCCCGTCCTTTAGCTGTATTCAAGTGTAAAAGTTGATTGACTTATGGCTGTGAAACAAGTCATGTGTTATTTTTGGAAATAAATGTATGCATGACAAACAGTGCAACATAAATAACGCTGTTTGTTTAATTGTATGTCACATTTTTTACAGATATAATGCAACTCGGTGTAAAAGTATTTCCAGTATTCAGAATACAGTACTCCATGGTCAATGTAACAGGATATGTTATAAAATACATGTTAATTCAGGTGTTTGGTATAATTAAATACATTTTTAAGTATTTCTCCCATCACTGTATGTAGCTTTGTAATTCTGGTATAAATACTCAGTGTTCAGATGTTCTAGGGAGAGACGTGCTTGGGACACCAGAAGCTGCCGGTCTGTGGCCAGGGCAGGCCTAGGCCCTGTCCTGTCCATATCTGTTGTAACAAAGAATAAACTTTTTTGTATTTCATAAGTCATACATTTTTCACAACAATTCAGAGAAGAAAATTATGGATTATAATATTGATGTTATTGTGGCATATTATGACATAATTATTACATTTTAATTGCAACTAAATCTGTGAAAAGAAGACCTGGGAAAATATTACACTAATAAAAGAAAAGTATCTTGTTTTTTATGGCAATTATGGGGATAAAGACAAGTGCACAGCTCACAAGCATCTTTATATCTTATAAACTCAAAATACCCCATTTAACCACTCATGAAATGTTAAAATATTCCAGTTTCTCATCTAAAATGTTGTAAATGAAGAATAGCTACTTGAGACTTGATTTTTTTTTCTCCTTCTTACAGTCATAATTGGGTTTTTGTTTGTTTTATTTTGTATTCAAAGTGCCCAAAATCTTGAAAAGTGCATTATGTTGCAGAACAGCTGTTTATCTGATGTTTTATATTAATTACAGCTGCTGGCATAAAGGTTAATTGCCTCTTACACAAAACACTTGACCATATTGAGAACAGAAACATGGTGCTTTTGTCAAGGAATTAGGAGGGATTGTAGATACCTTTGTCTCTACTTTGGTGCTTTAGACCTTGGCCATAGCCATTTTGAAAATCTGTTGTAGATTTTAATTGAGTTAGTGTTTTGGGCTTCATTGGCAGAAAAAGGCCAGTGCAGTATTCTCCAGTGTTGTGAGAACTGAGGCAAACTGAACCAGTGCCACCGCAGCTGCAGCACCTCAGAGCGCGTCAGTAGGACTTTGGCTTTTAACAGAAATTATTTGGGGAGCAGCGTTTTGGAGGACTGCATTATTGATGGCCTGGTTTTTTGTTAATATTTATGAGTGTAGGGCTGAGAGAGGGGCTGAAGTGTGCACAATTCTCATCTGTATTCTCTCTGGGATGACTCTATCTGTGTGTTGTGTGCAGCCTTATACAGCGTCACAAACTGAGCCTCCATTTGAAACCATCATTGATCATCATCAGTGCTTTGTAAAGTCCAGATCCAGTGGCAGAAGCAGTGATTAATGGGACAGACGGGCTCTGAGATGGCCATGTGTTCACACTTCAGAGACGTGTTTGTCTTTCACACAGCTGAAAATGTTTATGCACTGAATAATTTTAAAGACTATAATAATAGTATAATGCTAAATAGTAGTGTCCATTCTCCAAAAAAAAGATGACCATAACTGTACAGTAACTCTAATAATATTTATCAAACATTCTAGGCAAAGCAGTAACATCTCCATAAAGACATGCTTGTGACAGACCATCCACGAGAAAAGTTACATAGTGCACTAGTGCATTGCTGAAAGTATAGTTAACCACGTATCTTTGTCCCATTAATACCTGGAGTTTTGATCACCTCTTATTTTAAATTATATTAAGATGTATAACAACCATAGACTGTACAATAGAAGTGGACCAAGGGAGTGTGACGTCATCTATAGCATTTTGTTGTAACCAAATGAAGCTCATCAAGGCTAGCAGTTATAGCAACTAATCTGCAACCAGGGACTATATTTGGAACTCAGTAGAGCCAATCAGAAGTGAAATGGTTACACGCCTTGTCCTGCTCACATCGCTGGCTTGGCAGGGGACAGGTGCTTAGCAATGAGGCTGTCAATCAGCCTGTTGCTAACACTTGGCCTCTGGGAAAGCAGGCACCTAATCAGTCTGTTACTAATGTTCATATCTTGATTTAGGAACAAAATAGAAAAATAAAAACACAAGGATGATGTATAGTGGGTTAATACGAACATTTTATGACCAAAATGATGAGGCTAGTTATGGAGAGAGGGATGACAGTTTTTCAATAAAAGCCAGTTGGAACCAGAGTTTGAAGGAAACACTTCACAGCCATGCTCACTTCCTATTTGGATCGAGGCAGCTAGTGTGTTAGCTATGTCCATTTGTGTATACAGTCTACTGGACAACTTATTCTTTAATAACTTATTATACATTTTAACATAATTCAATTTATATAATTCAATTTATAAATCATGCAATAATGTTCAAGGTTTACAACTTTTCACAGATTTAGTATTAATCTAATGATAGTTTGTTTAACATACATACATTTATATTCATTCTCTGTTGTGTCATCTTTCACACTCTTCTTCCTGTTGGCATTACCTGCAGTTTCCTTTGTGCTCTGTAGTGGTTTGTTTTGGAGAAAATGCATTAACCTCTCTCAGTCAGTCTCCTTGTTCAGGTCAACAAATCACAATGATTCTAAACAGCGCCACAGTTCGAAAATGGTTCAGCTTTGACAGCCTAGACAACCCTCAATCAAGAGCTTTCAGGAACTCACCACAAGTAATACAAACAGAGCAGAAGGTGCAGGCACTTCAAATACAAGTGCAGTGGTGGAGGGTGCTTATCTGTACGCTCATCAAGGTGGCAAGCTAAATGTATTTAGATTTGACTTATCATAAAAATCATATATTGGTATTATCACTCAATATGTTTTTACACAGTAAACCCTTTAAGTTTAATTCTTCCAACCTTTCCCAAAACAGAAATAAAGCTTATGCAAGGCTTTTTAACCAACCTGTTTAGGCAGTAACTTAGGAGTACAGCATTCGTACTTTTACCTAAGATTGGTTAAATCCCTGTTCCCGCCAGTTGCTGTGTCCTCGTTTACACATTGGAATAGGAATGTGTGGGTGACTGGTTCCTTGACGTAAAGCACTTTGAATGCCCAGTTGAAATAGTGCTAATATATATGTGACAATTTTCTCATCTACAAAGCAAAGTTGCCGAGTATGTCTGGGCTGAAATTGGCAAACTAGACTTTTCAAACATTGTGGGTGTGCTATACGTCATCACGTTTATTTCACATCATCAGTTCATTTCATTTTATTGCAAGCACATACGCTCACACAGCTTGATGTACTTTTCTTTGAACATTCTTGGTCAAACTTCTCAGAATAAATTGAAAAACATAGTTGCCTAGACACGCCGCAGTGTCCTTACAGAAGGTATAGACTGATTAAATCTCTCCTCCTCCATCACTGCTTTGCAATTTTCAATCATTTTTGCCCTTCCAAACTTTGCTGTACCTATTCCCTTATATCCTTTCTCCCTCTCCCTCTGTGCACCACCCATGGACTTTGCCAGGACCTCCACAAACTCTGCATTGACATAACTTTGTGTTGGAAAGATTACACTATAACAAACCCATCACATTCTCACGTTCACAATTCATTTTCCGTCGTACTTCTTTTCTTTCCCACCCCTATAACCTCTCCCCACGTTTTACCCGTCTCCTCCTCCTCTTCCTCCTCCTCCTCCTTGGCGCTTCCTTCTTGCCATTCCACTGTCAAAGGCCAATACATTTATTCATACAGAAATGTCTCCGTAGTCATGCATAAAATGAAACTTATTCAAGCTCACACACTTACTCACCTGCACGCTCCCATCACCAAGCACGCTCAGAAAGGCTCAGTGCAAAACATATTTCACTTTCATTCTATTCAACTTTCAGCCTCGCTAGTACACCTGTGTAACATTATAAAAGCTACGATCACACACTGTACGCAGATGTGCACATATGAAGCCTTCTAACATTATAAATTATGCTGGCATCATTAATGGGACCTGTTGGGAGTATGCCCAAAACTGCAGCCATCGTGCAGTGTTATCAGAAGTACAGTCGCAAAATAAAAACTGGTTGTCAGTAGCAACTGTTAATGGTTTTTCAGATCACAGTTTGTTGCATATGAGGGTGCAGTTGTAATGTTGGGGTCCAGACTGGTGCATGCAAATGGACATATTATCTTAGCTTTTAACATGTTACACGGATTACCCCTCAGTGTTATCTTAAACAAAGTTGTGTTTTGACTGTTGCATGCATGTTTGAGTATTTCTGTATTGCCCTGCATTTGAGTTGCTTACTTCATTCTTTGAATTCTTTGTTGTTAAGATATTTACAGTGACATAGCATAGAGGAGCAGGGGGAAACCAGTTTTGAACTTAGAGCAATATTGTGATTGAAATACAAAATAATGATAACAATCCATGAGTGTCATAGATTATGATTGAATTCCAGGAAAATCATTTGAATAAATCTCATACCTTATACCTCTGGGTAATACGGCTTTTACTAATGCATACACTGGGGCTCGCTTATATCATCTCCATCATATGATCCACCTTTAAACATTTATGAAGCCCCAGCTATTAATGTGACAGGGGCTTAACCCACCTATGAGTGTCCACACATGAGCAATGAGGTCAGGGAGGACAGAGGAAATGGTCTGCACCAGAATAAACGTGCACTTTGGTTTCGTTGGTCAGTTAGTTTGTTATTTGACAGCTAAGTGCAGGTGGTTGGGCATCAAGGTCAACAAATAGTCAGGTGTTAGCGGAGCATTGTGAAAGTGAAGTTGGGAATTATGGCTTTGGTGCTGGAGTTTGAGAGGGAGAGAGGAGATGAGGAGACGGGGGAGAGTTCATAGAGGAAGACAGATGGAGAGGGCCGGGCTGTTCCCCTCAGGACGCCCATTTATTCCTTCATTAATGATGGAATGGATTTATGTGCTTGGCTTCCAATTCTCCAACCCTCCACAGTTAGGTCAATATGTTGTAGAGTTTTACAGCTTCTTCTTGGCTTTCAAAGATTTTTCCCCTGGCTTTTGCGTTTACCTCTTCTGTTGCAGCCAGCTCTGGTTGTGAGATTGGGAAGTAATTCACCGGCAGTAATATTTTTATTGAAAGATTTCCTTTTTTGATGAGGTAATTCTTGTAGGTGTTAAGGTGTGTGTACAATGCTGAAAAAAGTTCTACACAACCAGGAAAAAATGGTGATTTGTTGTGTCTCAACACTGGGAAACTGGCCCATATAGAACTATCACTTTTGACAGATGTTGAGTTGTATGTTCCACAAGCAAATATATATTTTACAACAAGCAGACAGAACAACAATGTCAAGGAGCTTTAGACTGTCTCTTTTCTTGTCTATGTGAAGTTATAAGTGCCGGTACAGCTTACCGTCAGCTTATGTCTTGAGCGGCTAAAGATGAACCATGTTGATGTGTATTATTACCCATCACATACACTGTCACTTGTTTGCAATTTTCAAAAACGATCATTTCAAACCTCACGCTGTAACCTCTTACACAAAAATACACAAAAATAAAAGCTTACTATGCACAGGCTTGCATGTCCACAAACCTGACTCTACTTGGCCTAGAGAAACCTATCTATCTCCATGGAGAATGTTCTTGATTATGGTTTCAACTTTCTTTTTCCATGGAATAATGCAAGTGACGAAGGAGGAAGAGCAATTTGGACTTGTTCATCGGCTACATATGCTTAGATACAGAAATCATATATACTGTCTATGTTTATCACATATACAGCTTATTATTATTTTTTTTTTTTAATAAAGTGGACATTTTACACCAAAAACACCCCAGTGAGAGCTACTGCAGTGTAACAGAGACAGAACAACAAATGACTCAGCACAGCGATGTGACAATGCGCCTGTCATAGCTCTAATCTATCTGTGATTGATGGACACCACTTCTTCTGCGGCTGAGGAGCTCTTTAAGCCACGTGATTGGCTGGCTCAGTCTACCTCGGCCGAACAACCATCACACACATACACACTTGCCTCATTAATTCACACACTGGCACTGGAGCCTTCAATCAGCATTATGATTGGCCAGCACCCATTCTGACAACCCCATCCCAATTCATGGCAAGCCAGATTGCAGAGAAAGTCTGGCGAATCACTAGACTTTTCAAATTCTGTGAAAGAGAAATTAAGGAAAATCAAGGTGTTCTTTTCTAATAATAGAAATAAACTTACAGTCCTATGATAAATTTGAGTGTTTAATGTTTCCATTTCAGTTGATTTCAGTTGATTTATTCAAACAATTAGAGGCAGAATCTAATCAAGATTTTTGATACTGAAAAGAATCAGTCATGGTATTGTGTCAGTTCAAATGATTGATGAGTTGCTGTGGATTACTTTAACGTGAAAATTAAGACATTTGAAAGAAAAGAATGTCCCTCTTTCTGACATGTCAAATGTGCAGAGTTTTTTTTCTTTCTGATAAATGAAGTATTCAAACAAATGTGGTCTTCCGCCCTATTTTTGAATGTGTGTGATTTTTGCACATTCAGATCCTCTGGCTAAACAGCTCAGATAATGGGGCTTGAATAGCACGATCTCCCCATTTTCCATCAGCATGGTCACTCCACTCCAAACTCAATGGACAACGAGAAACAAAGGACATCCAACCGCGCAGTGGAATGAGAATGAGGAGAATTTAGTGCAACATGTTTCAAAGCCCTATCTCCTCTCTGTGGCATCTACACACCTGCAGATTAATGAGCTTTCTACCACAGCCTGTTTCTCCATACTCACCATTCACTCCTCATACACTCACAGTGACAGACCACGATGACACGGCCACCCCCAGACACCACATCTTTACAGCCACTACTTTGTAATTGACTTGTCTGCTCAAGTGTAGTCAATGAATATGCATGGCTCATATGTATTCCAATGTTGTTAGATAGATAGGACCAATGACAGTGTGTACTCCGAGTGACAGCTGTAGGAGGAAGTGAGGCATGAAAAGGCTGGGCACGTAGTGGTAAACTGCACAAATTGATTTGCCGTGAAGTTCGACATACGCTTGTTACAGCAACAAGGGCGGACTGCTGTCAGTGGGAAGGTACCAGCATGGGCTTTTAGACTCGTTTAGATGTTCCTAGGTGTTAATAAGTCTACTTACATTCTTACAGTTTGTTTATTTAATTTTGGATGACAGGGAATGTAATTACTTAACTAGTCTTCTTACATCGTTGTTGTGCTGTAATAGCCACTGTTATTAAACCCTACTGGCAAACTGTCTGTGGTAAGGCTTAGCTACCACATTTAACTTTGACTTTCATTTTTATTAAGTGGATTTTACAGCTTATTTTAAGTGGAGTTGTCTTCCCCACTTGTGGCACAGGCGTTAGAAAATGTAGGCCATGATGCAAGAATATTGAAAGACTTTCTCGAAAAGAAACGGCTGGTTGACAGCTCTGATGACCAGTTTCTGTCAGGACTGTGTCAAATAAATCTATACTGAAGAGGAAGTCAGTCAGTGAGGAAGAATAGTGGATAGAACTGGAGAAGCACAACGCTAGCCTGATTCTATGATGCTATTTAAAAAAAATATTAGAAATACTTAACCCACTGATTGCAATAGATGTTTCTACATTCTAGGCTTTTAGACAGATCTCATCTTAGATTGATGTTGGCAGAATGTTTTGATTAGTTTGTTACATAGTTATCTGACCTCTCTTTCTGGTTTCAAACGGTGTAACTTTGTCACTGTGCAAAATGATGCTAACATTAGTAGCTTGAGTGTTTAGTTTAACGAGGACGCTCACTTTATTTCTCTTTAAAACAGAAAACCTTATGTTGATTTATTGGCACACTAATCTGCAGCAGATAAACTGTTATTGAGCCCTCTACACTCATAGGTGGGCGATAAGACTGAGAACAGGAGCTGTAATAGCGCACGAGATAGTGAGCTTTTGAACTGTGTGAGTGCATTTGTGTTCTAATAGAAGAATAGAAAAGAAGAACATGTTGGAATCAGTCTCTTGGGTGGGTCTATATGAGTAGAGCAGTCTGAGCTGAAGGACACACCTTCATTTCTGTAGGGTGTTTATGAGATTTTTTCATTTGAGGAACTTTGAAGGCTGTTGTTTTTGCAGTCTGCACACTACATACTTGCAGAAACCCAACAATTGAGTGCAAAGTTTCTTTTCCTTATCACCATGGCAGCAGGATCGAGATTATTCATGACAGCGTCCGAGCAAGAGCCAAAAATATATTCACCTCAAATTATTGTATAATAGTTTCACCAGAGCCTATTTGCCATTTTCTGATCCTAAAATATAGATGAACATTTCGTTTTTCTTTCATTTAGACAACTTATCATAAAACTGCTTTGTTAATAACTGTTTCTGACAGACCAAATAAATAAATAGAACAGATAAAATTACCTCATCCTTTGCTTTTAAAGTATGTCAGAAATAGCGACGAGAGGCGGAGAGAGGCTGTCATTCACCCCTCAGGGGAAGTGCTCCACTTTAAGAGCATATTATTGTATTATAAGTGCCTCAAAAATAAAGCAGCCAGGCAATGAAGTCGGTGTGAGAGGTTATAGAAAGTTAATGATGACAAATAGACATTGTACTGGTCTTAAGTTAGCTTCAATAAATACAGATTATTCTTTTTTATTTTTATAAGGAAAGCACATTTTGTGTAGATCTAGATCACAGAGAGATTCTATACTTCAAACGTCATGAGAAATATTAGAGATATTAACTCAAAGTCCAGGTCTGGGCACAGAATTGATCAGACCCCTGTTTTGTCTACTCCCTCTCAATGATTTTTATATACGCTCTTCTTTCTTACGTGTCAAATATGTGGTGATATTTTGTACAGATTTGTTCATTATTACACACTTGTGCACAGCACTGAATCTTGCTTTAATGATTATGATAAAGTTGTCAGATTGGCCACATGTGTTATACCCAGCTGTAAGTGGTTGCTAACAGCCTCTGCCCTAAAGGGACACCTGTAGAAGTTGGACTGAAATGAATTAGCCCACTAGCACCTAGCAGCTACAAGAGCTGAATAGAGGGGTAGAGATGCCAAGTTGAGAGCTCCAGAGGGTGTGTGAGAGAAAAATCTTGGAGTCGGAAGTGCGTAATGAAGTATGGAAGGCAGTGTGGGAAATGGCTGCACAGGAAGCATGAAATGAAAGAGAAAAAGACTGTAAAAACGAGAGGAGTATCTATTAATACCAGTGCTCAGTCTCTTCTGCATTGGCTGTCATGTTAAAAACCCCTCCATATCTCTGGCCTTCTGCGCATCGACAGAAATAAACTGGTAGCACTGTGGCAGCTTGCTTGGCTTCTTATTCCCTTGGCCAGTGCACCCACCACCCTTTCCTCGCTCTCCTCCTACACAAAATACATACACACAATATAGAGCCAATGAACGTCCCGCACCCATGCTGCGTGTCACGTACACTGTCAGAAGTGAAGGTTGGTCGAGCGATGGGAGATGTTGTGACACCTTACCTCATTACATTTTCCCCTAGCTGTTCTGAATGTTGCAGCAGCCCCTGTCAACCAAAGCAAAGACCAGTCTAAGACATATTGGAGCACTAACGCACATTGCCATTTTCTCACAAATTAACATCATCCACTTGCTGTTTTATTTATTTTTTTTGTCATGCTGTGATTTTTGGGGGAGGAAAATAAAAGGTTTTGTGAGAATCAGCAAAAACCTTTGGAAAACTGGATGTGTGCCTTCATGATAGCTTTCGGTGCATCATCCAGGCTTTAGAATGTAATTGCATTTGGGGTTTGAAGATCCCAAAACTTCTTCACAGCCAGGAAGGGAAGTATGTTTTATCACAGCAAAATTCAAGCGTTTGCCTCCAGATGTTGTCTGTTCTTCAGGTTGGATCAGAGCTGCAGAGAGTTCTCAGGAGACTTGTGCAACTCTCAGCTCCACAGCAGATACAGAAGTCAGATTTTATATCTCTGTGTGGTTCTCTGTGTAATCCCTTAGTCGTCCAGCTCTGATCCATAGCAAAAAAAATAATAAAATCGGTCAACTGTGTGGTTCTGTTAAACACAGTCAGAGGTTGGGGCCACCATACTTCTTCAACTGATGAGCATCTACATAATTTAACTAATGTATATCACAACCACACACTTACAGACATTATTAGTTCTACACCTATTGAGTTTGAACTTTTTGTTGCAGGGATTTTCAATGTAAAACTTTCATTAAAATTGTCAGTATTAATGTAACATTACGATATCTGAACTATACAATTGTCACAGTATTTCCTATAGGTGCTGTGAATACTATAGCGCCACAAATGATGTGAATAATTTTATTTCATATTTTTGTAGGGTATAGATTTTGCATATGTCACCTTTAATTGGTCTTTTTTCCCAGTTACTTTTAATACAATAGGCAACACAATGGCCCTCATTTCCTCTTCAGATAAACAGCATTTTACTGTATTTCGCACCTTCATGCTGTAAATCCCAGGGGTGAGGCCAGTGTTATGAGGCCAGTGTGATTTTATGATGCCTATGTAGAGTCCAGGTTGTTTTTATCTAAGGGGGAGAAATTTAGACTAGGGGGCATTAAGATAACACTATGTTATCTTAATGTATTTGAAAGAAAGAAATACTTTTATAATATTTGTGTTGACTTGCCACAAACAGAAACACCAATTGATGTATAGATTTGGCAAAACGGACAAAAAACTATAAAAAAAACAAAAACAAAAACACAGACAACCAAATGTATTCCTTTCTAAATCTGCAGATCTAAAACTTTTTCCCATGACTGTCCTTTAAGTGGGTTTTACTTGCCAGTAGGGTAGAGGAAAAAGCTGACGTTGCTTCATCTCAACTTTTAAGCACTTTTTAAACCCACCCATCAACTTGAGTGTCTTTATAGAAAATAATAGCTCAGATATGACACTAATATCGATCTTTCTCCGTAACTTTTGTCCTAAAAGTCAATAAGCACATTTCCTGAAATGTCAAACCTTTCCCTTTGGATGCAGGGACCATTATTGACTGTGAAACTGCTGCTGTGAAATCGCTGTGCCATAAGATCCATTTACTTTCTGTACTTTTGGACCATTATTATAAGCCTGTGTGTCATCATCAAAAGCACCACATAAGCTTTAGGTATACTTAGAATTCTGCTGTTCTGACAGTTTTTACCGTTATCACAAGGAGTTATATATGTTTGACAAAATGAACATATTTGGCCATGCTTTTTGAGAATGCTGTTGCTTTAAGATAAAAAGTGCTAAAGACAGACATTTGTAGTTTTGAGCTCAACTCATCTGAGTGGCTGTAACACCTAGAGTTGTTTTTCCATTATAGTAAAGCAGACTCATCAGAATGTAAAGCAGTTAGCAGTAAGATTCTGTACAATGCTCATCCCACAAGCCTCCGTCATCCATTCTTCTACACAACAATTCTCCATAAATATACAAAAGCATGATACAAAACTGTGCACAGCAACTTGACAAACCTGATACTTTGTGCAGTAGTTTCATTAGTGGGATGCACACTGATTATGTTGTGATAGTGCTCTAAAGAGGGAGCAAATCAAGGGGAGACTCAAAGCATTATAAACAAAAGTGAAACTTATAAAATATGTTAATATGTTGTTTTCAGTGAATGTAGCATTTTCAGAACAATAAAAGATAACATGGTGATCTAAATATGTTATATGTTAGCAGTTAAGATCCCATAGAAGTAAAACACCTTTTAGTTTCTTCCCCAGTTTTAGTCTGTATTTTTTATTCAATACAATTTAATTTCATGGTCCCTTACTTAGACATGGTTTACACTCACTTTTTCTATGATTTATTCCAGTCAGATCTGTCTTGTTTTGAGTGAATGAAGGCATGTTCACTCTTGCCCACATCCCAACAAAATTCTGACTAAACCTGGACTGGACCATGACTGTGTTTTCTGTTTATTTTGTCTGAAGGATCATTAACTACCATATTTTCCAGATGATAAGTCACTCCGCAGTATAAGTTGCATCAGCCAAAAAATGCATAATAATGAAGAAAAAAACATATGGACTATAAGTCCCATTTTCTGGGGAAATTTACTTTACAGAATCCGAGACCAAGAACAGACATTTTATCTTTAAAAGCAAGTTATAACAATAACAATAAAATGAAGAACAACAAGCTGAATAGCAGTACAGCACGGCAACGTATTTTTGTTCAGTTTTTTTCATGTGTCTTTTAAATTACTGGAATGTTGAAATTTAAAATTTTCAATGGTACAGGAGTAGTAGATACTGTTTCACAAGCCTAGAGTGCCGTCACCTGGTTGTCAGTGTGACAGTAATGAAGATGTGAAATTATACATTTTAATAATTCACATATAAGCCGCATCGGACAAACTATAAAAAAGTGCAACTTATATTTTTGGAAAGCCAAAAATGTGGAAATTAACTTATCAGAATCATAGTTTATATAGGCCTGCTTCAATTTTTTCGGTGAAGTTAGATAAATAGAGTTTGCTTCACCAGTGTGTTCAAAATGTTTTATGTTTTAAACTAATGAGTTTGCTTCTCAGACTTATTGAATGCATTCATTTAGTTTGTTTTATTTTTTATCATCTTACAAAAAAGCTTTGAGATTAATTTCGTCCATGTCACTCTGGCTTTGGGCTTTGGAACTTTGTAGATCTTTTATATGAACCATAAGCTCTGCACTCCACAAATCAAAAAGAAAATCGAAAACAGTTTAATGGGAGCCCTTAGCAAATTCTACAGGCTGTAGCTTCATTTTTGTTGCTTTAGGGATAAACATGTCATACAGGAGTAGATCTAGACTCTTTCATTTATGTGTCTCCTCCTCTGCCCATCTCTGTTCGTGCATGCCATAAAATTGAGCATTTTCTTCATTGTTTTTGTCTAACCAACACGACATTCACTACCCGAGGCAATTGGCAGATAGTTTGTCATGACGGATAAATATGAATGAATTTTAATTAGCTTGTTATGAATAAACATACATTTGATCCACCCTAAAAATTCACAACATGCTCATTAACCATCAAGCATAACATTATGAACACTGAATAACAGAGATTCTGGATATCACAAAATTTGTTTTGAGGTATCTCTGTAATCCCTCAGTCGTCCAGGTATGTCCACAGCAAAAGAAAAATTCAAATCTGTGAACTAGAAGGATCTCTTCAAATAGATACAAGGCAGTGTCCACCAGTAATCTGACCTGAACTGAAGAAGCGGCTTGGATGAGCAGAGAAACATCTTCACTCCTACAACTCTTTGTTCAGTTGATTCAGATTTGAATTTTTCTTTTACTAACTAGTTTTAAGGTAGCCATGTTTTTGCTTAAAAATGAAACAATGAAACATTCTCAATTTATGGGTTCAGCTTTTTTCTCAGATGCACTTTTCACCATTCAAAAGAATACCGTAGATAGTCTGTTAATTCTTAGTCTGTAATTTGTTAATTGCAGTCTTACTTTTTATCATTCTGAAATGCTTAGATCAAGGGTGTCTTTTCTCATTAAGGGCCACATATAAAAACACAGAAAAAGCTGAGGGCCGATTGAGGGCCATAGACTGGTCACCAATACAGTGAATACTTGAAATCTGTGTGTTTATTACAAGTTAGACTGAATCACTAGATCTTTATTCATGCTTACATCCTCAATGGGACTATATTAATATTTGAGATGGCAGTAAGTAGATTTTCAGAAATATATATATAGGTACTTGTACACGTCTGTGGACGACACCCACCTCTACGAAGTGGACTTCAACCTGGAGGTTCTGCTCTGTCCCACACCATCAGGGGATGATCAAGAGCCAGAGGAGACCCAACTGGAGTCTCCTACCATCCAGGACTCCTCAAACTCAGAGGAAAGAGGTCCTGCACAGGTACCACTGGGGGAGGTACCCCTGGACAAGGTACCCTTGGATGAGGTACCCTTGAATGAGAGCACTCTGGTCAGGGCTCTCCGCCAAGAGTTGGAGCGAACGAGGGCCGAGCTTGCCAATCAGGTCCAAATGAGTCAATCACTGGAATGTAGGCTCAAGAATCAGGAGAGGATTGACCAAGAGAAAGACTTGGAGATCCAAAATCTCACTGATGCCCTCCAAAAGAAGGATGAAGAACTGCAACAAGAGAGGCCCTTCGGCAGAGAAGAAACAAGCATCTGAAGTCACTGCAGGAGATGATGGGGGTGAAAAAGGAGCTTCACAAGATCAAAAAGGTCACAGCAAACACAAACGTGGCAGACTTGGAGTTTCAAAAAGTCACTGCTTTGCTCCAAGAGAAAGAGAAGGAGATAGTCTCCCACATCTGTGCCCACAAACAGCTGAGAACCCTGTACATCTACGCAGGACAGGAAAACATGCAGCTTAAACAGGAGCTTCGCCACACCAAAACCTGACCTGGAGCTGGAGTTGTATAAGGTCAAAGACAAGCTCCAGAAGAAAGAGAAAGAGCTGAATAGCGTCACCAGTGTACATAACAATATCAGACAGCATTTTCACAGTGCACTGAGGGACAAAGTGCAGCTCACACAAGAACTGGCCTTTACCAAAAGAAACATGGAAGTGATGAACAGCCTACTTAAAGAACAGGACACTGCAATCGCTGCCCTGAAACAACAAGACTGGACTGATCCAGAGGCCTCCAGCCGTAAAGGGACGGTTGAGAGCATGAGCAGCAAAACCAGGGCCGACGAGCAGAGGGATGACAAAACACCACCAATGATGGACATCAACACAAGCATCAACAATGGTGAAGATGCTACAAACAGAAAAAGACGAGAAAGTGCATCTTCAAAGCTGCAGTCGTCCGAGAAAGAGGTGTGCTCACCTAAAATGGAGACGACGAAAGTCAAGTCTGCTCTTGAACACTGCATTAAGAAAAATAAAACTCAATAAAATTATTTTAAATATTCATTATTTGTGTTTTATTGTTTTACAGTCTAAACCTGACTTACATGCAGCTGTACAACTGGTCACTATTATGAAGGATATTGGTGAAACCTGAAGTAAAAATTCAAAAAATATACAAGGAAAAGTATTAAAGTACCTGTTTAAAAGTGTATTTAAAGAGTAAAAAGTAAAAGTGTTTAGCTGTTTTAGGATTTTGAGTTCAACTGAAGGCCGGAGGGCCAATAAAAATTGGTCTGAGGGCCGCATTTGGCCATAGTTTGGACACCCCTGGCTTAGATAGACAAAATTCAGCATTTTAGTTCCCAGGTGCTGAACTGTGGTTGCCCACTGCTCTGAACAGGTTGTTTATTTACTTATTTGATTGGGACAGTACATGTTTGTTCCAGTGTCATTGAAGGATGGGTCAAATGCAGAGGACAAATTACAGTTGCTTGAGTTATTTACATGAAATAACATGGTCCATTGAGTCGGCATGCTGTTTGGATGTGCAGTGCCAAAAAATTATCCATCTTTGTAGAAGGCCATTGAAATGTCAGTGCCCCTCAGCGTGCTCAAGGAAGTCAATCATCTGAGGTCTTGCACAATGAAAGATGACAAACACAAAACCCCTTTGAGCCCAAACCTTTGTGTCAGAAACATTACCATTTCAAAGCCTCTCTTTTTTCACCACGTCATGTCAATTTATTTTTACATAATGTCGACTGTGGTTCGGAGGCAATTAGGACAGTGTAAAATGGCCGACCAGACTTATCACTGCTGTCACACAATGAGGGGGCTGGAAAGACATGGTGACTCAGGATGGGTGTCAGTGGTCTCAATGTGACTGCAAGAATAGTGCCAAGCAGGTGTATGGAGAGCCTGGTTTAGTCTTTCTATATACACTGTTGGTCTGTCTACACCTTGTGTAGCCTTGCTTAGGTGAAGTCATTTTATCCATAAAAGAAAATTACCAGACCTGTTTTAATGTCACAGATTGATTGCAGTGTTACATTTGTTAGTCCTTAATCTGGAATAGAACTACTTCCATTGTAATCTACCTTTATTTTACGTAAATAAAGATAGGGTTGGATAAGTACTACTCTAAGCCTAGTATGCTGGAGTCCTGGACTAGGTAGATTTTGGAGGTTAAGTAGTTCTTCTTCTGGTTTAGTTTTTCTAAGCCTGGTTCAGTTGCTCTGTATGCCAAGGATTAGTTCTCATACTCTTGGTTTAGTTCTTCAAAACCTGGTTAAGTTCTTTGAAGTTCCTCCAGAAGCCTAGTTTAGTCCTTCAAAGCATGATTTAGCTCTTTTAATCCTTTTGGTTCTAGTATAAAGCAGATCTTTTTGGTCTGGTGTACATGTTTGCTTCTAAGTCATTTATTGTACTAATCAGTTCAATTGTAATGCTGAATGGCTCAGTTATAATGGATCTTAATTAGTGGGCCTGGTTAACAATGGTTTCAATCAATTCTTGTAAAAAGGACTATAATTCTGTGCCTTGTCTTTGTTATAGTTGAGTTAGAAGCCTGTTATCAGCAGGTATCTCTCCTGCTCTAGTCTTACTGTGTCTGCATCACTCATACCCCCGTGCCCTCTGCCCAGCCCTGTCAGTGCTGCAGACTCTGGGTGGCATTTACCAGTTCAAAGGTTGTCTGTGTAATTGATCGCACTGCTGTTTGATCTGTGCATCTGGCATTTAGTCTACACACGGAGATCCAGGTTTTCTACGCCTCCCACCAGCCTTCATCTGGTGTAAGCATATTTACCAGGAGTAATGAGAAAACCTTTACACCATCTTTGTCAGCGAACATGTTTTTGGTCATGACAACACTGTACTTTGAATGCACGTCCGTTTAATTATTTACAATTATGTCCCCCCTCTTCACTGCTTTATTCGTTGTGTCCTGGTTTGCTCATTAAATCCTGTTTCTAAGCCTGTCTCTCTCCTTCATTGTCTACCGCCCTTCAACTTCCTACTTAATAAAGCTCTTTTTGTTAAGACTTTTCTCAATTTGCCAACGCAATTACTCCTGAGACATCCTCCTCACCTTCAAGCAATAAATTTCTTTCTTCTTCTCTTTAAAACTGTCTGAATGTAACTGCTGTGTAGTTGTTGTGGAGCATTGACAGGAAAATTGCAGTAGCTGTGCTGGGATGAATAGGTATTTGGAGTAGTTATGGTGTTCTTAATGGACAGGGTGAGTTTTTACTAGCTCTCAGAGTCTCATATCTTAAAGTATACATTGTGATTACTCAATCTCTTAAGTTGATGCTATTTTTATGACAAAGCACAGACATACCAAGTAAAAATATCTGCAGCTTGCCTGGGATGACATTTTGTACTGTTTGATGCTAGAAGTGATTATTTCTCTGTGCGAAGTTGGATGGGACATTTGATAAACAACCATTTATTTGTTATCAGTTGGCAGTTAAAAGGTACGTTTTAAATGGGATGCAGACGGCATCAGAAAGCTGTTATGTTTTACTGAGAGGCAGGTGTTTTCACTCTCAACTCATGGTTATCAACAACTTTAACACCAATGTATTTACCTATAATAACAAAAGGATCTTTTTTTAGGTAAAGCATTATGTGCACATTACCATGGCAGTGTTATTGCTTTGGCTGGCACTTAGTATATTTATCTTGCATGAATTAAATGACAGGGTTTTTTATTGCTTGAAAATACCTTTAAAACATTACTTTAAGTGGGGTTGCCTCTCCACCGATCTGACATGCAACTTTGATTGGTTGCACCATCTCCATGGAGATATATGTTCATCGTCATGGGGACAAGCCACTGTTGGATCCTCCATTTGAAAAGTCACATATAAATGGTAAATGGTCACATTTCTATATAGCGATTTTTCACCTTCAAAGCACTTTTACATCAAGGAACCACTCACCTATTCACACAGATTGAGACACCAGTGTACATAGACACTGAGGGCGAGGTGGGTTAGGTGTCACACCACCAACCTGTGGGTCAGTGGACAAGCGCTCTACCAACTGAGCTACTGTTGCCCATTTAGTGTGCCTTTAAAAAAAATACATTACGATTTTTCCAACAAAACATATAAATATGAGTGAAATCACAAAGTAGGTTTGACACTGACGTGGTTAATAGTGCATATCTTTTTGTGTCATAGAATGGGAATGAGCCTCTTCTTTATAGCTGGTGGACCACTAGCCATAATTTACAATGGATCTATTCTAACAAATGCCAGAGCTTTTGGCCGCAAAATTGATTTGTCTCTCCAAGCCTCTATTACCCTGAGTGTGGACTCTGCTGGACTGTTCTTGGCTGAACTCAATGCATTAAGAGCTGTGAAATGGCTGATCACAGGAAGAGCAGTTTGGTTTGTCTGTACCACTCTGACTGTGACAGGAATTAAAAGTATAAATCCAACTCTTAAAACTGGACAAGAGTGGTGTGGGACTAAGAATGGTAAAGCGAGGAGTCGCGGGTGATGAAATTCACGTTTGACAGGGCATCCGGAATATCTTTTGATGCATTGGGCTGGCAAATAACCCCAAAAGGCAGATTGGGAGAGGTTGACCCAGAGCCTGGTGCGGTTGTCCCATTTGTGTTTGCTGTCTGGTTCCCTCTCCGCATCTCTCTATCACTTCCTCTGTCCCTCCTCTATTATTCATGCAGCGCTTTTCGGCTCATGCCTCGAGCGGGCAGCACATATTCAGTCAGCTGACAACGCCCCCGCTGTGCCTGGACATTCTTCCTCAGTCCACCCACCAATGAATCTTTCTTTGTCCTCGTAAGTCTCAATGCTCAGCAGATATATCCATCAGTCAATCCTGACCTGCCCAATCTGTGATACTCAAAGAGCCATGAAACATATTCTCTGACTAAACTATCCAATTGTGCGTGAGGCAAGAGGAGTTAGGCTAAGTGCTTCCATAATTACAAAGGAACTAGTGGATTCCACATTTAGTCTCGACTAGAGTGACAGCGTCCAGCCTGCTGTGACTAGAGCACTTTTATTTGCTGTACCAGTTGGCATGGAGTGGACCAGACTGATATGTGATGATATTTTCATGTTGTATTATAAAAATTGAGTGAAACGTTTGGACATGTTTGGTTCTTCATCTTTCCCATAGACTCAAGAGTTTCAAAAGTTTGACAGAGCCCACAGGGTAAAGAAACATATACAAAACTTTTCAAAATGTTAGAATCATAAATATATTTTTTTCCCATCTTATATAAATACTGCATAAAGTGAATGTTTTTTTTTGGGCAATATTTTGTTTAATGTTGTAATCTGAATCTGAAATTTGCATCATGGTTGTAAGTTTATATATCTGTATTTTTGTATTGGTAGATATATAATACGATAAAAAATAAATGAGTAAAGATATTCCAGTACATATTCCTATAGAGCCCCCCACTCTGAGGCAAGTTATACTTTTCTTTGGTCTACTGACTGTCTACTGTTTGCCAGCTCAAAAAGTTTGCCTCATCGAGTGCTCAAAATCCTTGGGAAACTCTCCGGTCTGGTTGTCCTGTATAGATTGCAGTCATGTTCTTCATGTATTTGCACGCTCATTAGCTCAGATTTGAGTGAGGCAAGAGGGATCAGGGGTCAGTTGGCTACAGTCCTTCAGTGTCTGTATTAAAAGTCTAATGACGGATCAGGTCTGTGTACCTGCTGCAGCGCTTCTGGACCCTTTGGCCTTGTGCTCCTGCCTCTAATGAGAACAGATGTGAGGTGTATTACACTGGGCTCTCTCAGTTTGTTTCTTGGACTTTTGCAGAACCAACCGACTCTGGCTCTATGGAGGGACTGAGACTCCACTTTCCACATTTCAGTTCTCAATGCAGGTTGAAAAGTGCTATAATGTGGTAACTTAACTGAGAGCATGTTTGGTTACATCACTGTATTTCTTTAGTTTGTTGCTGTGTTACTGGA
The DNA here is from genome assembly GCF_009829125.3 of Periophthalmus magnuspinnatus. NCBI lineage: Eukaryota > Metazoa > Chordata > Actinopteri > Gobiiformes > Gobiidae > Periophthalmus > Periophthalmus magnuspinnatus. Next base: position 8,602,311 of record NC_047129.1, on the reverse strand, counting down.
GCAGCAGTGACATTATGGTCAAGTTCAAAGCAACTTGTATCTTTTGCTGCGCAAGTATGACACTTCTCCCATGTTGAAGTTGGTGGTAGTTGGTTGGACCACAGGTGAAAGGTGTAGAATGGCAGCCTTGCTTCTGTGAGTCTATCCCAGGGCAGTTTTGGCTACAGAAGTAGCTTACCAAAGTCACAAAATGTAGAATGAATGACTAGAGTGTAGTGCTTTGAGAGGCTTGTCAAGCTTGTAAAGCACAAATGTAAGGCATTATTATAATATATAATAATTTGCTTTTGCTGTTGTAGTTTTACATTTGTAGTTTTGGGATTATGTGTTACTATGTAAATGTCAGTCAGGTAAGGGACCATCGTAACACAGAATGTAGGTCAAAATGAACAAGGCTGGCTGCCATATAGACAGATGGCTACACAGCTACGGGCTTTGTTGTACATTTTCAGAAAATTGTGAATAAATAAAACCGAAATGAAAGTCTCAGCAAAGATGGAATCTGAACTATGCATTATACCATGGCACGATGATGGCTTGCTTAATAATACATAATTTACTTATTGGGTTGTCTCACTTAAACATAATTCCTCACTTTGACTTTTGCATTTAATTTGCCTGATGCACCTTTGACTTTGCATTCTGATGCTCTAAACTCCTGTGCCCCTGCCCTGCCCTCAGTAATCTCACCTCAAGCCTCCTGTCCGCTCCTCACTCCCTGCTTCGTGTCACCTCTCCTGCCTTTCCCCTTGAACTCTTTTGTCACTGGTGCTACCTCATTCCAGTGTTTTTAGGTAACCCTCTTCTTTTCTCCTCTCTATACCACTTTGCTGACCCCTTGCCAGGTCTCCAGGGACCAGCTCCACTTTTTTGTATAGGGAAAGTAGAGGATTGTGGGATACCATCTGCGATTTTAATGATTTTGCCCCCCAGACCAGATTACATGGAGATTTGTTGTTTTTGACAGAATTAAACTCTCACATTAACCAACATCTGTGCCCATAGTGTGACAATGACGGGAAATGTTTCTCCAAAAGTCAAAGAATTGCACTTAAAGGGTTGTTAGTACGTCTGTCTTTTAGCAGTGAGGATCTGAGTTTGGTGGAGCAGCCAACTATCTATCTTGTCTTACTCAATCTGTAAATTAAATGCCTCATAGACAATAATTCATTATCAGTCATATGAGGGTCCATGGTCCCATTACCGGAAAAGCTCCAGCCATTTACAGTTGAAATAGGCAGAAAAAGATGAATGCTTGGAAACTTTGCGTTATTGTTTTTTTTATCTACTTTTTTCAATGCAATTTAGAAACACCCCATAGCTCCCGAATTTGACAGCAGACCCTGAAAACATATTACAATTAGCATCATACGCTCCAGTGCATCCCAAACCACTCACATTTGAAGTTCAATCAATTCAATTTAATTATAAGTTTCTAAAAAACTTCTCTAATCGCTCTGAAAGTTTGAACTCCAGGGCTTTATTCACTAACAAGCTGATGGCAGGTACAATATTGCCTTAGGTAGATTTTTAATAAAGGGTATGAACAAAGAAAGTTTTCCAAAGTACAAAACGAGCACAAATCTGCCAGTACACATTTCATTCATTCCCCAGATGTGGACTCAAACCCTTCCTTTTTTTTTCTACAAAAACATATAAGCTGAAAAATTATATGTTATTAATTAAAAAGAAAATCATTACATTATATTACATTTTTCCCAGTGTAAAACATTTTCCATTAAAGCCAAGACTACATTCATATATTTTGAAAAAGTTTTGCTGTTCATAATTTGCCGTTTCTTCCATCTCTCCTTTAGACATCGATGACTGCCAGTCCAATCCATGCCAGAATGGTGGAACGTGCATCGACGAGATCAACTCCTTTGTGTGCCTTTGTCTGCCCAGCTACAGCGGCGCCACCTGCGAGAAAGGTAACACTATAGGGGCCTTAAAAGCAGGCTATTCAGGCAAAGAAAAGAACTTGTGAAGGAAAATGGCTCGTGGAAAGAGCAATCGACAGAAGGAGAGGGATGAGACACGCTGGGGTGACAGTGCAGGGCCAGGTGAAACGCGCGCTGCAGAAATAAAAGATGGTTACTCGGGGAATAGGATGATGCCATTGGAGCATGTGGTGAGGAGAAGTTAATAAGGACGTGTAAATGGAGAAGAGGGAAGGTGCTAGGAGATAGGAAGTGGGGATTTGAGAGCGTACAGAGAGAGGCGAAGACAAAAACTGAACAAGCTGGTTAAAAAGTGACCAAGACTAGAACAAGACTAAAATATGCAGGGTTATGGGCAGCTTGGACTAGGATAAACCTGGACAGTAGCGCTAAACAGGTCTAAACCTTTGTCTTAAAATTGACTTTCTGAAGCTTTCTACCACCTTATTGTTCTCCTAGCAAAGTGTTTTGTTTCAGTCATGCATGTTTTAGTCACCTCTGCTGCTATATCTACATGGGTTACCATTCGACCAGTTTTTGTAAAGAATAATTGGAGGATTTGTGCATGTGTGGTGTTTAAATGTTTTTAAGGTTGCTAAATACAACTCTGGCCAATGTGACTAATAATTGTTTAAAAGACGAGGATAAATTAGAATTATATCAGGGCTTGACACCTTGGAATAAAGCAGGATGAAACCGGAATAAAGCGGAACAGGACCAAGACTAGTAGCATTTTACCAGGACTAAACAAAGAGTCTGAAAAAGAGATAAAGCCAGTGAAGGTGGGGGGTGTCTGAGGGGGGCCCAGTGGAATTATGTATTAGGTTTATCTGCACACCTGCGTCCAGCTGCTCTCGTCTCATTACGGGGAGTCCCCAGTGAGCGCCGGGGGCAGAGGATAGGCCTGTTCACAAACTGCACCTTACAGGAAACATGGCCGCCATGTCAGAGGACCAAGAAGCAGCCAGCAGTGCACACAAATGTAGTTTAAATAGGACTCATTGTTTTTACACTTAAGCACCTTTCACTGCAGGTTTTAAATATGATTATTACAACAAACAAGCCCATTGAAGGACCTAATGTTTCATATCCCATTTCACTACTTCATTCATTTCACTACTTAAAAGGTGTTCTGGGATATATTAGGGTTCTTAAAAGAGAGATTTTTCCCTGTAATAAAGTCAAATGCGTTTCATCCTTGTAGAGATATATTGTGCAGCTCTAGGGTCAAAATGAGACAAAAATGTGCTTTCTGGATCTAAAATCATGGTGTTTATCCTCCATGAGCAAGGAAGTGCAGTGTTGTTGTATTACCATGATTGCAAACCTCCGCTCTGGCCTCTGAAAGTTGTGAAAAGTGCTTATAAACTCATCACAGTGAATAATTAGGATCTTAAAAGGGTGTTGGGAAACTGTAGAATAGGTTTTAACCACAGTGACCAGTGTAAAATGAGATGGTTCAGTTTTTCCCATTTTTATCCCTAAGACAGTAAAAGTACGTCATGTCAAAATTTTTTAGAAAGATATCCAACATTATGACTAACAGGGACCAGCCATCAGTTATCCCTCTAATATCCAACAGCCACTCCAGTCATCCTGAAGTTAATTGGGCATGCTTAATGTTTGAACTTCATAAAAAGCCCACCACATAATTTATGGCTATACAATACATGGACAGATGTCAAATGAGCCAAAATTATCTGCAAAAACCAAAAGACAATTAATAAAGCAGCATAAAGTAAAAAAAAAAATTTTGGACGTTGTTTTTATTATGTAAAATACAATACAAAGATCTCATCAAAATAGAAGCCAGGATGTTGTAGCCAGGAGTAGTAGTAGAGTAAATTATGCAAAGCGTACATGTCTTGAAATAAGAATTAGACTAGAGCTATTAAAATTTAAAGAATGAAAACAAGGAGATATTTAGGAGAAGAGGGCAATGCGATAAAGTGAAGGAGACTGGGAGGAGTATATCTGCAATGTGCTGATTTACAATAAACGCCTAAAGCTAAGAGATTTCTACAGCTCTATGTGAACTTTGACCTCTTCTCTCCAAAGAGTTGTGCTTTTAAATATTGTGACTCTCCTCTTGACTGTCTGAGTTTTATTACACTGCAGATTTGAGGATGTCAAGGACAAACTCACACTGTCAAATGGAAAGGAAGAGTAAATGCCATAAAACAGTGGTACTTTTGGCTACAGTTTTGGCAGAACTCAAGCTGACACAAGGGCATGTTTACACAAAACAAAATCCACTCTTTTCAGTGTGCTCAGGTGCGCTGGCTCAAACACAGACGCTTTGTAACTTTTTTAACATTGTCATATTTTGCTTTGTTTAGGCTGCATCAAATGTACACAGATTTGATTTTATGCTGGTGCCAGTCGAGCTTTCTGTGCCTAAATTTACAGAAATGTATTAGTCGGGTTTGTCAAGATGGGATTGTTTTATTTTTTGTCTCCTATATACTCCTCTGAGTGCTATCACAACGCAATTGTATAGTTGTAGTGTATTGTTTTGTATGATGCTTTTGTATATTTATGGAGAATTGCGTGACGTAGGCTTGTGGGCTGAATCTTGGACAGGATTGTACTGCTAACCATACCGTAGGAGGGTTTGAATAGTGCCCTCAACACAAATGAATGACATAGAAAACCTCTTCATGTTTTTGTTGAGGAAATACCATTATAACATGATAGAAAACACCAAAAGTTTGCATAATGTCCCATCTTTAAACTTATCTATCACCGTGAAGAGTGATAAAGGCTATACTGTGGAACATTTCAGGCAAGGCAATGACAAGCAGGTGGCCAACCCCCCACAATAAAAGTTACATGCTCCCCTTCAAAGTATGATCTGAGAGAGGCAGCTGGAGAGTGAAGACCTCCATCAAGGCATTGGTCCTCTCTCACTATGTTAAAGATATAGGTGCCCAGACCTGCACTTAGCCTGGGGTTTATTTTTTTTGTTTTTGCATCTGTGCTCCTTCTTTAGTTCTTAACCACATGGATAATCTTTTCTTACACCCTTCCTTTCCGCCTCATATATTTCACTGCTTATTGCACAAAGTAACAGTGTTTCTCTCATTGGATATGCACCAGAGCCGTTATGTCCCACTGCGTCGCTGCCTTCACAGCTGATTGGGACCAGCAGGTCTGATTGTGTAAATTTAAAGTCTCCTTTTTACTTGGAGCTCTTATCATGCTGTTATCAGTGACACAGCCAGACACATATGTGCCACTTCTGCCTCTGCTTAGTTTGATGTCCAAGGCATGTTATGTGGAATAAAATATGTTCAGGATATAAGGTCTACAATATCTAATGCAGACATTTCCCTTGATAATCGACATGACTTAATTTGATTCCTTTTAATCATGAAGTGCTATACCTACTTTAACAGACCAGCACCATTTCTGATAGAGACTAATGGTTTTTTTTTGTAAACTTGCTTAAGTCCTTGGAGTCAATGTTCACTCTGTTCCCAACAAAAGAATTCACAGTGTATATCTATGTACTACACCTGTCAGTGATGATTATGTCCTGTCTGGTGGTGAATCTAAATCAGCCAGCATTCAACTTTCTGCCTCATTTGACTTTTTCCGTTGTTCAGATGTGCATTTTGATCTAACAGCTGTAGTCCTGCAGATTTGGTCCAGCTCTGGCTCCTCCTGTTACCATGGTGATCCCATCTGAGAGTCAATAATATGAAGTTGACAGGGCTTAGTGAATATATTGAGAGAGATGACTCTTATAGTGCATTCAATAGATGTTTAGTCCGATTTGATATAAGGAAAGGGCTTTTGTCAGATTCATGCAATGATATGAGCTGGTGGTTGGTTTGAACTCTGCTCATGTGGTGCTCTGTGTTCTTGTTCTCCAAAAAAAATAATTATAATTATAATACTGCAGCTTTATTGCGGGCCTTGCCAATTAATGGCAGTATTCAAATGATTGATGGCCATTACAAAATTACAAGTACATAGAATTTTAGACTTAGCAAATTGCCAAGTGTTAACCAGTGGGTACAGTATTCACCTCAGTAAACACTTTTCAATTAATTCTCTATAGCTTCTCACACACAATTTTTTTTGTAGAAAACATGCATTAGTGTTATGTGTTTTCAATTCAATTCAGTTTGCAGAATCATTTAATTTAACCAAATTGAACTCAACTCCAAAGTGTATGTACTTCTAATGCAAAGTTATGACTTGGTTTGTTGGTAAGCATTCCTATTTTCCTGCCAAAAAAAAGCTAATTTGTCAGCATTTCTTGGTGTCGCTGGGAATTTCTGCTTTGATTGCTTTGCAGTTGCATTTGGGTTTTCCTTCTCATTAGGATCATTCCTCAAAGCCGGATAGACTTGGGTAAATAGAAAATAACAATCTTTCTCATTTGTTCCATTGTCAGCTTTATACTCCCAGCATTCGTTGCAGCACGTGTCCTGCAGTTTTCTGGCCCGCTGCCTCATCAGTGGAGCTGCAAACCAAATCCCCTTCCCAAAGCCTCTGAAGTGTGGACTGACAGAAAGCCGTTTTTATCTTTCATCATGCATTTTCTGCCTCTTGCGTGCATTTCTTTCCAGGGAGATAATGTGAGCCCGCTGGAGTTTGGATTTGTTCCTTTGCACTCCCCCCACCTTTGTTTCATGTCAGCATGGCGTTTTCGTCTTCGTCTGTGCTGTCACTTTTGCATCTTTTCTTGCATCTGCAGACTCCTCTCATCTGTGGAACACTGCAGGAGGTTTTGTCACGCGCTCTGACTTTGGGACTGTACGAGTTTGAGTCTGTCGCTACACCTGGTTGTTTTCTGTGGGGCTTGTTTGTGCAGATGTTTTCAGACACTACAAACTTCTTTTAACTAAATCAGACTTTGAATTATAACACTGAAATTGCATTCTGTAATAATGGATCCAAGCTACGAAACAAGGACTTTCATTTCTGGAATTACAAGCATCACAAACCTGAGCTGTCTGAGAAATAGGAGCATGGGGGCTGCTCAAAGTAGCTTGAGCGTGCCACAAAACATAGCAACAATCATGAGAATCACTGTATCGTAGTTAGTTCATGCTGCTTGTTATTTTGAGGCATACAGGCTGCCAACTGCTTTTAAGGAATAAACTTGAGTATTCCCATACTTGATGGTTGTAAATTGTTATTGTAGTCATAGCTGTCATAGGGTCTGATGGAAGTAAGGCTACTAATCTGCACCACCAGCCCCTCCAACCGTAGGCATGGTGGATAAAAAGTTGTACTGAAGGACACAACAGTATTAACTATAGTCCTGTCTCCCCACTGAGGCTTCTGTTATGTCCAGCAGTCTCCCATCCAAGTATTAACCAGGTCCAACTTTGCTTAGATTCCAAGGGCAGACGAGATCAGGCTTTGATAAAGTGGCATGAAATCAAATGTGGACTTTAACAACTTAATACTTTTAATATTATCACATGCCCTTGGACTTTATTGAATTGAATATTTTCCTGTTAAAATTATTGAGTGAAAATATTTAGTGGTCTGGATGTAATGTCCTCCAACAGAGTATTCACTGAACAGATCAGTAAAAAAAAAAAAAAAATTATCTACAAATATTGCAGATACACTTATTTTAACAGCAATAACATGTTTTCTGTTTCTCTACAAAACTGGGTATATGAAAAAATGTCTTTTCGTATCTCTCATGCTTTATTCATTTGAAATGTACAAATATATCCTCATTAGTCCCCGCATCTGTTTTGTGGCTGCTGTTTTGGCTTATGCAAAGAGCACCTATGATTCCCTCTCCAACATGTTTACACCAGTATATGGGCTCTACATCCGTCCACAGCCTTCATTGTCACCAATACAAGTCTTGTGTGAGACAAATTGTTCTGGGCAGTAGAACTGAGCCACTCTAGTCACACAAGCTCACCCGTGGCATGCTCATTTAGTTTGACAGGAAAACAAAAACTAAACATGAAAACCTAAAGAAAAGTAGAGCACAAATGAGGAAACAATGTGTGGATCTGGCGCAGCTATGAGGCCTTATGTGCATGGACATTGAAGACATGAGAGAAGTGGCACAGATTGGGCAGAGACAACAGGGGCTGGAGTGGTGAGGGCTGCACAGTGAGACTAATGAGGAGCAGAGCAGATGCTACTGTCAGTGCACACGCCGGATCAGTGTCGCTCACACTCCTACAGCTCGGTGTATACAAGCTCTACCAGAGAAACGCACTTCAACAGGGGGCAAAGCAAAATCACCAGATAAGATGTTTAAGATGAGAAAATTGACTGGTTATGTGGGTATAAGCATGCATAACACATTCCAACGTTAAAGCAGTGTACCAAATATCTGAGCCAGTTTTTGTCACTTTTGGAGCTATCGTCTGTGCTTGTTTGATTTGTGCAGTTTAAGAGAACAAAAGGCAAGATATTTCTCAAATCTTTATCATCTAGTAGTATTTGTAGTAATAGCAATATAGTAACCAATTCAAAGTAGTATTTATGGCCTACTTTTGACTGAACAAAAACAGCGAGATAAATATGTAGCTAATACAAACACACTTTAATTTATTCTAAGATAAATGCCCTTTACATCATCTATCTGGCTGTGTACATGTCCTTCAAGTTTAGTTGTTGGCCTTTTTGATACACTGGCTGCTGGCCTTTGTTTTACCCCTGTCTGTGCTCTCATCTGCAGAGACACCTCTGTGGGCTAATTACAGCCACAGACCAGCATCACTCAAGCACGATACGCTCTGCTGCTGTTTTACTGTAACATCCATTATTGCTAATTGTGAGAATCGCACTATTAACATGTCCCATTAATCAGCTCGGCACTCGTAAAAGCTATTAGCAGTTCTTCTGCCACTTCTGCTGATGTTTTCACCTTTTGTCAGTGACCATTGAAATAACCCCAACTGACAAAATAACCTGTTTAATATCTATAATGTTGTGTTGTACACTTGTTTAGAAATCTACATCAAATGATACTCTGATATAAATGAACAATTGCTTTTTTTTAAATAAACATTCAATGTGTCACAACTGTTTGACATTTTGTGTATTTTTTGTTTTTATTTATTCTTTTTGAATTATCTCGAGATGTGTTGTAATCATCTAAAAGCCCAAATAATGACCAGATAATATGATTTCCTTTGCCTTTATTATCCAGTTCTCATCAATGTTCTTTTGTCACTTTGCTCAGGACTCTAGTCTCTGGCCTCTTGCAAATGGCAGAGGCATCTGTCACCCTCCCTATTCAAATCAAGTGCATTTCATCATGTCGGGATCTAAAGGCGCAGAAATATCACTGGTGGATGTGGATAAATGACCCAATCAGTCAGCCGTGAGCACATGGCCTTTTATTTCCTAACTGCCTTTCACTAAGTCTGCGGGAATATTAATCGCTGCTACGTACCCCCTACTTCTGCCCCAGCATGACAGAGAGAGAGGGGAAGAAAGCAGACGTCTTGAGTAATGTCTAAATATTTGAAGAGGTTGATGTGATGTCAGGCTTGGAGACGTGGTGGCAGCGAGTGGGAAGAAAAATCAGCAGAGACTCACTGCGACTTCAGAAACACGCTGTTTGTTTTTCATCCTGACTTTTTGCCTCTTTGTTGTCGTGCCTCTGCCTCCCACTCCTGCACTTAGTGGCTGTTTTTTATACTTCTTATATGCAGCAATTTATCATAAATGTATAGAATCATAAGTGACAATCACATCTTAGCTGTGGCTCAAATTACTCACATGTGAATATGGATGTTTGCAAATCCCAAAATGTCATTTTTCATTTGTAGAAAATAAACAACAGTGTTTGGACCCCTCTTGGGTATTATATGCTTTATATCATCTAAAGAAGTGCATCTTTCAGGATAAATTGTGACTCAACCAAAGTTATTCTGATAAGGTCCCTGCAAAGCCCATACAGCACCAATACATCTTTTTATTTTTATTATTATTGCTATTACTTGTAATAATATAAGTAATATATGAATCTAAAATGTACTCTTGTAGCTGAGAAAAGTTTCACAACTTTTAGGAATTTTATTAAAATTTATTTTTTCCTTTGAAGACTGGTTCAAATTTTAATAAAAACAGAATTAGGCCTTGGCTGAGAACAGTCCGGGCCGGGATCCAAAGCAGCGGACCCCACAGCCAAAAGGTGTGTGTGTGTTTTATTTATGAAGTCACTGGAGTGTGGCTGTAGGTGACACCACCCAGACTCTGCTGTCCCTGTTCCCACAGATAACAAGCCCTCCTGCACCTCTGCACAGCACATGGCCCAAACTGGACTCCCTCCCAGAGCGAGCACAATGTGGAGCCCTGAATGCATGAGAGGCTGGTCTGATGAAGGGAAACAGTCACTTTGCATAAAAAGCTCAACATGAGATCTATGAAGTTTTTGATATAGACATTACATTTCATTTAATCTTGCCTCTGTGGTAAAAGCTGCAAATTGCTGACTTGACCTCCTTGGACGCCAGTGGATTTACAATATATTTCACAGCACAGCCCTCACACTTTTAAACAAACTGTGACATTAAAAACAGCATCAGATATTTTATTTCCACCTTCTTTTCAGGGTCTTGTCAAGCTTCAGGCTTTACTAGCATCCCACTGTGAGTGAGACATATAGCTTTAAGAAATGCTTCCTTAAAGAGGTTTTACATTTATTTCTTGTAGTTATGATTTTTAAACAAAATATCTTTTTCTATTTTATAACTGTTGTTATAGTTACCAGGGAAATGTTACTACATTTACTGTATTTCCTATTGAATTCTGACAAATCCATAAAGATATCTATTTGTTTTTTATACAGATGGATCAGTTTGGTCTCCACATGGTCCTCCAACGTGTCTCAAGCCAAACATGATAATTCAATCAGATTTGTTTTGTTTTTTTTAGTGACGCAGGTGAAATGCTGGAGCTCATTGGTCACCTGTCATTACAAACAAAATTAAATTTCTCTCACCTCACATTAACAGAATTTAGTGCTTCACTCATTGATTCTGCAGAATCTGTGATGTTTTTCAGCCCCCTGTGTTTTTGGTTTTTTTTTTGGGACACGGTCAGACCGTGTGTGTCCCTGGTTGGTTAATCCACCTGTCAATCACACCTATCTGAAATTGGGGAGATTCACCGGTGACCGGACTCACATCTTTGTAAAGTATTGAAAAAGTGTGTATTCTGGATCCCAGGCAAATAGAATTGTAGCTTTGAAGTTTTCTTAGCAGAATGCACGCTGATTGCATGCAGCTCAATGAAAAGGGCTTACAGGTGAACATTTACAAATATTGTATATTATAAATTGGAATAATCGCTTTTCTATTTGCTAGTGTTTACATATATATACATATATATATATATATATATATATATATATATATATATATATATATATATATATATATATATATATATATATATATATATATATATATATATATATATATATATATATATATATATATATATATATATATATATATATATATATATATATATATATATATAATAGTACAATTCAGCTCGTGAGTTTGTGTCCAAGTATCTATCTTGTGGTCAGTTTGTCTGGGTCTAATTTTACCACTGCAAGAAAAGTGTCTGTCCATTCTTTTCTGTTACAATTACAAATATTTTACATTGATAGATTTATTTTTATAGCCATACAAGTTTTTTAGTGTTTATGAGGTTTTAGTAAAAGAACACGAGTACCTTAAGATAGTATTTGAAGTGCCATCATTTTCCTATATTTAGATCTGTGGGAGTGTACAGAAAGTTCACTTGGTAATTTATGAAAATGCTGCCGATTAGCGTCATTCACTTGGCATTTGCCAGAGCAAAAAGCTTTAAGCATGCACCATTTATTCGGAAATATATGTAGATCCATGTTCTCTTTTGCAAGTCCTCTTTTCTGTGATTTGATGATGTAAGCTCTGATGGTTTAAATTACTTGGTTGTTTTTAGATGTTGCAGCATACATCAGCTATTTCTGAAATGCTAATTTAGAAAGATTTTTCATACGGCTAATGTGCTTTTTTTTATATTAGCTTAGCTTGACCTATTTTATTTTAAAAGTACCAAAACTATGTGACGTTTCTCTCACTCCCTAGTTAGGTAAGGATATGTTTAAAAAAAAAAAAAAATTATATATATATATATATATATATATATATATATATATATATATATATATATATATATATATATATATATATATATATATATATATATATATATATATATATATATATATATATATATATATATATATATATATATATATATATATATATGTCTGAGCTTAACTGTAGAACTGAACAACAAATGACCATGAACAACCATGAACAGAAGATTGAAATATTAACTGTTAAACCAATATAAAAAGTATGCTTCCAGTATTAGTAAAGTTACCAATAAATGTTGTCAGTTTTAGTGGAGCTGACTCCTCCTATTTCTAATTTTAAGTTGAGTCATTTATATTCATATAAAATGTTGGGTTATGCAGTAGCCTATACTTAAAAGCCTAAGAGACAGGTCTGGAAATAATACTGCTCTTTCTGTCCTTTCGGAGCTTGAATAGCCGCTGGATACTCTGTTTTGAATATCGCTCTGCATTTGTCAAACAGGCCATCAGATGAATAATGAATTTAAACTACTGCAGAGGGACACTAGACACCTTCACTCACCCATTCCGATATATTTGTACTGTTCCCCTTCTCGTTCTGTTTGAATGCACAGAGAGGAATGCTGTCTCCTGGGTATGACTGCGACATGTCACAACTGTATGTTTAGAGAATTGCTTTTCATATGCGCTGTATGGAGAGCGTGTACCCAGCATTTTATATTATGGAACCAATATTTTAAATTGTCAAGAGAGCATCAGGTATGGAGACAGTTGAATATAATAACATACAGCCTTCAGTTGTATATAGACAAGAATATGTGTGGGCAGAGAGATGAGCACTTCTAATGGAGTCTAGAAGGCTTTTTATTCACAGCATTCACAGCTATATTATGTTCACAAAAGTCTTACCAAAGAAACCAAGTTTATTATTTAAGTTTCACAGAAGGTCAAAGGGTGAAATATAAAAAAATGAAAATAGTTACATTAGAAGATGAGGACAAATGCATTTAATCCAGCTGAATGCAAATTTGAGAAATAATATACGGTATTTCAGAGTTGAGTTATTACTTTCAATATTTGAGATTTTAGGATTTCATCTTTTGGCTTTCTACTGGTATAGAAAAAAACATGCAAGTCTCAAATCAAATGTGTGGAGATCTGATATACATTGTAGTAGTTTTCAATGCAAAACAAAAAAGTACTATTTATATTCATAACATGTTATGAATTGCCTTGTATTGCGCTTTCACCTCAAATTAAAGGCACTGTGTCTGATTTTTACTGCCTTAAAAATATCATGTAAAGTTTTAGACGTTTTGCAGTGGTATCCCTCACTTTCTTAACATATTCCTAGCATCCCAATTATTTCCTTGCATTGAGTTTATAAGCACTTCACAACTTTCTGACACCAGAGGAAGGTTTTGCCATCACGGTAATGCCACAACTAGCATGCCAACGGTGCAATCTCTGGTTTATGGATAATAAAAGGCTTTTACTACAATATATCTGTAGTGGGACAAAATAAATGCTACTTATATAGGTATAACTGGGTACAGCTGCTTTAATATATAGGTTACTGGCTGTATCCATTTGCATGTTCCGTGTTCCTATTCCTGGGGTGACTCAGAGTGAGAACCACCGCACAGTAAAGGTCTGGTGAACCTGCTTTTGCATTAGAATACAGAAGTGCCTTCTCTAATGGACAACTCTCTGGCTAACCACACGTCCCGGCTGCATGCTAAACACAGCCCCATACGGCACAATTTGCGCTGGCCAATTCAGTGGTGTCACTTTAGATTTGCCAGGGAGGAAGCTAAAGTCCCTTTCACAGATCTCTACACCACGACCGAGAGGAAGACCAGTTGACACATTAAGTCTGAGCTGTCTAGTTTACATAGCAGCTGTAGATATATATGCAGAAGAAGTCATAGTGGTGGAGCATGGAGAGTGTCACTTACTGCATGTATCCCAAGGGAGGTGTAGGAAAGGGGGTAGAGCTGACAGGACTGTGACAGGGCTTAATTACCAAGCGAACTGGAGGGTATTTCAAAGGATTGTTGTCATTTCAATAGATTAAAATGCCCTTTCTCTGGACTTGGCTGTCTCTCTGCGGGTGCTGTGAATTAAAAGTGGAATCAAAGGCTAGGGAGAGAGAGAAGCAGAGAGAAAGATGGAGGGACACTTAGGAGAAGTTTTACAAGTGAGTGCTCCAGGACAATTTGGATGTTATCTGTGGCACAGCAAAATAAAGTAATGGGCATGTCTGTGTTTTAGCCTCACAGCTTCCTATTGCTTTATTGTGCAAAGCTATTACCCTTTCTGTTAACATCAATGGAGTCACGGTAACTTGCTGTTGGGGTTATGTATATGAGTGTGAATGAATAGGCATGTGCTCCATCCTTCTCCCACAGTTCAAAGACATGCATTTGTTTACGTGAAGGGACTAAGAAGTACTTGAAGTAAATATCACCATCGCGACTACTTCTGTAACTGCTACTATTCCTATTGCTACTGCTTCTTCTTTTACTGTTACAAGTTCTTAGATACAACTACTACAAGCAATGCTGTAGTCTAAACTTTTGAAAACTCCAGTAGTGACATATGCCAGACAATGATGGAGGAAAAGGAGGTGATGGAGAGGCTGGGGGACGCTTCTTCTTGTTTGAGAGGTAAATAAAGCAGGCTCTGATTAGTTGACTAAGGATCAGGTGAAGGAGAAAGGTTCACACTATGTCTTTTTACAACAAAATGCTCCCTTCAAAGTACATATGAAACTAAACATCCGCCTAATCGTAACTAAATGTCAACTATTACGAAGTATTTTCTATAAACTAACAGCACTGTGACATAATGACATGTCCCTATCCGTTTTCTTCATCACCACCATAGATAAAATATGGATAAATCTTTTCTTTCGCAGACACGGAGGGCTGTGAACACTCCTGGAGGAAGTTCCATGGACACTGTTACCGGTACTTCAGTCGCAGACACACGTGGGAGGATGCCGAGAAGGACTGCAGGGAGCACAGTGGGCACCTAGCTAGTATCCACAGTGCAGCAGAGCAAAACTTCATCAGAGGTAGGATTTCTACGTCGAACATAATTGACACATACATTTAGAGGAAATGTCTGAAAAACGCCTTGTTCTAAAGTGATTGCACTGCCAGTAGTGTTCAATTAATCAGCCTGATAAAGTGCCAATCAAGCTGCAAAGACAGAGCAGTTTTTAGGAAGTAAGAGAAGGGTGCTCAAGGTGACAAAGTTAGAGGCTTATTTAAGAACAAAAAAGTGCAATTTTTATATGGCTTATTCATAGACTGAATTCAAATCTCACTGTTAAAGGTTGAATCAATGTGACATTTAAAATGTACGTGTAAACAAAATGCAAATTCACATGGTTGGCTCAGGATACACTGTTGTTATTCGAAATCTGTGTCAAGTTGTAAAAAGCAGGAATTGTCTAATATAAAAGGTGTTGATGGCATAATCAGCCTCAGTAAGCCTTCAATTTAAAGTCAACATCAACCTCACATTAACCTCAAATACTAATATGGGCGGGTCTTTTGTAATTAGACAAGATAAAAAAACAACAACATTTTTCAGCAGAAAAGCAGAAGTTAAAAGGCGTAAGATGATCCACAGACATGCTTTAATCTGGTCAATTCTAGGGACAAACAAAAAATGAATGCAAAAATAAATAGATTACAAAGTTTCTGGTAAGAAGAGGTAGAACAGCTTTGAGGACCTCTATGTGCATGTATGTATGACAACAAAGCACTACATTTCAGAAATTGTCAACCAATATTGTGTATTATCTTGAATTGGTTTATTATCAGTATGCTTAGATTAAAACTAATTGAACATATCCAACACAGATGGTCAACTAGTTGTCAGGGTTGAATAATACATTTCACTTTTTTATTTATTTACAGCCAAATTAATATGACCTTCCACTTCACCATGCATCACCATTAAACCAGTCTCATCATGTCTGCCAAGCCACCAATCGTCTGAGTAATGAAAATAATCTAGTGTTTATCGTTTGTGCAGCTGTCTGTCCACTGCACACCTGCTGCCACTGCTTTAGCTCACCATAACTCCCTGTATAACTCCACACCCATCATGCACCATATCATTTCTTTCTCTGTCAAAAGCATCTCTTGGTTCTTGCGTCTGCTCTTACCCAGTGATAAATGTGTACTGCCTCTTGCTCTTTAATGCATTTATTATATTTTCCCTTGAGTAAAAACATATCCTCAGGTACCTTGACGTGTGTATCAGTATTTCATGCCAGTAAACTCTGCTGTAGGCGCTGATGTGAGCCTCTCTGACACTACATTTAATACACTGTCATATTATTTCCTCAAATCCAATTTGTGGTGGAAAAAGGTGAGACGCCTTTGCTGTAGTGAGGTGTAGCTCCATTTGTGCCAACCGACTGGAATGCTATGTAGGACAAAATGCTATTAGATTTAAATTCTTGTTGATTTGTTCTTAAAACGATCCTGCTTCCAAGTGGCACGGTGACAGGGGCAGGTTGTCGCCTGTGTTTTACTGCAGGCTTTCTGTTATCCCTCAGACTTAAATGTTTGGCAATGGATTGCCGTTTGTCAGTGCCAACAACATTAGCATGCTAATATCCGTACACATTTTCTTTGGTCGCCGTAAAGCTTCCTCTCTTTACCCTCTGGCATTGATCCACTGCCACTTGTGTTTCAATAAGGCCAGCAGCAGCCGCACTGTGCTAGCCCCACCTTCTGTCTCGCCCAGCTGCCAACCCATCTTCATCCATCCAGAGGCCATCTTTCTTCTTCAACACAAGCACAGTTTCCCCCAAAAGTGTGTTTAATTGCCTTGAAAATGTACGACTCCACCCCTGTGATGAGGCGGTGGCAGCCATTAGGGAGATTAATGGGCCTGTTAATAATGTTAATCAGATAGACTATGATTGAGATTCCATTACACATGTGTGCAAGGAGACATGCACACTCCATGGCTCGAAAAATACCAGATTAAACCCAAAATATTGGAATTGAAAATGTGCTGTATTCAAACAGGGATGTCATGAGTAGCATCTCCAGCAGAACCAGAGGAAGT
The DNA here is from genome assembly GCF_009829125.3 of Periophthalmus magnuspinnatus. Classification (NCBI taxonomy): domain Eukaryota; kingdom Metazoa; phylum Chordata; class Actinopteri; order Gobiiformes; family Gobiidae; genus Periophthalmus; species Periophthalmus magnuspinnatus. The sequence goes on along the minus strand of NC_047129.1, from coordinate 8,585,172 downwards.
CATTACAGCCGATCCCTCTGTGCGGAGGCCTCCTTGCTCCAATTGTTCGTCCCATTGTTAGAGCCACACACTGTCATATAGCCACTGGATAATGAGCTGTTTGCTTGTGTTAAGTCTGTGCTAAAGAGATGCTAATGATACATAAGCTGTATAGGGCTTTAGCCAAATACAGGCGTTGGTTTTGAGTGTTTAAAAAGATTGCTATAATATTTTATTTTATCATGCTGCAGGAAATTCTAGAAAATGTATTGATTGATTGGATTTAAAATGATGACCTCTGAAAAGTCAAGACCGTATTGGTGCAAAGATACAAGCAGCAAGAAAAAGTCTGAAATTTTGAGAGACTATAATATTGATGGTTAGAAAACTGGGTCAAACCATTTTCAAAACAGAAGGTTTTGAGGGAATTATATTATTTAGGTAATTATTTTCTAAACATTTGATGCATTTATATTTCATTTTATTTACAATGTTTTTATTTCTGGTTGTAACTTGCAGGTCTGAGCCATGACAACACATGGATTGGCTTGAATGACCGCACTGTGGAGGATGATTTCCAGTGGACCGACAAAATGGACTTGGTGAATTAATATTTTAAGTTTAATCTTATCTTTTTGTTTTAAATCTGCTTTCACTTGTTATAATCGAGTGAATCTGTGATGTAGAAACAGAGAACGTGGGCGCTTGTTATCTCATCAAGGATTTTGCGACTGAGCAAGAAATGAATTCATTAATTACTCCTCCATTATGACTCCAGAGCGCTCTTTGTTTAGTCCCCAGTGAGATTCCATGATTACATTGTTTTACTCTATGTCTTTAGCTATTGTCCGTGGTGCATCTACGTTTAGCTTAATTATGACAAAGAATAATTTCCTTTAGCAAAGTAAAACAAGTGAGAGGTCCAGATTATTGTCTGAAGTTTAGTCAACAACTCTACTTCAGTAACATTGGGACAACTGTGAAATCTTTATCCAAATATATTTCTTATCTCTTTTTATTCATATTGACCTATTACTAAAATTTCAGATATTCTACCATTTAATTGGATTTTTGTGTTATATTCCATGCTTTAAGTTGGTTGTTATGCACAGGAAAGCTCATTTTAAAAATCGTCTTTTTGAGTACCAGCACTTCTTTGAGCCATCCCTCTGTACGTTCTGCACTGGGCTTTTATGTAATTTTATGTAATTCAGGGAAGTGGTCCCGAGTTAGGCCATAGAATTTAATCACATATAGATGGAAAACTGTAGACGGTAGTTTATTTTGCCTATTTGGACCTTAAAGTGCATGAATTCATTGATATTATAAAACATGTTTTTGTTTCACTGCTAAATATCTCTACCCCTGAAATGTAGATAAAGTTGTATTTATTTACTTACTGTTATAGTGTCTCAACTTTTGTCAGAGTTGCAGTTTTTTTAAACGTATAAAAAGTTGCTAAGTTTAGTGTAAAATCCACTGAGACCAAAATGCAAGTAATCATGTTTTTTTCTGTATTGTGTTTTGGCAGCAATACGAGAACTGGCGTGAAAACCAACCCGACAACTTCTTTGCTGGAGGAGAAGACTGCGTGGTGATGATCGCTCACGAGAACGGCAAATGGAACGACGTGCCCTGCAACTACAATCTGCCCTACGTGTGCAAAAAGGGAACAGGTGAGCAGAACCGAGTGACAGGAGAGAAAGAGACAGAGGGAGAGAGAGTAAGAGAGGGAGAGAGAGAAGGCTTCTACAGGTGATTAGGATGACTGACAGGCAGAGGCAGCAGACTCGAGAAGGCATAACTCGAGAGCAGCGTAAAAATGTGTGAGAGAAAACTTAGGAGTTGAAGGTACAAGGGCAAAAGAGATGCATTTTTGAGCTACCGTCGTTTCCAGGAAATTTCTGGATTTCTTTGAGGTGGAAACAAAAAGATAAAATTCATCAAAAGTTAAAAGAACTTATGTGAAACTGTGTTTGGTAGTTTGTATAATATATTTCTTCTAATTATAGATTATACACTTAGATAAGGGCCACTTCAATGAGTGTGTGTACTTCAAACTCATTGTAACTTCCTTCTCACAGTATTCCTTTCCATCAACTTTTCTCTTGGAATAAAATGTACTCTAAAATATACTCAGAATAGTGTAAACTTTGACTAAGTGCCATTATAACATAGGCACATATTTACAGTGTTAATAACATTATAGATGCATTTCCATTGGTTTGTTTTTGAGCAGATCGGCAAGTGTCTCTACTGTCTAAAAACTGTAATGCCCCGTTTGAGGGGTGCGAAGCGGACCCTGGAAGGTACTAGCTCCTAGTGGGGTCTAGGGTCAGCACAGTACGGTTCCAGGCACGGTTACGACTGAACAGATGATTGGACAAGAGAGAACGCAGAGTCAAGTGAAAACAAGATGCCAAAAGTAGATATAAACAGAATGCATAATGCATCTAATATAACCCAAACCCAATGCATTACATAACAAGATGTTAAAACTCAGTGTAGATGCTCAGAGAAGTGAAATAAATGCAGAAAAAGCTGACAATAAACCAGAAGTAGTTTTGTGTTTACACTAGCTTTAGCCACGTCTTACAGTGCCACAAGTGTACAGTGTCTTTTTGTGAATTGCTGAGATTGGCCTTATAATTTCAAACATTATTCAGATACAACTTTGATTTTATTTATTAAGAAAACATTTGTAATATTTGGGTGACGTCAATGTTTCACTGACCCACAGCCGTGCCCGGAGCGTGAAAACACAACTCTCCTGGAGGGACAGACCTGCTCCAAGGCGGCCCCAAGCAAACCTTGCCAATAGAAAAGAGGCTTATGTAACACAGACCAGAGATACAATTTACACTAACCTCTCAAGACATATTCCTTATACAGGGACTAATAGAAATATTTGGGATAAAAGTGAGAAACTGCTGATTCCTAAATTTCCCGTTCAGAAGAGAAGGGACTAAGACAACCCCAAAAGAACAGTATTTGCCTTAGGACTGATCTTAACCAGTTACTTTCTCAAAATCTTTAGAGCAGAAACCAACCTGTGCCCCTTGTTAAGTCCCAGCTCTGTAGAGAGCCCAGGTCACATCCCTTTGAGAGCTCGTTAGAGCTTTTTTTGGCTCTACATTTGCATAGAGGGCAAACTTTGACCAATGGCTACAAGATATACACATATTAATACAGTGGACAGTAATAGGTCCAGTGTAATGCAGGAGATACTAGGACACAACAAACCACAGGGGACTGCAGGCTCAAACCTCTGAAGTCCTCTGAAAGTGCTTTCAGTTCTCATCTAGATTTCCCTTGACCTGCATCACTAAGAATTTACTTACATTTCTACAAAGCAAAAACTAAATAGTCTACATGTAGCCTACAATAGGTTTCCCACTGCAGTCAAGACTTCTACATACGACTCTGAGTCTTTCAGTGGCAACAACTGTACTGTTGGTTTATTCTTAAGTACTATTGGACATGATAGCCACATTGTTTCTGTTATAATTTAGTTGCTGTCTTAAAAGGACTCTCTGATCTGAATTCTCTTTGATCATCATCCGTGCTAGTTTAGTGCAGCTTCTGCAGCTCAATGAGTGAATTCTGGAGGTTCTCAGCTTTCATGTCATGCATGGCCTGTCCATATACTGAGAATTAGAAAAACCTGTATGCGTTCTTTGGTTAAGGCTCTGGCAATCTAGGTTCAGTTGTGAATTTATTATGTAAAAACATAAGCATAAGAGCACAGGCTACATAACTTCTGCTAACTTTTTCAGTAACATTATCCAAACGTTAAAATGACATAAAAGGTGATGGCCTGAATTCATTCCCTTCTCTCCTTGCTCTGTGCTCTATCAGATGATTACATGAGTCTTTGTATGGAAACACACTGCAGTTATCTACTAATCAGGCCTGTGGGTGTCTGATGAGCTCACACACAAACTATAGGCCGCACGACTGGAGAGAGGAACCAGCGTGGTGCCACAGAACTCCTCTGATAACAGCAGACATTACATGGGCTTGGAGTGAGGAGACAAGATGGCCTCCAGGGGGAGTCGGGGAGATGAAAAGACAAGGCTGATTGTAATTGACTTATTAGGGTCAGGAACAGGCTGGAAATTGGGGACTGGTTACATTGCACGACAACGGTGGTGCAACATTGAGTTTGTGAAGGAAATACTTTCATTTTGAGACATAACGCAGGTCGGAGTTGTACTAAACACTGTTGCTTTGGGGTTGCTGAGTTTGTGACCTGAAACATGGGTTAAAGCCATTTGACACATTTCTGAGATATTTGGGTGAGTCTGTCTTTACTGCAGCACCAGTCTGATTTTACTCTTTTGGACGGATATTTAGTTTTTCTCAGTATACAGCAGCACTATAAGGTCTCATTGCTGTACCAGTAATGTTGGAAGGCAATGGCTTTTTTAAATAATAATGTGAGTATGGTTTACAGTCTTAATCTTTTTGGCATCTTTTACCTACACTACAAATTCTTTTTTTTTTTTTTTTTTTTTACATTTTTTGGAGATTTCAGATCACATTTAACTGCATTTTGTAGAAGCCCTCACTGGTTTGTATAACTTTTACGCTAAAAATAAAATCAACTATAAGAATATTATCCATTCCAATAATAGACTATTTTAATTACAATTTCTTATACACAGTAATCTTCCTCTTAATGGCGATGCACTTAAGGTTTAACAAATGTATTACAGTTTAATTTAAACATTGGGCAGTGAGCTGTCATTATCAAAATCCTTTTCCAATCATTTGAAAATAATTGGAGAATTATTCAACTCTTTAAATGGGTTTTATGCTCTGGTATAGTTGTTTTTATTATGCATATTGGTAAATTGCATGAATTTAACCTTTGTTTATTGATGCATGAAGTTGTTATTTGGTTGGAAATTAGATTGCAAATTTGACTCTTCTTTTTATTTAAAGCGAAATGTGTTGTTGTTTTCAGTAGATTTACTCTCATGGTGTGTATAGTGCGGCATCTGTTTAGCTTAGTGCTTCTCTTCATAAACACTTATTATTATTCAGAACACACAGAGGAAAGTGAGACTCACCTGGGGAGAGGGATTCAGCCCAAATTAAGATTAGTATTTGGAATTCAAAACATTAACTTCAATATTTTGTTTTGAGGAATGGGATTAACTCTCACTGTTTAGGGTTTACTCCTCATAAATTCTATAGTTACTACAGTATAGTGTGTATATCATTGACGAACAACAACAAGACAACAAGAATAAAAAAAGCTATGAAATCTGAGTTGTAGTTGACCTGTACAACCTTGGTTTGTTTTACAGTCAAAAATAATCCACTGTCTTTACCTAAAATTGCCAGACAGTCCAGACAATAAGATCGTAATTGTGAAAATGTCCTCTGGTCTAAATATGCTAAAACTCTGGCTGCTTCCTTCTGGCAAAGCATTGTGTCGACAAATATATGACCCTGCGTTACTAGGGCTCTACATATAAAGCATATCGATTTTTATGGTATTAAATATTCATACTGTGTTGTGTCAAGAGGCATTGTTATAAATAGGTCCTTCGGTATTCAGTGTTATTTTTTCCTTAGACAAGTTATTGATCTGAGCTGTCTTTGAACTGCAGTTTTGGTCTCAAGGCTAACCATTCAGAGCTGCTAACAAAAGCTTGGCATGATTTTCACATCCACATTGTTATGGCCTGAAGAATGAAAGCCAACAACTTTAACCCTGACTGTGGATGTTATGTCGGATTTAGTTCAGTGTTTTTGAGAAATATACATGTTATTGTAAGAGAGAAGTCCTTCAAGAAATAATATTTATTTAGTTTTAGATTTTCTCTAGTTTTGAGTGCAAAGTTGACTGCCTCTCTACCATACGCCTTAAAACTTTATGCACTGTTGTTGCTACCTACTGCCAATGGTTAAGCTTCTTCATAAAGGATATTTCAATGTGGATTTTGAATACTCCGAGCTCCTCTGTCAGTGCTGTCCTTGTTCCATTTTTACTCGTCAAAACACCTTTTCTCTCATAAAATCATTCCTGCACGCACTCACCCCAACTTTAGTGGCATTTTCTTTTATCCCCACTTGAAGACACACTGACTCCCCTCAGCACCTCCCAATCACACCTGAAAGCTCCTCTTAGCCTTTGCTTTGGTCTAAGCCTCTGATTGTTGTAAGAGGAAAGGTGAGCCCTGATTGGCCTCTTCTGAAGGAGTATTATTCTCTCAATGGGGCAAAGCACAACTGTTTAACCAGCTATTAGGCAAGGACATTTCAACAAAAGAGGTAAATATTTTCTGAAAAACTTCTCCTTTAGTGGAGACTTGAAACCTACTTCTGGGGAAGTGTGATGAAGACAGTTACTACAGTGCAATTGTAGAAATGGCCACACTTGACTCTGAAGCACAGTTATAGCAATAGTTTTTGTCAACACTGAAGAAATCTACTTTTTACCTGCACTATAGAAATCACAGTTGAAATTGTTCTCACTTATATCTGTAATGATATCTTTCTATAAGGGTCTGTATAATAGTAGAGCATAAAATATTGTATAGAATATTTTACGGGCAGCAGTATTCAGGGCTGATAGAAGCTGTATGCACCTACCTTTGACCATCATGCATCCAATCAAGGACAGAATCTTCCAACTACCACCATTCACCCCACTGCATGTTTCTGAAATGTAATGAATTACTAAAACCTAACAGGACAGTAGAGCATTAAGAGGAACTACTTTTGCGGAAAAAGTCAGAGTGCCTTTTACACTCTTTGTAAGGATGGCATGGCTCATTGTGCTATCAGCAGACATTTGTATGGGAAGCAGGTACGTGAGTGCTAATGGGGAGCTAATTTGCAGACTGCCTTTGTCACAGCTGATCCAACACTGGTGTTACTAATATCCACTAATTGGTGCATTGCCTTCAAATACTAATGTCACAAAATAGTTCTACTTGTTAGTTCCACCTGCACTCACACATCCCTGAAGCTCCGCATTATGTAGTATATATACAACAGTAACAATTCTCAAAGAGTGTGTAGAAGAGTGGAGGATGGTGATGTTATTTTGGGGTGTTGTTTTTTGTTTTTTGGAATAGACACAATTAGGAATGTTTGTAAAGGGCATTTCATTTTGTTTTGCTGGTCAAGTCTGATGTGTCCAGACATGAGACAAGGGGATGAAAAGGATTTTAAATGAGCACTATTAGACTTCACTGGTGAGGGCTCTGCCACGTGTCTCCATGGAGATATTATTTTGGTTAAACTGTTCTGCAGTCTGGCATTAAAATGTTTTATTGCTTAAAAATACATTGAAAAACATGCATTGCTACTGTGAGCGGGCTTGCCTCTCTACAGATCTAACTTGAAGCTAAACCTGATGGTGTCACCTGCTGTCTCCATTTAAGTTTAATCCTATAGGCATACTGTTCTTTGATTAGAGGGAAGTAAACAGACATTTGTTTTTGTATTATCTTTTTACTGTGCAATGATCTAGGAGAGCATTTATGTCTTTGTATTAGGACAAAATCATTCATTAAAGCACAGTCCCAATTAGCATTCTTCAAAAGCCCTTTTAGCTCTACCTGAAATGATTTTTCTCGCCTAGTTTGAATTTCTAAATAGCCTCTTGTCTTTTTAGCAAGCCTCAAATTAGCAATAGATCCGCTTCCCACTCTAAGGATTTAATAACAGGTTCGGTGCTGTGTCAAATCAGATGGCACAAATGAAAATACAAGGAGGTCAATTAGTCTTGGGGAGTTTACATAATATTAACAGGCATTATGCTAACGAGGGCACAGGTGTAAGAGTGCCATCTAGAGGTCACGGCAGTACTACATACACAAATATACCTGGCACCTCCGCTGAGAGGTTGGCAGTGCTGAGTGTAAACTGTGAAGACGTGAGAGAACTCTGCTGCCAAAGCCAGAGCTCAGGGTGTCACCGGTGTGTGTGTCAGCTCACAGGGAACATTTATCTGATTCTGCCGTCGACTCTTTATGTGTCGAAAACAGCCTGGACTTTGACCGCCTCCCACTCACTCATACACTCAGACAGGCCTCACTCGCCTCCAGACATTTGAGTCACATTTTAAACAGCCATGTTTTTTAGGGGGTTAGGCCAAGTACAAATGCAAACAGGGAAGCAGCATTTTATTTGTTTAGTGGAGTTGCATTGCAGTTCAAAATGGCAGGTTATATCATTTGAATACTGTAATTATGCTTTTATTTAAGCTATCATTAAAATGCATTTTAGATGTGCATATTCATACACTGATCTTGTTACTGTTTTGGATGCAGTTAAATTGGGAAAGAAGGAGGCCATCATTTGAATTAAATTACAGTACTAAAGACTACTAAGACTAAAAATTATCCAAAAACAATATAAAAAAGGATTATGATCTACAATTAATTTAAAGTTCAAAATAGATCAGAATCCACAGCTCTTTGGTTGAGTTTTTTAGTGTTTTTGCTAAAACATCTGTATGGGCAGTAACAAGTGTTTTTTGACATTTGATCTTCACCTATGACTGCATATTAATCACGATTGCAAGTTAAGATTTAGAATATAATGTCTCTTATTTCTCTACAGTGCTTTGTGGAGCCCCTCCCCCAGTGGACAACGCCTTTCTGATTGGCCGAAAGCGCTCCCACTATGACATTCACTCAGTTGTGCGTTACCAGTGCGCAGACGGCTTTCTTCAGCGCCATGTTCCCACTGCCAAGTGTCGTGCCAACGGCAAGTGGGACCGACCCAAAATCATCTGCATGAATTGTGAGTACCAAATATTTGTATAACATTATGGTCTTCTTCACTGTGGTGGTAAATTTAGCCTTGCTTCAGTCCAAAACTCCTACACACTAAGCCCTAAGGAACAAACCAACTCAACACATCCGCGTGTGTCTCTGTATTAATAATTACTGGCAAAAATCTTCAGTGATGGTAGCCAGTCACACTCAAATCTTATGGGTCTATTCAGTGTGCTGGGGTCTCCTTTGAAGTACTTAAAGGAAACAAAATTGACAATCCAATCTAGTCCATATTTAATACACTTACAAATCCTATAAACAGGATTTTGTAACCACGGCCAAATAATTTATAGTAATCTTCTGAAATACACTTTTGAAAATAAATATAATCAATAACCTGCTATTTCTTTTCTTTCACTGCACTGTGACAGCTGTAATAAATAGTGAAATAGCAGTGCCTTGTTTTGAGTGATTAAGATGTGTTGTGAAAAAAAAGTTTCTATGGTCCACAGTTACGGAGTTGTTATCGTTCATTGCAGGCGACTTGCTTTTTTTGACAAAATAAAGAAGGGGGACAGGGAATTTGGCAGCACCATACAAAAAAGGCTTATGGCTGTGCTATGACGTGGGTAGCTCACTCGGTGGGCTTAAGAAAGCTTGTCATTAACTAAAATACAACTCCAAAAGTCTGCATAGTGTTTTTTCGCTATTTTCACTTTGTGTTGCCTGGTTTCACCCCTCTCCATTACTTGTCAGTGATTGATTTTCCTCTTGCTTCTTCTGTCTTGGCTTTCATCTCTCTCTAATAAATCTTTTGTGTGTCCATTGTGCAGCACGGAGGGCCCATCGCTACAGACGTCACCACCACAAGGGCAGGAGGGAGCGCAGGAAGCACAAGAAGCACGGGCACAGAGAGGGGGGGCATCATGGGGCGGAGCATGACCACGGCCATGCCCATTTCTGAACCAAATATCACACCTGTCTCCTCCTCCTGATGCCGGCTGCCTTCCCACCTGTAACACCTACTCTGTGTAACCCTGCCAACTTCTTCTGAAAACCCCCAGCCCCGTCCTCCTCACTGCTCTTGGCACCGCCCCTTTTCTGCCCTGCTAATCTCTGCGGGAAACATCGAACAATAACAACCCCTTTATATTCTTTCTATCTCCAAGTCTGAACACCCCCCTGAGCTCCATGGTAATCTCTGACATGGGCCTATACATTTTTATCTTGTTTTGACAAAATCATTTCCTCAATCGGACACTCTTTGGAGACCAGTGGTTGGATTGTAAATAGGGACAACATCACTACACTGTTGACTGGAGGCGTCCATGTTTTGAGTCTATTTTTACAAATGTTAGATGTTGATTTTTGCTGCTTTTAGGTTTTTTGCTCTTTGTAAGACATTGTACTTGACTTAATACCATTAAGTTGATTTACTTTGAATCAGAGGCAGTTGTAATTGAATTCTTTGAGTGTTCTTAGCATTGTATTTCCATGTCAGTGTGAGACAGTTGCTTTAGATCAGAAGCTGAAATCCCAGAGGAAAATGGACTATGTTACATCCCGAAACACATTGTTCCTCATTTTATATTTTATACTGTATGTAGTTCTGAAATCTCCGTAGATTTTCCTCACCATCACATCTAGTCCTAGTACAGCAGTCCCCATTCTATTTTTATCCATGTTTTTGTCCATTCGTAATTGTCTACTATATACTTGTATTTACGATGACAGACATTCATATCATTTTGCAGTAAGTCACTGTTGTTGTTCTACTGAGACTTTATACCAGTATTAATTTACAGCCTACAAAGCACTTTGACCCCAATGAAACCCCAATAAGCAATTTTGAAATGCTAATGACGGCTTTTACAACGAAGTGAATCAAGAGGCTATTACATTATATGGCATGCCATCAGACGCACTACACGTGTCTTGTAGTCTCAGTAACCAAAGGGTTGATGGTCTGATCCTCAGTTTGTCCAATTGTCTCTTTATTTATGCTAACACGAAGATGAAAAATGTTTTGTACTCTACATTAGGATTACTATCCAGTCCACTAAACTGGTGCCCTACATAGTGAATGAGAGGGACTAGTGGTTTTGGACACAGCCTGTGATAAATGCAGTTAGACCGGTCCATTTCTTATTATATGACCTAGAATAGATTAGGAACACTAGCGCACTGATAAAACAAATATTACAACAAAGATGAACTTGAGTTCACTGTATCACAAACTTTTTCACATGATTCAAGTTATAGCTTACCATCAAGTGCCCTGGTTGTTTTGAAAGAGCGATGGCCGCCCTCTTTCCAACAATAATGCCCCAGTAAACCACAGAGACAGGGACTAATACCAGACTGCTGAATATGAATCAAATGTGTATGCGCCAACAGTGTCAAGGATCTATTTATTTTTTATGCCACTGTATTTTCTTTGAGTTTGTTGACAGTAAAGTGAGGTCACACCAACTGATGATGACGATGATGGAGAGGAGATGAAGGTGTCCCGAGTTCACTCCTGCGCCGTGTTGTGTCTGTGAGAGAGGGATTGCTCTTTCCTGCACTGCGTTTTTAGAGTGGTGTTTTTCAAAGCTCCTTGTAGGATTAGGATAAAACTCACAACATTTTCAGAGATGTTATGTTATCTCTGTTTTACCTTATCTCTGTTTTTGGACACTTTCTTATTAGTGGATGATAGTGTGCTGAGGGATTGTTTAGAACCAGAACCTTTTGTGTTGAGTAGCCCCTAAGCGTTATCTCACAGAAAGCATTATCTCACAGTATACCAGTGTTTCTTTAGTAATTATAAATCCTTTTACTAGCACAATGCTGATTATAACTACCGTAAATTTCGGACTACAGAGCGCACCTTGATATAAGCCGCACCAGCTAAATTTGAAGAGAAAATCAATTTTGTACATATATAAGCCGCACCTGAATAAAAGCCGCAGGTTTTCATATTGTAACATGAGATATTTACACAGAAAGACGGTGCACCGACACGCTTTTTTTTAAACTGTGCCTGAAAATTGGCACCAACACGACAACAACACGGGATGAACACATCTGCAGGTTTAGAAAATAAAGCTGCACCAACACGGAAAATCTGCTTTTATTTCCTCTGAAAACTTTTGTTGTCTTTTTACATTGACCAAGTTGGATTCATTGATGTCGAGCTTACGTGCAGTGGCTCTATTTCAGGGGTCGGCAACTCGCGGCTCCGGAGCCGCATGCGCCTCTTTCCGCCTCATACTGCGGCTCTGCGTGGCTTGGGAACTGACAGACACAGCTCACAGTCCTGCGTAAAGAGCCCTGATTTTCAGACGTTGTGCGCACAGGGGTCAGGAGCAACTTTGGCCCGTCCCTAATGACACACTAATAAGCTCGTCCGTAGATGTATCATGAAAATCCTGCTGGAAATCGCCACAGAAATCTATTTGATGTAGTAGCAAGTTTATTATCTGCTCTTGTCTCCGCGGTGACGTATCACGTATAACACATCAGACACGACGCACAAAAGTAGAGCCACAAGCGAGTGAAAATGAGCCAAAACAAAAGTCTTTGGAGATCTTTTTAACAAAGGGGAAAAGGACAACTGAGGAGCCAGAAGAAGAGACTACGACCTCCAAGAAAAAGAAAGATAAATTTAACAGACAATGCCTACTTAAAATCTGGGTTTGTCGCTGCAGGTGACTCACGCACAGAGTCCGCTCTGCGTAACATACGGGAAAAGCAAATAAGGCAATGAAACCTTCAAAACTGCTTTGGCATATGGAGAATAAGCACCTGGGATTAAACGATACGCTACGAGTTTTTTTGTTGTTGTTTTTTTAAAGAAACTGCGGAGTAGAGTAGACATAATCACATAATCAGCGCGATGCATGATGCAGCGGTTTGGTGAGTTGTATTTTTTTAATGCACTTAAGTTGTTTTTGCCATATTTATCTGCCACGTGTAGAAGGCTTGTCCGTGAAAGTAAAACCTACATTATTCCGTTACATTATTGTTATTATACAGTGTTATCTTCATTTTAGATGTCAAAAAGTATTTGCGGCTCCCAGTGTTTTATTTTATGTGGAAAGTGGGTCCAAATGGCTCTTTGCGTGTTAAAGGCCGACCCCTGCTCTGTTTCCTTTCTGTTTCTTTATCTTAAAAACTGCATCATATCCATTTCATGATGCGCAAAATGATCGTTCAAAATCAAAACTAGTGAATTCTTCAGAGCAGAATCTTTCCCCACGTCTGTCTCACTTTTACGTTTACAGCTAGAGAGCGCCCCCCAGGGTCCGTTATCCAGTAAAATTCCATATATAAGCCGCACTGCTGTAAAAGCCGCAGGGTTCAAAGCGTGGAAAAAAAGTAGCGGCTTATAATCCGAAATTTACGGTATTATATTTTCTTGTTTTTAATAAACTCTATCACAAAATCACCCCACAGAAACATTCTTAAAGATGTAAAATGTACTACAAAGAAGATTTTACATTCAGATATCATTCAGTGCCACCTTTTCTGAAGGTCTGAAATCATTACAAATACCCCCTGGCTAGTGTTCGCGTATCCCCAGGGGTCCCCATACTCTTGGCTTTGAAACACTGGTTTAGAAAACAGCCGTGCAGTAGGAGTAAGTTAGTACAGGGTAATGGGTCACTATATATTTGCCCATTATGTCTAAATTATCCCTAGCGTTGAACTGAACTGAGAGCCTTAGTGCAGACTGTGACTGTGAGCTTTTTGGTTAACAATGGAAACTTTTCACTGCAAAGATTATTTACAAGATTATATCATTCTTATAGTAATCATATTTTAAAGACATTCTGGCCTTTAGAAGTAATTGCCATTGAACAACAATGGCTTCTTTTGTTCAATACTTCTTATGCACTTATCCCAGTCCAAGCTTGTCACTGCGTGGAGGCCATCAATTATAGTGACAGCTGTCAATCACTGGTCATTCCCCACTGTCTCCGCATACTTATGCCAACATCATGGCATTCATTAAAAGTTGACAGGTCCCAGTGGATCTCCTGAGCTAAGAGTGTGGTTGTGTAAATAGTAAGTAGCAGGATTTCAAGCCAATACAAGGCTATTGTTCCAAACCATGTCATACAGTTTATACTGAGGGAGAATAATATTTAAAGGAGATGGGGAAAGGTAAAATGTTGTTTTTGTTTTAATATAAGAAGGGCATAGTCACTAATAGAAATGGTGATTTATATGTCACCATTTGCGGAATTTTTGTTAAAACAGAGAAAATTGAGTGTTTCCGGGGTTGGTCAACAATGTATTGTACAAGATTTCAAGGATCCATTGAAAAAGTGAATTAAAAAACAAAGAGGAAATCTGAGCCACTTCTTTCAACCAAATCTGGTCTTCATTAGGGCGAGCATTTGGATATTTATTGTAAAAGTACCATGTGATAATCACTGGAAGGAAAATTGTCATGCCCCTGGGTAAAATCATATACTATAGTCAAACAAATACATTCATCTTCTCCCAGTGAAGCCCTTTGTTGTTTTGTGCTCACCTTGGCAATGACAACATCCTTCGCAGAGCCCACTCAACCTGCTCCTACTATCTCTTTAATTAATCTCTGCATGACTAATTAACAAACCACGCTATCTCACTGGCACAAAACCCCAATCACAATAAGACAAGGGGGGAGGTGAAGGGGGGAGGCGCAGTTTGATGGACAGCTCATGGAGAGCTTTCAGGGTGACGGACATGGGTCTTGCACAGCTGTCACAGCTGTCAGACTTGTCGCCGTGGAGACATGGGTCCGAGTCTCTATCTGAAAATGGATGGACCGCAGCGGGATGAGTGCAAGGGCAGACACGCAGGCTACAGTCACACTAGATTCCCACTGACAGTGTAATTACAGTGTAGTAAAGGTCGGGGCTGTGACAGCAGAGATTTGAACTGTGTAAGAGAAGTTAAGTAAGAATGGGGTGTCAGCAGAATTAAGGACACGTTCAACCTTTGTCTATAAAGGGGCACTATTATGTCTCTTTTCAAATTACATTGATTGTTGGAGTTTAGAAAATCTTTATCTGGCTTGAAAACTGCCTTTCTTTCTGCCTAATTGTACAGACATAATTGGGCACTTGATGCTGTAGTGAGTGATGAACCATTAGTTGGCACTTTATCACACTGTTGGAGATACTGTAGTCAGTTCTGTTGGCTATTTACACATTTGTATTGTGTTAAGAATTAGTGAGCCTCAGAGACCTGCAAGTTGTGCTATGGTGAGGACAAATTCTTCCAGCAACTGAAGTATTTTTTTTAATCCTGCAGTTTTCACAGGCACCACTAGGAGTATTCACAGATCTATCATGACTTAATTGTCAAACAACAATCACCACATTGTTCAAATATTGTCCCTCCAGCAGCACCTTCACAAATGTTAAGGACAGGGATGGTAAAATGATGTTGGTGGATTATTTGGTACATTATGTTGACTCTACTGTGGCATTTAATCTGCATTTCAGTGTGGTTAGGGCCATTCTAGATAGTACTCTCTCCTTGTCTACAGTGGCAGCCCTGCAGCAGACACAGACCAAGGCACATCCGTCTAATTGTAAGTGTTAATTATAAAGCTGAGTGTTTGGTGCCAGCTGCCTCTCCTGTGCAGTCAGGGCACCCTGGGCCTACAGGTAAAACGTGCCCACAGCTTGGAGGGCCCTTCACTTCCTCCAAATGAAGCTTTAATTGTGATCCAGGCTGTCCTCACTCACAGCGTTCTGCATAAATTTACCCTCAAAGCCTCAGTTTGTCTCAATTTTACTTGTCAGCAGAACAAAATGGAGCAAATAGGGCTTTGATGGAAAGTCAGTCCAAATTTATAGTCAAATGTCTTGTTTTATACCACATAAATATTGGTTGGATATTAAAAAACAATTGTTGTGATTAGTATTGAAGAATTGCTTTATAAATATCTAATGGTATTAAGATTTTATTCAACCTAAGAAATAAAAGTGTTGAATAGTGTACTTTAATACTTTAAAATACAATGTACTACAAACTTGCTACCAGTAAAAGCATGATATTAACCCTGTCCCATTCCAGAGAGCAAAACTGATTGCTTGGGAACTTTTGACATAAGAGAAAGTTGGCTACTTTGCTTGGATGAAAATGTGTTACAGTTACCTTGTTTCTCACCACCACAACACGTTCTTAAACTTCTTCTGTCCCAAACGCCCAATTCGGCACCTCCCTTAAACCTTTATGCTGGAAATAATTGAACAATAGAGCAAGATGTATTTGACAACCCCGTGCTTCACTAATGCATACCAATGAAGCCAGACTTAAACAGTGAAAGTGCAAGTTCATTACAGATTATCTCTTAAGTTATAAACGTATTGGGTTGACTGCTAATTCTGAGTGAATCAATTAGAGCGACCAGGTGACATTGACTTACCTTGCATGTGCATGATGCAACCAGGAGCAACATGCAACAGCTAAATTTGTTATAGTGTGAGACAGTACAAAAAACACAAGGGAGCCGCCTGTATTTTGACTGATGCTCTGAAAAAGGGAACACTCCTCGTCAATGACAAACCAATAAAAGCTGTAGAAAAGGCCCGTCCTTAGCCACACAGACAGACTATTGATCCCACCATTACCATGTCTGTCCCTGCATCCCATTTAGTGCACTGATGGCATCGACAGGGCAGCAGTGGAGAGGGTGGCCCGAAATTCAATTTTTTTTTTTCATGTTTTTTTGTTTTGTTCTTTTTTTTTTTTATTCTAATACTGTTTGTGTGTCATTGGGTTTTCACATTCTTGCTCATTTCAAAGCTCTAACACAGAAGGTTACACTCAAACACAGAAGGTTACACTCAAACATAAATGGTATTCCTGAAAAATGTTGTCATGTTTTGTTGCTTGTGTCCAAATTGTTCACTTATTCTCATGAAATGGTTAAATATTTCTCTTACTACAGTTTCAGACTATTAAATGCGCTGTTTTACACATCTTTTTTCTATGTATTATTTCTTGTTTATTCTACTGTGGACTGCTGTACCATGCCCTCACTGTTGTACAGATCCTAGTGATTTAGCTGTTTTTGATACAGAGCTCTGGTCTGATGAAGACTGTTGATGGATGAGAGGAGAGACAGACTGCTTCTCTCCTCAGTGTTGTAAATATTTGAGTTTTTCTTAAACCCCATTCAGACTCTGGGTGTGTTTGTTGCTTAGCCTCTGGGCCGTGTGCACACAGCTCACACACACTGTACTGTACCCTCCCCCACTGAGCTGTGTGGAGGTGGCCCACATGTGTTTAATCATATTTATTGATGTTTGTTCTTCTGTCATTGTATTTTTTCCTTTATAAGACCAATCTTCATTAAAAAAAAACATTGTTTCAAAACTTTAATTCAAGCGAGCACTTATTTCTGCTATAGCGTAATACATGAAAATAAGAAATGCAGTATTCACTAAATCTGTGTTATATTTTCTGAAAACACATTTAAAAGAGTTATAAAGCATCTTTTCACTGACAATGATAAAATGATGTGTACAAGTGTCATACAGTTATCAATTAATTTCTCAGTTATCAGTAGAGCTTTTGTTACTGCAGAAATTGTGGATGTTTATAAAAGGCAAAGTCAGAATCATTTTAAGAAACTGTTTGACTAGACTGTTGAAAAAATAAAATAAAATAAAAGATTCATTTCTGCAGGCTGAAACAAAGCTTAAAGGGCCTGTACCTGATTTTTCCCATGTATTTGAGCAAAATTTGTCTTAGCCCCAGTATAAAAGTATTGTATAAGAAGCTCTTGAGGCCAAAATAAATCTGCTGTGCACTGTCTATTGCACAGGCAGGAAAGGTGTGGTGAGCCTGATAGTTGTCATTAACATAACCGGGACAACAAAACTCCTCTCTGACCTCTGACAGCTGTAAAAATGACAAACTCATCACGGTGAATAGGATGCTCAGAATACATATGGCAAATGAAGAACAAATAAGACCACTGCAAACTATTTAAAATGGACTAGTTCTGTTTTTCATGTTTTAAGACAGGTACCAAACACTTTTTCCTTTGACCAGTTCTCCTTGTCTTTATGATCCGCCTTTACATTTCTCTTTATTGCCTTTTTCGAATAGTATCACCCGAAGCTACCACATGTCTCTGCATTAGAAATAATTTAGTGCTAAACACAAACTCCGCGTTCTGGCCAAGGGCAATGTTCCTCGCATCAATTTGTGTCCAGTGATCGTATCGACCCATTTGTTTACAGTCCTTTTTCCTGCCTGAAAACTGCAAACCTGTTGTATTTTCACTGTAACTGCTGTTTGCCCTGCTGTCTTCATTCCCCCGCAAACTTTGAAAAGGCACGGCTTCCGAACTCCAAATACTTTACTCAATAGGAATTTATCCTCAAGTGACATGTATTTGTTGCCTAGTGCTTTGAGAGTTACCAAGGCCGTATCTATCAATGCAAGATAGACTACGAAAAAATGAAGATATAATGTGTTTTTTGAAGATATATTTTTTTGTCCAAACCTCAAAATCAGCTCACATTTGTTCTTTTTGAATGAGCTCTTCGCGATACATTCAGGTAAATAGAATAAAAAAGAGTCAAGTGTTTTTTGTTTTTTTTTATTTCTACATCCTTTGATTGCGTGACTCATTCCATTTTAATCCAGCACCGGAAGCGAGCCCTAGCAACCAGCCACTTTTTTCATCACTGCTTGCAACTGTGAACTAAATCACTACTGCTACCTGCAATTTGCGTACACTACAAGGTACTAACAGTAAAAAAAAAAAACATTTCCTCTTTCCTTTATGCAGTTTGTACCGCTGCTGAGGTGGTTAGGGAAACATTGGGGAATCTGACTTGCAAATTCTGTAAATCTGTACCACAGTGAAATCAAATAAAGGAATAATTACTCTGATACCATTTCTTATATGCAATGTTTATGTGAAATGTTTACTTTAATAATTGTTTTGACTTTGCTGTGTCCCGAAATCCCTTTACATAAGTCTTACACACAAGCTTAAAAGTGTGCTATTTTATCTCCTAATTTGTCCTAATTCTGCTTATAAAACCCCAAGATGAAGGGATAAATTATAAGGCGTAACAGGACAGCTCATCATAACTTTGTTGTTCAGTTGATATCGGGCAGATCAGTGTTGTCTGATCTGAGCATCATCTCCCAGTATCAGCTAATGGTGTTGCTCAAGTTCAAGAGGATTAATAAACAACAAGAGCTTTATGTCGACTTAAGACACCAGCTAAACTCTCTGTCGTTAACTCGCATGATAACAAGCAGCAGGGAAAGTAGAAAAAAAAAGTAAAATTGACTTTGGATATGTACTTTTTAAGAAATAAAGAAGTAAAGGGTATAACATGGTGGAGGTCAAATATGAAAAACTACCTGAAAGTAGCAGAATAGCTTGTTAAATAAACTCTTACATTTTTCTGTTTTTTACTTAAATGTATAAACAACCTACAATTTTCTCTTCCCCGACATCTCTGCAGTACCAGACTGTTTCACAGGTCCATGAAAATAGTTTAAATTGTTTATAAAAAACACTCTTGGGTCAGATTTTGGACTTCTTGAAGCGGTCTCTCAGAGTTTCTGCAGACGTCAAAGTGGTCCCAGACAGGATGTGTTGTGGGAGAGTGACTGACAGGAGATGGGTGTACTCTCTCCCTGCACTTCTATGGACCCACTCAGACCATCTGCCACATAAACAGGTCTAACACTACTGACCGCTATGGAAAAGATACCCACAAATACTTTGAATATTTCAATTCAGATCCCAGCTGCTGCGTAGTGTGACTAAGTGAACGAATAATAGTGTCCACATATAGAAATTCAATGCATTATTATTATTGTTGTTTTAAATTAAGCATCAGATTTCAAACCATTTCTACAAATTCAATACACAAATTCAGATTTAAGTAAAATTAGAGCAGGGCATAATTCAACAGATTATAACTAACAGCTAATTAGTTCAAATGCATTCAAAATCTCCTGCAGTTAATAACTATGATATTTTAATACAAAGGTGTTGCTGCTGTCCATTACTCCATACATATATTTGCATTCTTGATATCTAATCATTTGAATCACGTTTAAAAAAAAATGCAATGACTGAGCAGAGCACTCTTTAGTTGTCTCCATCTTTTCACCAACTCCTTTGTACTTCCAAGCTACTGTATCTACTGGTCCTGTCTTTTGCGCTCTCAAAATGCACTCTCAGCTATGTAATTAACCTCCCGCTATTGGCTTCTGGCCGTGTATATCGAAACCAGCATGACTTCTCCTTAACATGGCAAAGATAGTAAAGACTTCTGTACATCACGCTCCTTCTTTCATTACTAGTAGCCATTAGATGTTTAACACTTTCAATTAAGTCTGTGCCTGTTTTAGTACGGCTGCTCTCACAATTTGGACAATTACCTACCGCTTCAAACTGACTGCTTCCGATGCGTAATGGCCGTGTGTTGAGCTGAATTACACTGCCGATGCATAAGGCATTAAGGCAGATCGTTTAGGGAGATGGGGTAATTTCAGCAGCCACTTCCCATGAGCCTTTGCAGGATGGATATGCAACCTCCGTGTGTCGGTGTAACAATGTAGCAATGCATTAAGTTAAAGTTGATTTCTTTGTGGATATTCTAGAGTCACATGGCATTTGTTTATATACTTCAGTGTTTGTGGAGATGGATAGGACAGGAAGTGCACCATACAGTCATTGAAATGCTGATGGAGGAAATCCAAAATGTCTGATTGTGTCATTTAGAGTGCCATAAGTTAAAGACTGCAATTTGAATCACATCAGTAAAGAAACTCAGTCTTGATTTTTCATTGCACAGGGGAAGAAAATAGCATATTGACCCAACAGGATTTTTACTTGAGAAGTTTTTGTTTATGTGCTGCTTGAATGAATAAAACTCACCTGAACATTTTTGTTTTGACCGTCCTGACTCAGCAGGGCTGGGTGTACACACTGAAGAGTATCATAAAAAGTGTCATCAACATTTGTTTTCATTTTCCTTAAATTTTTGTATTAATTACTATTCAAACACAAAAAGTTCATGTTTATTTCATGAACATGAAAAAGATTTCTAATCAGTGCCATTTAAATTGCATGGCAAGACATACCTCCTTCTTCATACAGGAAACTGACAGGAGAACAGGCAACCACTTGACACAAAAGTATAAAATGGATTTAAATGTTGTTATTGTCAAGTCATGTCAAGACTTTTGGAGTCCAGGTCATGTCTCCTCATTGTTCAAGTACAAGTCCAAATCCCTTAAAGGACTATTTCAAGCCTTGCTCATACCAAGTCAGAGCATTAATCTGTTCAGTGGTGTTTCTGGTAATATGAATGTGAGGATGTGTGTGGGTATTTATTCATTTTATTTATTTTGGATAATGTTGCTGTATTATCCATGTTTAATACTTTACAGAGATGTGAGTCTGGTCACAGGTGAATCTCCGTGTTGAGGTGAGATCAGTTTGATTTTATTTATAAATCATAGGTGACCTCCTCAGTTTTCACTGAAAAAAAAAAACCCAAATCTGATTGCACGATCAAGTTTGACCGAGCTCGAGACACAACGGAGGGCGTGGGGACCAGACTGATATCAATCTGTATAAAAACAAGAAAGATATCATTCTGGATTTTCCAGGCAAACAATAACAATAAAATCTAATATAATTTTTAAAAATGTGGACAAAAGCAGGGCTAGAATTATGAGCAGAGGTGCACAATGTCCAAACCAGGATATTACAGTGCTATGTTAAAGAGCACAACGTCACTAGAGACAAGAGGCTAAATCGTGTTTTTTTTTGGTTGTTTTTTTCTGTACAGCCTCTCACATTTATTCACTACGGACAAAAGTGAATACTCACACTGCACATAATCCATTTAGTTTACTCTTGTCTTGTGGGCTGACCTCTGTCACACTCGGGTATTTAAGAAGCAGGACAGAGTCACTTGCAGTTATTGTACTGTCCCAGGTCACCTAATATCATTTCAGGCTCTCCAGATTAAACAGCAGCACTGTCATCCTGAAGTGGTTTTAAAGGCTCACTCTGCCCCGTGCATTAGCTGCTTTACGCTTTTACCTGTGCATTTTAACTGAATATGTTTATCGGAGACTACACCGGTGTGAAAGGGCCCTCACCCAGGCCAGGGGCTTGAGTGTGGTGTGTAGAGTGCACCATCTGTGGCATAAGCAGCTACAATTACACTCATTAAGACCCTTTGAAAAACATGAACATGAAAAGTGCTCCCTGCTATTTGGGGATAGGCTCTTTTTCCATAAGCAGCAAACGTCACAGGCCACTGTACTGCAGAGTGTTTTGTTCATGTGCAAAAGTGACTCACACGAATACATTTAGCCCAGTGCCCAAAGTCCATGTAATCCATTATTCAAGCTTTGGTCTGGTACATTGTACCACTGGTACTGCAAATTTTACCGTTGATATTTTAATCAGTGTTTAGTTTTGGCTGCTTTGACTTTCATTTTTGGTCATGCTCATGTTTTCTCATATCTTCATCTCTTCTGTATAATCCCTAAAAATTTAACTTTAATCTATAAACGTCCTTATGAACAACTAGTAATTAACAAATAAAACAAGAAAAACAAAAAACCTGTTCCACTTGATCTCAACTATAGTTATTTTAATTATAGTAATTTCTCATCTCTGGCAAGTTCCTTTTGATTTTCTTTGTAAATGACAAATCAAGCAAGAATAAAGCAGCAATCCCAACAGACAAAAACAAAATTATGTATTTGCCGGGAGAAAATTGTTACTAAATTTAATTTCTGTGAATAGATGAAAGATCTTGGGTCTATTTGACTGTGGAGAGTACAAGAGCACACAGGTTATAATGCCTTCATGATATTAATTGACAGTATATCATTTAAAATGCATTGACACATAGGTCATGGCTTCTTGGCAGTCACAGCAGCAATAACTGTGGGAGACAGAGCAGAGCTAAAAGGTCAGTGTGCAGGAAGCTGGGCTCCTGTCAACTCCTATATAGTTACTCCAGACACATGTTGTACATACCTTATAATGTTGCTACTTGCTAAATAAATGTGTTTGCTGAGAAAAAAAATAAAACACAGCAAAAAAAAGTATTTTCGTTTTATAGTCCTTGTGCTTTTACAATCAAAATGCATTATTTCTTGAGTGTTAGCTCTCCATGGCTCAGTAAATTCAGATCCTCTGGGGCTGTTTTATATGCAACTCAACTCAAGTTTAAACTGAACAAGACAGAAATAAAATAACAGGTTGTGTCCTCACATAAATCCTATGTAAAATGGCTTCCATCAGAACATTTTACGACAGCCATTGAGAAAATTCTATTGTAACTTGTCCAGAGTCCTAATTGTTCTATGATTTATTGAAGAGTGCGACTCCTCTATACACATTATGTTTTATGTATGTTCCTTTGACATTCATATAAAATAACTCAGACCCATATTATTATTTTTTTTCTGAGTACTTTATTTTCATTTGTCTTAACATCCAGAGTGTCAACATAGTTTTACATTGAATATTTCATAAAGTGCCAGAGCAATAAGGTGCATCACATGAGGTAAAAGCTTTATATTGTGCGACTTTGGAGATCTGCCTGTTCAGCCAAACAACACATGCTCGCTTAAGTCTTACCTAAAGTGCATCAGAGAAACTAAAGCTTTTCATTAAGAGGAGCAAATATCACAGAGCGACTGCAGCATCGACTAGGCCTGTTTAATGAAGGAAGTTTAAAGAAAATTTTATTTACCAACTAAGCGAGGCATCAAGGCAGGCAATTTCACTTACAAACATATGGTACTGTGCAAAAGTTTCACTGTGGGTTGGGAAAATCAGAACTAACTCATTTAAAGTGTGTCTATAAATATAACTATTTTCCTTTGATATCTGTCATGAAAATTGTAGAAAACACAAAAATGGAGCAAGAACCAGGATAGTCTGATCTAGGAGGGGTTTCTTTGCTATATTTTACTTTAATTTTTTGGATTACAAGTTAACATTTTGTAGCCCATTTGACAAAAGCATTTACTCCTGAAAATGAAGGTCTTGGTGTTTCAGTTGAGACTCAGACAGCGAAAACACTTAAAGATAAGACCAGAACCTTGCCTAGAGTAAACTCCTGTTTCTAGCTGTAATTTTTACACTTTCTCTATGTAATGTTTGCCTGGTTTTGTATGATACGCCTTTATCAGTCTTTAAAATCTAGTTAGGTCTTTGACACAGTACTATATTTTCAACCCAATCCCTTTCCAGTCTTCTTTTGACACTTACTTGAATCGGATATGCACGCCCGCCCGCGTGCAGGTAAATAAGATGATGCCTGATATGCTGTTGATTGATGATCAAACTGCTGTTTAATCTGGCACAGACAGATGCGCTCCTCGGAGTGATTGACTGACTAGAGACGAAGGGGAAAATTGTCCTAATCAAGACGTCAACCGTAATTTTTCACTGCCGTCTCACAAATCAGCAAATGTCTACATCTACTTTGATTTCACAAGTGTAAAGATGGAGTCTGACTTCAGGGTGACAGTTGTGGATCTTAAGTCTTGTCTCCACCAAGAGGTTAATACAGTTTGTTATGGCCGGCTTTGCAAATGATATAAGACTATAGTAAAGGGCAATAGTAGAAGTAAAGTAGACATGTTATGCTTTTGTCTGCAATATAGTTATAATCTATGACACACAAGGATAAGTTACTTTATATTTATAACATTTTAAATAGCATTTTTTTTTCTTCATTTGTGCCAAAATACAGTGCTATGGCCATATGGGGGGTAGGGGGAAATGGGAATAATAGCATCTTGACTGTAGGAGAATAAAGATTAATAAAGATTCTAAATACAACTTTGACTGAGTAAATGAGCAGGGAAAACAATTTAATATGGTTGAAAGCTCTTAAAAGTTGACTTGGCTTCAAAATCTTGAAAAATGTTAGATATTGCCATGTTATATGTCTGTTACATGTTTTTCTTTTTCTTTTTTTACATGCCAACATTTTTCTTGGCTTGTGAGTCCTGCTTTGGAATTGCAATACAAAATCACAGCTCTAGCCTGACCATCTATCCTATTTTTTCTTGTTGCAAATGTGTATTCTGAATTTGATTGGCAAATGTAACCATTCAAAACATCTTGGTGGAAATAAGGCGTATAATGATGTCCAAAGTCCTTTAAGCTGACCCAGTAGAATTTGTAATCAGACTACTTCTATTCTTCATTGGACTCTTTGTTGTTGCTATGACACCTGACACTTCCTCTATCTTCTTCCTAAAGCAGTAGACCCCATATAATCTGAATTTCTTATCAGGAAACCCCAGGTGTCTCACTCCGGGCCAGTCGCCTCCACAGCGTGCACGTGGGTTCACTATGGGGTAGCGGATGCTCCCATCCTCAAGCCAGCCTGCCTCGCACCGGTCCAAAAGCTGAAACTTCCATGCTGCGTAGAGCTGTCCCACTTTGGCAATAACAGAGCCATCACGGACACACGCCTTGATTGCTTCGGCGTAGTTCACCTTTTTGAAGCGTTTCAGGAAATACACTTTGCCTGTGAGAAGAGAGTAGTATGTTTGTTGAGACAATATTTGAAAGGTTGAGGGAAAAGACAGTATTTTTTATGAAGAAAGACGCAAAACCCAAGAGACAGACTCAGCCCCAAGGGTAGAACTACTCTCTAGCCTGGTCTCTCTGGCTGCTAGCTGTGCTCGGAATATCAAGTCATCTCCACCAGCGCTTGGGCATCTCAAAATTGAATATCCGCAGACAGCTCCCTGACTCTAAATTACTCTTAAAATGTTTCCATTTTTGCTTTCATCTCACCTCTAGGGAGAATTTGTGCCAGGTAGCATTAAGGAAATTGGTATCCTCCACTAGCTCAATTGAATTTGATAGTAACAACTTCTTTCTTTTGGGGCTTTTTACTTTGTGGGATTGCGACAGCAAATCATCTGCTTTCTATAGAGTTCACAGTTTTACACTTTTATTTGACACATTTTTATTTGACAAGATTTACATCAGATGCCATACCTGACAGAACCATTTATGCAGACTGGGGACTGGCACAAACTAGATTGAACACATTAAGGCAGACTTCTATACCACACTCTTTTGTGTATTAAGCCCCCCCAGCGGGCCCCTGTGACACTAAAGCACCAAGTGAATATCTCCACTGTGAGATCAACAAAGTTAAATCGTATCTCTTATATTATACCTTATAGGTTATCTCATGTACTGTAGGGCAGCAGTAGCTCAGTTAATAGTGTTTGTCCACTGATCTGAAGGTTGGCGCTCTTAAACATCAGTGGTAGAGCCATCAAATCCACTGACCCACAGGATGGCAGTGCAATTCCGGTTCCCACAGATGAATGCTGTCTTTGTGTCCTCGGGCAAGACACTTAACCCACCTCGCCCCATTGTGTGCGTACACTGGTGTATGAGTGTGTGTGTGTGTGTGTGTGTGTATGGGTGAGTGGATGGGTGAGTGGAAAGTGCTTTAAGTATCTTGAAGGTGGAAAAGTGCTATATAAAAATGTGACCATTTACCATTTATATTATATTAAGAACATTTAGCTCAGAATTAGAGCTGCTTAAATTAAAATTAGGAGGATATCTACAGAATCTAAGAAATACTGTACAACACTTGTGCCTAACTGAGAATAAACAGTCCAGTCCAGTTTATTCCAATCATTAGAATCACAGTACATTCCTAACCTCAGGACTGTTTATTGATTCTGCTTTATGTGGTGGTTTGCTATTAGATGTGGCTGGATGTGATGTGGGCTTCCCCTGGAGGCTCTCACTAAATACCTTCCAGCTGGCCCCTGTAACGCTATAGTTCAGTACCATGACCGCAGCCTACTGCCCACAACACACTGTCCGCAATAATTAACACACGAGGGAAGACTTGAGATCAAGTGACCAGTTTATCAATAAGGGTCCAACTTGGAGTAGCTTCATATTCAGGAAGTTGCCAGGAGTGCCACCATTATCACTGTGGTGGTATGATTTCTGCATAAATAAGACAAGAATTAAGTTATATATGACAGACTACAAAGCTGCTTTAAAGCACCCAGAGAAAGGGTTGACTTGCATTGTTGACTTGTTGGTGCATGAACATTGAACAGAAATCCAACTACTTTATGTAATATTTTAGTGGCGGGTAGGTAGCAATCAGAATTAAAAGTGGGTAGGGCAGAATAAGGTTGATGCATTTGTTTTATACTGATGACTCTGCCACAATGATCAAATCCTTTCAGTTGTCATGTTATGATACAATAGATATGTATTTGTAACAATCAGATTTTTGAAAAAGTATGTTCTCATCTTCAAAGAAACCAAGCTGCTTTATTCTCTACATGAGGAGTTGCCTGGTTAGCCCCAACTACACATAGACGTCTGTGATAAAGTTTGTAACCCGGAGGTGGCTGCGCTGTTGGAATCTGATGTAAATCAAAGGAGCTGGAGAAAAAACAGAGCCTGTGCACGAGGGACAGTGGCCTGTAGCAGCCTGTTCACAGCAGCAGACTTTACATCTAATGTCACATGCTCAGATCAAAGCCCATACAGAAAAGTTTGTATTGATCTACTACTCATTTTGAGTTCATTCATGGCAGATGTTTGTACTGGTTTTATGTTGTATGGAAGCACAGAGACAGTAAAGAGTTTCATAACATTTAGCTGATAGTAGGCTAAAATCCCAAATACTAATTTTCTTTGGATAAAATACCACACCAAAATACCAAAATACCACCAAGCACATCAGTTATTTTAGCTTTTAACTTGCCATGTTAATAGACATTTGCTAATATCCATGCATAGCTTTTTTTTCTTAATTTGAGCAAAGGTCTAATTAGAATGACTTTATTCATGAGCTCATACAAACTACTATGGTTAAGCTTAAACATGGTACACTGGCTATTTAAGAACATTTAAGTTAATGTTTCAACTTTCTTCTTAAGGTAACATTTTGAAGACCCATTCAAAAGGTACAATTGCTATGGCAATGGTGGCCATTTTTCTTGAGCTGAAACCCCCCTAGATAGCAAATGTCATAAGGTGCCACTAGTCAAAGGTCAGCTTAACAAACTTTATAAGCAAATTTTTTGTTCCATTCCTTTTTCTTTAAACTGTTGCTACCAGAGTCTATTAATAAAATAGCTAATTCAGTGACCTCACCGTTGAGCTTTGAGGTGAAGCAGAAAGCATCGTAGCGCTCGTCCTCCTTGTGTCTGTACCCATAGTTCCTCACTCCAGCCGGGGTGTCCTTGCGCCCGCACTGATCCCGCGGGTGAGAGATGGGGTACTGCACTGAGCCATCCTCCAGCCAACCCGCGTTACACCAGTCCATCCCCTCCAACCAGGCCTGTACAAGGACACACTATCTGGGTCAGTGGGACAAGCTCAATCATTACACATTATTAAGAACAAAAGGGGTACTTTATCATCTGTGACACAATTCGATTAAAGGCTCAGTTTATTACACGCCACACAAGGTCTTTGAGGAAAAGATGAGATCTGCTGTAAATTTAAGAAAATGTCATATGTGTAATATTAAAAGCCTGTACCCTTTTCTTTCCCTCTTGAGGTCACACTTGCAAATCAGCTCCTTTGTCCTTGCGTACAGATCATTACAATTGTTTTTTATGTCAGACTGACTTTCTTAATTTGACTTGTTTGAGACTGGTCTTACTATGGATTTGCTTATTTCCAGACGATTTGCAAAGAACTCCCATTCTCTGCTCGCCACCTGTTTATTTGTTCTTTTGAGGTCATTTACAGTGCGTGGAAAAAGAATCCTCAATAACAAAGTCAGTGATGGTGCTGTGTTGTAGTTTGGGGTTGTAAAACAATAACCTATTTAACAAGTGTAAAGCAGTCCCACAACAGTATGAGACTACGACTGACCTTGTGCAGCTGAGAGTGAGAGGCCAAAATAGCATCCTGTTGTTTGCATGCATCCTCCGCCTGGTGGTAGTTGAGCTTATAGCGCCCCACCTGGGGAAAATAGGGGAAGACCACTCCTATAGGTAGAAACACAGGCAAAATGTAAAATCAATTAGAGACACATTCTTTCTTAAAAATCTCAAAATACTCTAGTTTCATAAATAAAAATATAAAATACAATAAAGCTACCTCTACAAAAAATCTGATAAAAAAAAAAAGATTTGATGAACGTATTAAAATGCGCACTGTCATATGCAACTGTCTATATGTATTTTTAATTTTATTCACTCACTTTTTTTTTTACTCACTTTTTTAAATAGTTAATGTTAATTTTTTTCTGTCTTCTTAAAAATTTTTTGAAAAGGTTAAAAATATTTGGATACTAAAAAAGTGAAATGCCATTTTGTTTCAGTATAAATAGTTTTCAAGGTGCATAGGCAGGTATGTTGCTCTGCGTGGGTGATGCAAACTAATCCTTAAGCCATTCTCAAGTCATTTAACATCAAGTCCTGTCTTGTAAGAATCTTGTTATAGTCTCAGTTGAACTTGACCTCTGACCTTCCAGATCGAGGTTGACAAAGCCTGTGTCGTCCTCCATGTCGTTGGTAACCTCACACTCATATCGTCCATAATCGTCCAGAGTCACATTGTGAATGATGACAGATGCGTCCCCTGGCCCTGCCTCCTCCAGGAACACACGCCCTCGGTACTTCCCAAACACACGCTGCTGCCTGTGGAACACATATCAACAAGCAATAAGCATACTTTGAGTCATTTTTTTATGGCATATGTGGTAAGAAGAGGTCAAAACTAAACATAATTCATTTACACCTTTATGCAAAAGAATTAAGGGTTGATTGATGGACAAAATATGTGAAATCACAATAAAACTTTAAAATTAAAAATTAAAAAATTACTTTTTAAAGCAATTTAAAAGTGGTAAAATTTGGAGATTTGCCTTTTTTCAGCAAATGTAGAGTTGGTTTTACCCCCTATGAGTCATCTCCAAATTAGTTTCACTCCCATTTGTCATATAGTGGGAATTAAAATTGAGAGTCATGAAGGATTTTCCTCATTTAACTCTTAGTAAGTGATTCTGAGTAAAGAAAACTCTGAAACGTTTAACCCTTGACTCTAGAGTACCAGATAACCCTCGTCCCTGAGAGGCAGTGCACAAATGCACATGTCTGTGTATGTGTTAGTGCAGTGACTTCTTCAATCTGTAAATTCATGTAAACATACATTCATTTTCTTTTAGTTACTACTAAGAAAATGGAAAACAAAATTTTAATTTTATTAGGCTAATAACTTCAGCGGTCAACTTCAAGCTTCTTTGCTTCAATGTGACATAAAATATGGGGCTTTTAATTTTTTTTAACCATAGATCACTGTATGATATGAACAGCTAAGTTAGGATAATTAAAAATTGGCAAAAGCAGTTAACTTCATGCTATTATGCTAGCATTACTGCAGAGCTAACGTCATATCAAAACTTTTAAAAGTGCAACAACATCTAATCTATAATCTAACATCTAATCTATATTGATTGCAGAGATTTATTTCAGAAAATGCATCTTAGAGTGGAATATGGAGGGGTGCCAGACATTGAGGAAAGATTTGATCTCTCCTCCACACTTCCATGATGAACCTGAATTAGTAAGTACTTAAATAATATTATAACATTAACAATGTGACCTTAAAGTTAAAATAACTATTTATCAATCATATCAATCTTTTTAGAGGATACCCAATATCTACATCAGTGAGCTGTAGAGCCACCTTGGATTCTGGGACTGAGTACAGAACATTGAACAATTCTTTAACCCACCTTTAAGTAATATACAGCACACTTGTGCGTGACACAGGCTTGCTTTACTGGCTTTTGCTGTGCATGGCTGTTTTAAATGGCTGGGACAACGATGTTGCCTCCCTGCTTCTATTTCTCCACCTTCTTCCACCAACATCGAGAGGACCAAAGAAGATGGCCAAGATTAGCTCTGCTCAGGGAGCTAATTGTCTCTTCAAAATTAAAAAGAGAGTCAACTTTTTGTTTTTATCATTTGTGTAACTAAGCAGAGGCATTCGTGTTTAGCTAATATGATGCAGTTTAGTCAAGGGCTTTTCCTGTTTTTCATGTTATGTTTGGTAAAAAAGTACCTGTGGTACAGAAAAGTCCTTGTTCAAATTGTTTTCCAATTAGTGAAGAAAATTTGAGTTAAAAAATCTAATAAAATGACAGGAAGTAGTGCTCCAACACATCTGCTGCCCATATCCAATCAGAAAATTCAACAAAACTAATGAAAACTTTGATTTTATATACCTGTATGTGTGAAGTGAGTTGTTCTACTTGTTTTTCTAATTATATTTTGTTAGATTTAGGAGGAAAAAAGTCTCTTCACATCTCCAGACATAGACTAAGGAAGTAGGACAACCCTTCCTGTGCTACGCAGATAACTTTGGCCGTCTTCCATGTTTCTTACAATGAAGCACTTGCAGGTTTCTATACCATAATTCAAAGCAAGTTTATAGCACAAACATTACATGAAGAATAACTGTACATATTAAACTATGTTGTTTCCAGGATTTTATAGTTCATCATGGTTAATTTCCAACAAGTGCAGAATGAGGTTGCAAATGTTTGAATAAATCTTGTTTCTGAAACAAATTAACACTTTTCAATAATTCAGTCGAGTGTTGATATCAAATTAAACTTAATTTATGCTGCTGTCCATTCCTAATAAAGGAAGTCAGATGATATCTTGTTGATTGTATTGTTCAGACACTGTACAGCACATGCCTATTGGACAGATGAAGTGAGATGTTGTCACAGGTACTGATTAACTAGCATACTTTTGATGTATGCATCATATTGTCTTCTTTTTTATTGTATGTATAACATGGTCAAATGTCTTTAATAAAAATAAAGTTTAAGATTTTATGAATCTCTTTGAGCCTATTTTTGTCTAATTTAAATGAGATTTAAAGCTAAAAAAAAAGCCACTTTAACAAGTTTTTTACTGGTCCCACATAGACACTGAAAAAGAGTTAATATTAAATCCCAGTGAGTTGATTAATATAAATCTCTGGGAGTAACATAAAAGCATATCTCACAATGCTATCAAAGTGACTATTTTCACTTTAAGTAACTTTATGAATAGCCTGTAACAAAATAATCCAGAATTCCTTTAACAATGAATGAATCGGCTTGACATGAATAAATTTGTACTTGGTTCATTAGTGGTTTAAACACTGAGGTAACATTTTTTTAAAATCTCTCACAAAACAGTTCACAAAATAAATCTTACGTCTTCTAGCTTTATAATTAAAGTGACAAAATGTACCTTCCCAGCGCCACAAACACGTCCTCAAACTGCAGCGCGTCTGTCACCTTGGTCCATTTGATTCGAATGCGGGACGGGTCTATATCTTCGGGCTCATGGTGGAAACGGCAGGGTAGAGTTATGGAACCACCTCGATGGGTCACCACTTTACCAGGAGCAGTCTGTACTATCACTGCGCCTGTGCCATCCTCTGTGAAAAAATACAATATGATATGAACATCCACAACTAATGACAGATTTACACTCCTAATCTAAATTTCACACTTGGGCTGAGAACAAGTCAATTTGCTGCTATTTGCCACTGGCCTTGACACTATCAGCACTTGTAAGTGTAATTACTGTGGTCCATCGTTATAGTCTTCATGAGGGATGGTGCGCAGTGGGACAGCAGTGAAATTGGATCGCCTAATAAAGCATGAGTTGTTTACTTGTGCTGTCATATTAGCGCCTCTATCGTCTCACATATCAATGGCGGAGAACATCCAATCAGGGATTCACATGCACTAACTCAGTACTGTTAATTAAAATATTATTACACAACATACCTATACATACACACGCATAAATACATACCTTTACATTAAGTTAAGAAAACCTTGCCTGGTTTATAGGTCAAATTATATACAAGTTATACCACTGCGGATGCAAATAGCCCTCAATACCAACTACAATTTGCAGTGCATTACTTGAACTCCTCTCATGTTGGTATTGTTTAACTACTTCTGTAGCCAAAGTTGCCTTTGGGCTGTAAAAAATGCAGCTGCCAATCTTTGACAATGGTCTCTACAACCACCAAAGTGGGTGAAGTGTCTTGCCCAAGGACACAATGACAGTGTGTATTGAATGTTCTACCAGAATCAGGAATTAATGTTAAAAGTACAGCTATCCACCGCTGCTTTATAGTACAAATATGACACCACATTACCCAACTCATTGACCACACTGACACTCTCTTTATTAGGGAAAACATTTGCAGTTTGGCACAGCTTGGATCAGATATGCTCAGACTGAGAACATTTGAGCTGTAATGAGAATGTGAGGGGTCTGCTGCTGTGCCGTGACCACATAAAGACACCTGCAATTAGCTTCATCAGCAGCAATTATCTCTGCCAAAGCTCCTCCAGTGTGCAAAGTTGTTAATCACAAAGCTTCAAGTGTCTTCTAATCAACACTTTTTCACAACACATCAACATATATTGGAAAAACAAACTACATTACAACTTTTGAATTGCTAGAGGTTTCTGAATTCTTGACCACATCAGATTTCTTATTAAAGTCACTTATTTGGTAATAAAACAGGATTCACAACCTTTAGATTATAGAATGCACAAAATAGATGTACAGAAGGTTATATGAAAATTATCTGACATGCAAACTGCAACCGCCTTCAAGGCTCATTTCCATTACCATGAAAGCAGTGTAATCATATGAAATTGTAAGATTGCCTTACCAAGAACATGGACCACTCTCCTCCTCCCTTTCTCTGTATCTGCAGGAAGTGCACTCACACTGAGGACAAAGGTGATGGACAAAACCACCACCAACATTTTGATAAAAGCAGAGGCTCGGAACTTCATCCTCCACTGGAAAATAGAGACGAAATACATGAGTGAAGATAGAAAAGATACAAGACTTGAACATACTAACTTTTTCTATGATGAATGTGCCTGTTAAAATCTGTCATTTTTGTTTCAACCACTGGTTTGATTTTTGTTTCATTAAAATAGCATTTTCTTCTGTTTCATCTGCCAACTATGACTAGTACAGCTATTGTCATGTTGATAATTATGACAAGACGCAATTGTCTGTACTTCAGACAATCCTATATTTTAAAGGGTATATTGTTACAGCAATTTCAAGCTTTTAAGGTACGAATAAGAATAAAAATATGAATTGCATAGTCGTAGGTTAAACTGCTGTGAAAACACACTGACAAAGTCCACAAAAGGTCAAATAGTTACGTTACTGAAATGTATACTGTTTGTGTGACCCAGTTTTATGCAACCCTTAACATATACATTATGTATTGTGTCCATAGCAACAACTCATTAATATAATTGGGCACTGCTCTAAGCAGGCACTTACATTTTGGGGTCATTTTGAAAAAAATATTAAGCTATTTTTGTGTATTTTGTTATGCAGCGTGTGGAAATAAACCAGTGTGTGCTTGTACATGGAATATAACACAATCTAATTTATTCAAGTGTTTAGTAATCAAGAGAGGAGCGATGAGGCAGATGTTATGGGTGCTGCATTGTCAGTGTTAGCTAGTGCTGCAGATTGTACGCCACTGCTGTAGTCCATCATGTAAGCATACAGGCCCCAGAGACAAACACACAAGCTGCTCCTCTACATGCTCCGTGCACACAATAAACAGCCCCGTACGGCGTATTTCATCAATGTTATAGCCGTGCTCACCCCTGCAGATGACTGGTGCACTGCAGAGAAGACTTACCCTGTTAGGACTGCAGCAGGACTGGTCTGAGATATGTGTACACTGTAGTTGCCCTGTCTCCCCTCCGTTGGTCTCTGTCCCATCGCTGAGCTCTGCCTCTCTCTGCCCGTTTCTGCCTCTCTCTGCCTGTCTCTGCGTTTGTGGGTCCAGGATCCTGCAGTCCTCCTGATGACGCAGCTACACAGCTGCACTGTGCTACTAGCTGGCAGGTTTAGCACTGCATACACTATGGTAGTATAGCTGTCCAAAATGTGTGTC
Organism: Periophthalmus magnuspinnatus; assembly: GCF_009829125.3. Taxonomy (NCBI): domain Eukaryota; kingdom Metazoa; phylum Chordata; class Actinopteri; order Gobiiformes; family Gobiidae; genus Periophthalmus; species Periophthalmus magnuspinnatus. Next base: position 8,550,447 of record NC_047129.1, on the reverse strand, counting down.
CCTTTTTAGCATGTAATCAAAGATAATTATTCCCACAAAAAGTTACATATTTATTTGACACTTTTAAGCCAGATGCCTATACCAATTCACCCAGCTGCACAGCCACGAGTTGCTATTGTTGCCTATCTGCCAAAACTTTGTCCAGTTTCAAGTCATTAACCCTGTGACTGAAAATTCAACCTTTTTCACATTTGGACTGATTACTTTCCACATCTTACTTACACAAACAATTCACTTAGGCCTACAGATTATTAAGTAGGCTACTATTTAGCCTACTATTTAAACTTTTTTACTTGTTTAAAGCTTTAACTGCTATTTAACCATATTTAAACTTCTGCCAAAACTCACTCCTTTCAAGTATTTTCGGCCTAAATCTTTTCACAATATTCACTTCTGAACATGCCACCAGCATGTTTCACAGCTGATAACAGTTTAAGTGATTGGGTAAGCAAAGAAATCAACTTCAAACCAACAGCTACAGCAGTCCCATGGTTTCTATGTCAGTGGTAGTAGTGGATACTCCACATGTTTTTCAAACTTTGGTTGGCTGGTTCATTACCAGACTCTGGAAGAATGCAATGCTCTATCTAACTAAAACTTAAGATTACCATCCTGTTTCCCCTTCTGACAGAATTTCCTGTGCATACTAAAATTAATAGAGAATCTAACAATAACAATAAAAATAATTATTTAATTTTAATAATAATAATTTAAAAAAAATCAGGGACTCAACCTGATACAAACTCCTGAAATAAATTGCCAACATTTAAGTTATGCCAGTGTGTAACCTGGCAACTGTATCAACTTGTCTTCTCTTGATCAAAATCAGGCACTTGGTAAAATGAATTTAAAATGTATCCAATGTAAATGTGTCATGATGTTTATACCCTCTCTGTGGCTTTGTCTGAACTCTGTCCAGGCATGCTAATGGGAGAGCTCCGAGCTCAGCCCAAAGGAAAGAGCTGTTAAAGTGGTCTCTACCAGGCATTAAGGGCCTAGTGGAAGCATTGTTCTGCCAGCTTCATGGCTACTACACCTCAACCAACCAGACCTCACCTCCACTGTAGCCTCTTCCCCAGCCTGTCCGCGCACACCACACCACAACAGTATACTTCCCCCGTTTTAACTGTCCTCGTGACATTTTAAGCCTTTTTGTAATAATAAATTAATATTTTTCTAAATCTGTTCTCAGTACTCATTGTCCACATTATTCTGGTTGGTTAGAAACCTTGGGGGTGCTGCAGGTGCATGTAGAGTGAGTGAGTGATTGTCAGTGTGTGTCTATATCAGCTTAAACCTACTGGTTATTATCTGAATATTCTGCAACAATTTCCTGCAAGCTTGTCCATGATTCCTCAAAACAAGATGACCTCCATGACTGCTGCAAGATTTCCAAATAAATCCTTGACCTCCACTTTTCCAGTGCTTATGTTGAGAGGACAGAATGGTCACAGGAGGCAGGGTTCTTTCCTGTGTAGGTTTAATGCACCTTTAAAACAGTGACAAAACGCATAAGTTAGACTTGGTCTCTCTACAAACACAAAGGAAAAAATAAAATCAACATTAGCACAAAACACGTTTTTACAGGCCAAAAATGATTATTATTTAAATAGTGACGCATTTGTTCATTAAACTTTATATTTGAGGCCAATTTTCAAGAGCAACTATACCAAAACATGTGCTAGCTTGATTTTTTCTGGGAGACAGTGGAGCACAACTCATCTGCAGCAGACTGCTCTGCTCTGGGGTGTGTCACACTAAATACCGCCCCTGCGCAACAGGTACACAGTGAAACCCTAGTACATAGTAATAAGTGTAAGTAAGTGTTGATACCAAACTACAACAAAAAACATTTTACAAAGTTATTCAAAATTACGACGGAGTATAAGGGTCACTTAAATAAAATAAAATATGCGGGCGCTACGAGAATAATCGTAATATTAAGAGAATAAAAGTCGTAATATTACGAGAATAAAAATCGTAATTTTATGAGAGTATAGGCTGCTGTGTATGAATGAGTGACCTGTGCGTTGTGTGTTATGGAGAATTTGGAGCATTCTGTTCAGCTATAGCAAAATCTGTCTGGTTCCTCCGACTAAACAAACTCAAATGCTTGCAGTGTCCCTTCAAAGTACTTATACTGTTGATAGTGTGGTGATGGTGGGCTAAAAGACACAGTATTTCATCGTGCATAAACCCCAGTTGAAAGTTTATCTGAACAAAATGCTCCAAATTCTCCATAACACACAACGCACTGGTCACTCATTCACGCACAGCAGCCTGTATTCTCATAAAAATACGACTTTATTCTCGTAATATTACGACTTTTTTTCTCGTAATATTACGATTTTATTCTCGTAATATTACGACTTTATTCTCGTAATATTACGAGAAAAAAATCGTAGCGCCCGCTTATTTTTGTATTTATTTAAGTGACCCTTATACTCCGTCGTACAAAATGGAAAATACTACAAAATAAAACGCTTTATCACCAATAGGTTTTGAGAATAAAATAATATTTTGCTACACTTACTTTTCACAATTTTACAAATACAACCTTTGGGCAAGAAAAAATCTGTCCAGGTCTGCACAGAGGAGCAGTGAATGGGTGACAGATGCCCTCAAGGTCCAACCAACAGATGTGTCCTCTCACAAAGATGAAGCAAAATACAACACAATGCTGCCCGACTTTACAAGACGTCTTCACCTTTTCATTTTGCAATAACAGCCAAGGGGTTATATGTTTTCATTCTGTCTGCATCATCAATTATATATAGCTTATACTTGCTCTATTCTGCTCATGACAACAAAACATCTTATCAAAATGTGTCTCTTGTAAACACTTGTGAAAGAAGCCGCTTCAGGCAAAGGTTGGTTGTTCTTCCATGTTTTGCTTCGTATGATTGATAAAACGTGATTCCTCTCGTCGCAGTAGCCTGTGGAGATGGGTGAAAAGGCTTTCTGTAAAGATGGAGGTAAAAAACAGGGAGGTTTATTGGGATGACAGCAGCCCACATTGAGAGGAGGCGTGACGCAGTGTGTGGCTATTGCACTTTAAGCCATCTTATAAAAAAGACATTACTCCATGCTGTGTGAGTGGGATATGAGATGACCTGCAGTGTTTTGGACCACCCGCATGAAACAAGCAACCACAACTCTACTACTACTACAAATGTGTGGTCATTATCAGAAAAATGAAAAATTAATCTGTTTTTGATTCTAATGTAACTGTGTTTTCTGTTGAGAAAGTGAGAACAACTATTTCTTCACAGTAAAAATGACTTCTTGCAGAGAATTAGCAATTACTTATAATTTTACACTGTTTCCAGATGTGATTTCAGTACCAAGCTTTCTAACTGCTTTCTTTTGCTTCTTGTAGATTTTGCAGGGTAGGCTATTACTTTTTCCACAGTTTGGGATTCTGGCTGTGTCATTACCCGTCTCAAAAAGCATTTGCTTATGAAGTACAGTCATGCTTTGTCAAAGCATGACTGTACTTCAAGCATTCAAGGTCAAAAACATTAACACTGGCTGAGCTTTGCCCCTCTCCATTTTAATTAACACTCAGTGCAGTGAGTCTGTATATTTTATCATGAACTACAGGCTAGTTACAACATAGATCACAGCCCACTTTGTGATTAAAAATTCTAAGTAACTGAATAAATATTCCCGCGGTGACGATTTCTGTCTTTTCAACAAGGTTTCATCAGACTGGATTATTCATGTTGGGACATTAAAATTCACTTTGTATTTTGGAAGTTTGCACAGATAGAAATTATCAGGGCTAATGACAAGTGGCTCTCCAACAGATGCTTCATTATAGTGTCTCTATAGAAACAGGTTGCACACATTTCTGTCTGAATATCAGGTAATCAGAAACAAGCAGTTCTAGCAGCATAACACAAAACTGCTTTACAGGACCAAATTTGCTCATCAGTGATATTTTGAGTTGAATTTACAAATAAAACTGTTTGTCACAACTAACCAGTTGCATGATGATGTGTCAGATTTTCTTCCTGCGGCAGACTTCATTATGACATTATGTGACATTATTGAGGTAGCACCATTATTGCTTAAAAAATTTTACTTTTTACCTTTGAAAATTTAGCAAATTTTAGCAAATTTTAAAAGAATTTCTTGTCTGGCTGTCAGGCGTCAGGGCTCTCTCAGATCTAACACCAGAGCCTCTCTTGGTGGGGACTGTGTAGTTTCAAAGCAGAAAACATCTTTTGGATGGTCCAGTTTCTCCTCAAATGGACCCAGACTGTAGAACTGTCTTCCCACCAAAAGCTGCAGACTAAAATTAAAATCTAACAAACGTGGGTTGTTGGGTATTGATGTTTTGTACTTATTTTTTGTAGTTTAACATTTTAAAAGTCCCTATGGACAGGTGTTGAAAATTAGCATAACACTTGACTTGAAACATATGGTTTGTCTAATGTAATTTGTAATCTGCAAATAGGGTGACGTGACCAACCATTCTACTTATTTTTATTGATGTATTTATTGCAAAACTGAAGTTGACCTCTCCTTTTCCTTTGTCAGCAATTGTTTAACATTACATTCGACTGACCACTATTTATGTTTGCTGAAAAGTCAATAGCATTCAAGCTGTCTGCAAATCAATAATCTATGGGGATGTAAAGATTCATTCAGAAACATTCCTATAGTAAATTCTCCCCTGGCAGATGTACTTGCTGTAGAAGAGCTCGAGGGCTTGGTGCAGAGGGAAACAGAAAAATCCATACTGCCAGTGCTAAGTGGTTAGATTACCAATTCGATGATGTTTACTGATGTATGCAAATGTGTTATTTTCATCTGGATGATCATTTTGTTTCCACAGCAAAGTCAGTGCATTAGCATTTAGGACCATTTACTAATATATTCCCCCATGACTTCATAATAAGATGCTCATTAATCCCTGCTTTAATTATAATTGTGTGTTGCATTCATTATAGGAGCACCTCAGAAGACATATTTCTATATTCGTGGCAGTATTTCATATTTGAATAGTTTATTTGATCTCTAGGGGGCTACTGTGGCTTTCATCATGGGTTTACGCACATCTATTTGCAGTCACCGTATTTGATTTAAAGTCCATGTCGAGTAAACAGGCTGCCCAGTTAGCATGTACAGGCAGAGAGGGGCAGTACATCAGAGGAAAAACATGCTGATGGAGTGCATTAGATAAGTCCTTCTTTTCCTGCATCTGTGGCCTATACCTCAGCAGAGTACCAGGATAATTACTTATGAGTGGGCATGCTGTTATTATTGATGAGCAATGGATGAAATGCAGCTCCACTAATCTATAAATAACTGTCAAGCAAACACAGTGTTCTTTGTAACGTCTCACCTGCAGCATTTGCATAATGTACAAACTGAAACGATTATGCAGCATTTTAAGTCACATTGTTTACAGTCCTGGAACATATAGTTTACTTTTGAGTGAATATTACTTCTATATAAGATAAGATAGATCTTTTTTAAGCTTACAGTTTAGAAATGCACTTGCAGAGGTGGGTAGAGTAGCCAAAAATGTATGTAAAAGTTACTTCAGAGTATTATTACCGTACTCAAGAAGTAGTAGTACAAAGTAGTGGTGTTATCTTTGCCAATTCTCCTGAGCTTTTTATTTATTACTATATTTTTACTAGATCTGAAAGCACGTATTTCAGCTTGTCTTATGTCTTGGAAGACATAAGAGTGTACTGTAGTTAATATTTGTATGAGTTATCTTGGCAAAAACAGTCAGTTCATTTTTATTGCTATTAATTCTACTCAAGTGAGTTTCTTAATTCTGTTGAAATAAACAAATTTATTATCACTTTTCAAATATTTCACATCCTTGCTTTCCCTCTTCAAACCTCCTCATTTTAACGCCAACTTCTTCTTGCACACAAACTCATTTGATAATGAAAACAAAGCCTGATGCTAAGTCTCTATTTGATGTCTTTTTAACAACACAGTGCTGAGAACCGCTGCAGACTATTTACTGGGCCACCCACACAGTGCAGCAGCCGCAGTAAGTGCAATAGGAACAGAGGGATCAAGGATTTACGCAGAGACGCAATGAAGCACTCACAATTTGGAGGAGCAGAACAAACAGGAAGCTCAATGGCACACTGTTGTTTTCACATTTAAACATTAGAAGAGTGTTTTTGTTCAGAGTGGCACTGGTATTGCAGACGGAGGCAGCTGTAAAAGGAGACATTATGCTGAGTGAGCTGCATGGGCGTAGTGGACTGTTTTAGTGACTAAGCATGAATTACCACCTCATCGCTACATTTCACTGTCAAAACAGAGTAGCTTATGCAAGATAACATCACAATGAGGGAGACACAATATTATGAAAACATCAACCCTAGCAATAACAATGTATAGATAAAAATATTTTTCATTAGTTGAGCTGAATGTTTAGCTGTCCCCAGATGTAATAAAATTGGAGTGTATTTACAATATACCATAATGGTTATTGTTATTATTTTTTCTACAACTAATACTAATAATACTAATATTTTTTCTAAATATGGAAGTGGAGCATCATTTATTTAGTTACATTTATTTGGCTACAGTGGGCCGCAAACTGTAATACAGGAGGTCGACGTACCCATGTAATAACCAAAGCTAATTTGCAACATTTTTCCCTAGAAGTGCTTTCATAAACAGTTAACACAGAGTAACAGAGAAGAGGGATGGGGTACAACGACACACATGGATGCACTGTATGACACACTAAAGACAATCAAACACAGACTTACTGTCGTCATTTTGTTTTATTTTGAAACTTCACAATATATTTATCATTTCTCTTTATATTTGGTGTCTTTCTCTTCACTGTTGGGCAGACCTGACTGTCCAGGGAAGGGGGCGATCTTCAGGAAGAAATAAGGGTTACTCCGCACCCTCAAGGCCACCAGGATGGGAGTGAGAGCATAGAGCACATTAGCTGTCAGGACCAGGCAAAGAGCATCACTCGGGATACGGAAGGGAGCAGAAGTGCGCGGGTGGAGGGACCCCCCAATATGAGCCCACTGGCACTGGGGGAGGGCATATAATAAAGAGGTTAGCCTGCAGTAGAATCAATGAGGTGTTATACTGCACATGTTTTTGACAAACTATTTCTGTTAGTGCAGAAACTGAGGTTAAAAATAAAAATTTAGTAAAAAGGCGTATTATTTTATATTGCACTTAGTAGGGTCAAGCTTGTATGGGACAATTTTATAATTGATACCATTCAAAGTGTTCGATAAAAGGAGCTGCTGCATTAATAATGAAAGAAATGGTATAAGACAGTGGTGAGCCCAGCTTTATGAGCACAGCAACACTCTGCTGGAGACAGAGATCACAGGAGCTGAGGCAAAATGTATTTTACTGTTAGAAAATACAATGGTAGGTTTGGAGAAAAAAAGAAAATTCATCCCAAAATTACTTGGCAAGCAATGGGTTAATTCCCTCTTGACTTTAGCTCTCAACCATAAGGTCAATAAATGTCATGATAATGCATGGGGCTCCACACTTCAGTATGCATTAGCTGGAGCATATTCAAAGTCAGATCTGTCTATTGAATATTTGTCTTGGTGGTGTTACCTGGATCATGGCTCCAGCGAAGAATAAGGTCCAGTCTGACATCCAGGTGCAGCCAGGCTTAAGCAGGCCGTAAAGAAACGCACCCAGCAGAGGCAGCCCATAGAAGAACTGATGCAGCATCTGCAATCAAAGCAATATTAGTATGACAGAAATAACTTTGCTCAAGGTATTTGGGACATACTGGTCATTTGAAAATGGCAACACTTCCTTTTGCTTAATGAACATGCTTACTCGGGTTTGTACGTACACAGTTTTAATCACTGACAAATTGTGTACACACTGTCCTGACCAATGACTAAAGATCTATGTGTAATAAAGGAGTTCAGGCAAGTAAGTTTGGAATGACAATATTAGCATACATTTTTTTGTCTCCGTAAGTCACTTATGTTTTTTATTAGCATTAATTTACCTACATTAAAAACTATTTTACATTGATAGTTTTTCATAGGATGAGCCTTTGTACATTAATCTTTATTGGAACAGCAGAGATGTGATCAGAAACTGCCGCTAAAATGATACTAATCTCCAGACAGTTTTAACAGGGACACTGATAATCTGATTAAAAAAAAGTATATCATATATTTTCAGTGCAATAAAACTAGATAAGACTTTCTAGTCAGTTCCAACAATTCCCATCTTTGACTAAATCAAACGATCAATATTTAATTCTTATATGATGGGATTCTCAGTCCAAAGTTTTTAAGCGGTGACACTGAGATATTTGGGCAGATGCAAAAATCTATTAAATAGGAGGAATTTTGAGTCTGCTATTCTCTTAATAAATGCGTCTATTTGAACAGTAAGAAATCAATACTAACTCAAAATCATCCATGACCTGTTTGATGACAATAATCATTTAAAATATGCACTCACTTAAATTTAGGTGTGAGAACACATCAACACACAGCCTTTGAAATGCAAATGCACCTCTGTGTAATGCAGGATCACTTTTTTGTACTTTAAGGCTTAGCTCAAATTTGCACACTAAGCACAAATCAGTCATTCTACACTAGGGTCATTATGGAGGCAGTTCTGACCTCCAGTGTTAAATATTTGGTCCATGAAAAGCCAGCGCTCCTCTTTATAAAACCCTCAAATTACTGCACTGAACGGTTTCCTTTCATTCTGTGCTGCCTTCCACTGGAATCCAAATGAGGTGAGCCTTGGGCCTGGAAGCCAATCATATATGCCCTTCAGTGTTCGTTTAAATGTCGTTGTAGGAGCCAATGCTAATCTGTCACATAGTGTTGAGATCAGAAGTGGGCAGATACTAAATTTTTTGACTCAGTAACGATACTAAGTAAAACGTTCAGTACTCATTGCCAATTAGACAACATTAATAGAGATACAGAAATATATTTTTCAGCGAAAAACAATACTATTTTCTTTAATGTTAATGTGTAATCTACATATTTCACTATTCGCTTCGCTTCAATGCACAGACAAAAACCAGCCCAAATGACAGACATGAGCATTCACACAGGACCAGAATTATCAGACGAGCTCTGAGTTTGCTTAAATACAGGAGTTAAATACAGGAGTTAAAATTTGGGGGAATTTTAACAGACACTTTTATATAGTAAAAGAAAAAGCAATTCTGCCAACTTGACAAAATGTTTTTTGAGTGAAGATGTTTCGCAGCTCATTCAATTCTTCAGTTCTGGTCAGATTACGGGTGGACACTGTTTTATATCTGTCTGAACTAACACACCTGTCTGTAAACAGTTTCTGTATGTTGGTTTGGTCTGCATGTGACCTGTGCTTGAGTCATATTTTGCATAATCGTACGGGCCCTTATGGGTGATCTCACACGTATTAGCATATTGACTAGCACTATTGTAGCCAGTATGCTAATAGGATAGATCATAGATCATACCTGGATGACTGAGAGATTACACAGACAAAGATGTTTTTTTATAAACAATTTGCGTAGGACTAGGAACACAGACAACGTTTTAATTATTACAACGGTTCAACCCATCCAAATAGGGCTTTATACTAATTCTAATATAAATCAAAATCATTCTAAAACTAACTTCCAACTATTTTATGATATATTTTTATATATATTTTTCTGGATCAATATTCGTTCATATGAATATCCACCTCTAGTTGCTCTAGTAATTCTAGTATTGATTAGTAATTGGGTATTAATTTTTGACAACTCTACAACAAAATCACTGTCTTCACTAAAACAGAGCTAAAGCTAGTTACATTGCATTACATTAGGCACACAAAGACCTTAAAAAAATAAATTTGGAAAATACCTCCATCACTGATAGATGTGAGGTGGACAAAAATTGAACAAGCAAACCATAAAAGCTCAATGCAAGAAACTTAATGAGTGGTCTGAAATGGTCCTAGTGTTTCTATCTTATGCTGCTCACATAGTCTCCTTTGGGGCCTGGTGAGATGTTGATGAGGGGCTCTGGGAGAGGGATTAGATTATCAAGTTCACAGCTAGCGCTTTCGTCTCTCTGATCAATGTGGAGTGATTGTTGCCCAGGCTGCAGTACGGACAAGGTCTCTGGATAACCTATCGACTATTGAGAGGTGTACTGCAACAAAACACATGAAAAACACACAGCTGCAGGGTCAGGGAGGAAGAAAAGACCCGATGGCGCTGGTGATAGTAATCTGTTATCTGTCTTAAACAAATGAATGAGAGATGCGCATAAGATGCTCAGGCCTCTCCAACCCTGACTCATTGTTGGTGTAATGATGAAAAATGGTCTCGTAATCAGGGAAGAGATAAGGGCAAGCCTCTATTGGGTGCAGACTAATATCAGTGAAAGGACAGGGCCATTATAAGACAAAAGTTCAGAGAGAGGCCTGACACGGCAGAGCGAGAGGGAGGCAGTGACGATATAGACAGAGAGAGCATAAAGGGACCTACCATAACTCTGGGGAAGCCCACAGGGTCCTTGAGGTAGGGCTCATATTGCCGCAGGTAAATGGAGCAGAATTCCAGAGGGGCATCCAGAGCCACCTGAAGAACACAGATTTTTAAACAACGCAACACAAGATCATCTGGGACTATCAGTGAGAAACCACCATTGTTCTAAGGGATTGCTAGTTTTTCATTATTTCAACAAGTTTTGAGCTCTTTCATTCTGTCACTACCCCCTTGATGTCATATATCGCTGTGTATAATAAAATATACACATAGTAGAATTTAAAAATATAATTTGAAATCCTACCACTAGATGTCACCAATGAAGGTCTTATGATTATATTGACATTAAACAGTTGAATGTGAAAGCAATGCCATTGTTAGTAAGTAAAAGGCAAATATATTATGATTAACTTAAGTTGAAAAAAATAAGTTTTGTTATTGTTAAAATTTTATTTGTACTTACCAAACCCCGTAGAATGGTAAATGCAATCGCTGCCAACAGAAGCACCACTAGAAGGAGGTCTTGGGGGCGCCAGATCAGCTTCATAGACTGTGCCTGCTGGGCCTATAATTACAGAATGTTTCCATATATTCAAGTGCACACATACATACATGAAAACGGTTTGTACATTAATAGTGGAGCTTTTTAAAAATTCTCAATAAAAAACACTTAATAAACCTGTAACACCAGATAGCTTACATTATATCCGCCAATGAGTGGTCTGTCCAGGGGTCGAGTGAACAGAGACACCGCTCCCCAAATGGGCATCAAGAGAAACAGGAAGTTGAGCCAAAATGCTGGACGAATCTCAGTGCCATACTTTCCTGTTGAAATATGTTATTTTATATATATGTATGTCTATGAATGTATGTATGTATGTATGTATGCATGTATATATATATATATATATATATATATATATATATATATATATATATATATATATATATATATATATATATATATATATATACCGTAAATTTCGGATTATAAGCCGCTACTTTTTTTCCACGCTTTGAACCCTGCGGCTTTTACAGCAGTGCGGCTTATATATGGAATTTTACTGGATAACGGACCCTGGGGGGCGCTCTCTAGCTGTAAACGTAAAAGTGAGACAGACGTGGGGAAAGATTCTGCTCTGAAGAATTCACTAGTTTTGATTTTGAACGATCATTTTGCGCATCATGAAATGGATATGATGCAGTTTTTAAGATAAAGAAACAGAAAGGAAACAGAGCAGGGGTCGGCCTTTAACACGCAAAGAGCCATTTGGACCCACTTTCCACATAAAATAAAACACTGGGAGCCGCAAATACTTTTTGACATCTAAAATGAAGATAACACTGTATAATAACAATAATGTAACGGAATAATGTAGGTTTTACTTTCACGGACAAGCCTTCTACACGTGGCAGATAAATATGGCAAAAACAACTTAAGTGCATTAAAAAAATACAACTCACCAAACCGCTGCATCATGCATCGCGCTGATTATGTGATTATGTCTACTCTACTCCGCAGTTTCTTTAAAAAAACAACAACAAAAAAACTCGTAGCGTATCGTTTAATCCCAGGTGCTTATTCTCCATGTGCCAAAGCAGTTTTGAAGGTTTCATTGCCTTATTTGCTTTTCCCGTATGTTACGCAGAGCGGACTCTGTGCGTGAGTCACCTGTAGCGACAAACCCAGATTTTAAGTAGGCATTGTCTGTTAAATTTATCTTTCTTTTTCTTGGAGGTCGTAGTCTCTTCTTCTGGCTCCTCAGTTGTCCTTTTCCCCTTTGTTAAAAAGATCTCCAAAGACTTTTGTTTTGGCTCATTTTCACTCGCTTGTGGCTCTACTTTTGTGCGTCGTGTCTGATGTGTTATACGTGATACGTCACCGCGGAGACAAGAGCAGATAATATACTTGCTACTACATCAAATAGATTTCTGTGGCGATTTCCAGCAGGATTTTCATGATACATCTACGGACGAGCTTATTAGTGTGTCATTAGGGACGGGCCAAAGTTGCTCCTGACCCCTGTGCGCACAACGTCTGAAAATCAGGGCTCTATACGCAGGACTGTGAGCTGTGTCTGTGTCAGTTCCCAAGCCACGCAGAGCCGCAGTATAAGGCTGAAAGAGGCGCATACGGCTCCGGAGCCGCGAGTTGCCGACCCCTGAAATAGAGCCACTGCACGTAAGCTCGACATCAATGAATCCAACTTGGTCAATGTAAAAAGACGACAAAAGTTTTCAGAGGAAATAAAAGCAGATTTTCCGTGTTGGTGCAGCTTTATTTTCTAAACCTGCAGATGTGTTCATCCCGTGTTGTTGTCGTGTTGGTGCCAATTTTCAGGCACAGTTTAAAAAAAAGCGTGTCGGTGCACCGTCTTTCTGTGTAAATATCTCATGTTACAATATGAAAACCTGCGGCTTTTATTCAGGTGCGGCTTATATATGTACAAAATTGATTTTCTCTTCAAATTTAGCTGGTGCGGCTTATATCAAGGTGCGCTCTGTAGTCCGAAATTTACGGTATATATATATATATATATATATATATATATATATATATATATATATATATATATATATATATATATATATATATAATTATTATTTATCTATATGTATATATATAATAATAATAAACATATAATGCATGGTGACCTATTTATTTCAATGTACCTTGGATGGACAGAGTTGCTTTATTACATTTTAAAAGGGAAGAAAACATAGTAAAATATAGTTTTCACATTTTTAAAAATAGATATATGCTACACCATATTCAGTTGATAGTAATATAGTATAGCAACTCTTCAAATGTGTGGACCCCTTGAAGTAAAAGCCTTTTCCTCGATGACTGTGCTGTGATAAAACAACTCAGGAAACAGCGTACACGCCACAGAGGAGTTTGATCCGGTGACACTTATGCATTCGCTTTGAAATGTCAACAACAGCTGCTTTAAGTCTGTTTTGTGTCATTGTTTTTTTGGTGTGTGACGGGCCATGTTGTGTGTTGTTGTGTGTTGTGTTAGAAGCCTGAACCTTGTCGACAGTGCAGATGTTCATTTGATTAGAGCTTGTCTTTGTGAGAGTGGGGTTTTCGGAAGCCTCACCTGACACAATGCCTGAAATAAACACGCTCATGTTGGCACACAGAGAGCCAGCCCAGAACAAGCCAACGGTGCGGTAAGCCTTCCTGTGGACAGAAACAGAGGAGCTATTATGTGTGATGGGAGAAAGAGAGGGGCAGTTTCTTATCGTCTATATACAAGTGGGATGAAAAGGAATCATTGGACCACTGTTTATTATATTAAAGACTGAAGTAGAGGTATTCAAGAAGTATATTTTTTGTTACATATGGGTATATGTATGCTTAAAGGTACTCTATGTGACTGCAAGTGTTTTCTTGCTCAAAAATACATGCATTTTCAAAACATGAATTTTTACTGTAACCAAGATCATCTCTCCACAATTCTGGCCTGTAAATTAGCCTGGTGGCTTCACTACTCTGTTTCCATGGAAAAGACTGGAGAATCAGCTGTGCTTTTGATAGGTTTAATGCCATACTGAGGAATAATCTCAAAAAAAGCAATGACATCTCCATGGGCAGGAAAATTATAATACAAATGTTGTTACAATCACTTTTTATTGCTTCTAAAATAACTGTAATAATATTCCCTACTATTGCTTATAATACTTATAATACTTCCCATACTACTACTATACTCATGTTCTTACTATTCCTCCTACTAACTCCTATTTACTACCTACTACCTACTACCTCTACTGCTACTCTTACTTCTTTAAAGTATTGCCACTATTACAAATTGCACCACTGAGACCACAGCTACTACTGCATATACTACCACAACTACTACTTCATATGCTACCACGACTACTACTGCATATGCTACCACGACTACTACTGCATATGCTACCACGACTACTACTGCATATGCTACCACAACTACTACTGCATATGCTACCACGACTACTACTGCTAATATGTCTACTTTGAAGTAGAACTTGTACTAAAGAGTTTTTACAATTTCAGAAATAAAAAGTTCTCACATTTCCTTAAATCCCTTGAATAAAATGATGTAATTAAAGTTTCTGGGAAGTGAAAGCCTATTTTATTCCTCATCCTGAGCCTCAGCAGATAATTAGCACCTGGAGCCAAAACACTAATTAAACATAAGCTGATCTTACCTTGAACCATTTCTAGTAATTTGATTTTAGTTGTTCATTTCAAGTGTGGAGATTACATGACAGTAACAATAATTTCAGTTTCACTATAACAGTTCTAGTTCTATGTCAGGAAAACATTACAGCTTTACTTTTTTTTCCAATAGTGAGACTGGATTTGTGTGAATAAATGCATCTGCCCCAAGGCGCTTCTCCATGTGAACTCTTGAACTCTGAGTGTACTTCTAACTAACTCCCTCAACAGTAGGAAAACAGGGCTATGGTTATGTTGAATGTGCACACAAGACAAGGCAAAACACATTTGCAGAAAGATTGTTCAGTTCTTATTTTGCGTGAAGATAAGATTCCTACCCCTATCAATGCATATATAGCATTATATAAGAGTTAGAAGAGTTAGTCTTAAACATCCCAAAGATGTGCTGTAGAACATGCATTTGCTTCACAGTGACCTCATTTTCATTTACCATAGTGCAGTATATGTTTATATTCCAAATGACACTCTACAAAAGATTTATATTCAGTAAGATCATTAAACCATTAGGTTCACTCACCTGTCTGTTATCCGGCTGATCATCATCAAGTACATGATAAAGTGTGCAATACCGTCCCAGTAACACATCATAATTGCATAGGACGTTCCCAGATAGGGTTCACCCTAAAACACACAGAAAAATGTATTTATTTAAGCATCTTATATGAATGTGTAGTTTTTAAATGAAAAACAAAAAAACGAACAGTTTTCTGGTAGAACTCCATGAACCCGGAGATTATCCCATCATACTCCAAGGCACTGACCAGGTCAATGACACAGGTGAAGCAAAACTCTGCAAAAACTGTAAAGAAGATACCAAACATTATGTAACGTAGGAAAACACCCATTATAAAATGAATACATTTTCCACTACAGTATAGGTTTGTGTAAATATTGAGCAGATCATCTTTAAAGGTCCTATGTTACACTAAATTTACTTTTGTGACCTTTTAGCCATTTTATAATGTTCTTACCTCCTCAGAAACATACCCAGAGTTGTGTTTTGTTTCCTTTACACACGTTTGACTAATCCTTTATTATTAGACCGTGTACATCTCCAAAGCTCAAAATGCTCCATTCCACTATGTGATGTCATGAAGCGGCAGTTTTCAAGTTAAGAGCTACTTTTACCTTTAGTTCAGTAGACACTGTAAATTCCAGTGCTGAAATTATTCAAATGATTATTGTGAAGGTAAATTGAGTTTTAAAACAGAATGGAGGACTTCCTGTATGACCACATCACAAACACAGTATTTGTAGTTTGAGAAAAGAGCTCCTAAATATGCAGAGTTTGTGTGTTAAACATGTTTGAATGACCAGGAAACAACACATAGATAACATAAATCAGAAAACAGAGTAACATGGGTCCTTTAATTCATTTGCAGACTTCAAAAATTGTGCTTTAAAACAAATGACCAAAACACATTCTGGTAGAACTATTGCAGAAAAACTTGTTTGTGTCCTTCAAACTTTTTGCTGAATTGCCCAATACCCCAACTTTTTCAGCACTCCTTGATTTTACAATATTCCCTGACCAACTGCAGGCGGGACAGTGATGTATGGGACCACACAGCGGGACATTAAGCAGTGGGCAGTGAGGTGGGTTAGAGGATTATTTATACTGAGTCCACAGTGAGTAGTCCGCCTCTGTCCGCAGGTTAGAGCCCAACAGAGCTGAAAGGCCATGTCCACAACACAGAATAATAATCAGGACTACGCACAGCTAACGTGGAAGTGCATCCTGAACTGGAGGCTTAGAACATATGTCTGAAGTAATGGCCCTTGTTGAAGGGGTAAAACACATGCACAATTTAAGATGTTCAGTTTTACACAAGCATTATTACAGCATTATTGGAGACAGTTGTGTCTGTGAGTTAAAACAGGTGACTCTCACTTGATATCCAATTCTACACACCTATATTTCATTCTATTTGTCCTTCACTTACATTTATGCACAGGTGATTGTGTCCCAGGATTTGTGTAAAATTTCTTCAATTTCTATTTAGTTTGCGATCACAATTGGTATTGAGTTCACAGAGTATGTTAGCATCACATGCAACATGTTTCACAAGAGCTCAAGTAAAGAGTAATAGGTTTTACACATAATCTAACCTCTTGGTATTTTGTTGTGAATTTTGTCTGGGATTAATCTTACAGGTCTAGTACAATCATGACCTCAAATGATACTGTGTAGCTAATTCTTTCTATGTGGTTCTTATGTGCTAATTAACACAATTCACAACAACTGTTTCTGACATAGGGGGTGATAGACATGAACAGTCACAGTTTTTTGTTCACCCATTTTAGATATGTTGCCAAACTTAGCAAAATTAAAGTAAAACCTTACATCATGGTACTAAAGTTGCAATAATTTCTAAAACAAATTGCTATATTATGTAAGAGCTATGTACTGTATTGGCAAACATATGGTAATGCCCTTCATAATGTGACAACTGTGAAAAACGCTATATTTTCTAACAAAGGCTGTATACAGTAATGCTATTATGTATATCTATATATTTTCAAACACGCCTAGTAGTAATTAAGTTGTACACTGTCTTTACGTTTAGTAAAGGAACCGTAGCTGCAGTCTTTATACCTTCACATGGTGTACAAGAAAACTTTCTAGCTAAGGTCAATCGCAGGCTTGGTTTCATCAGACTTGCTCTGGTTTAAGTAAGTGTAAGTGCCTCTGTGTTTCTCCGTCTACAGAGGGTTTGGATCAGTCATGCTGCAGGAAAGTCGGCCTAAGCCTCGCCTTGAGCCCGATCAGTCTAAGCAGCTTTCCTCATATCAGGTGAACACACTGAGTACAATTCATGTTTCTACACATTAAAGTTCAGCAAAATCCTTCGGGCTCAGTTTTGAAATACATATCAGCTAATAACCTTTGGCAATGTGTTTGGAAATGCATTGGGAGTACAGTGAAGTTGTGAAATACACACATACCGAAAAACAAGAGGTCTTTGGGTGGGTTGCCGCGGGTGATGAGGAAATAGAAAAGGAACACTACGACCAGCACCGCCACACCAATCTCCAGGATCACGTAAGGCCTGTGTTAAACAAATCACTGTTATCCAAGAATAAATAAGTTGATTTGGGGATTAATATATACTATGTATTTACGTAATTGTGATTAAGTTATACAATGTAATGTGCTTCTCCTCTTAATGTCTTTCAAATATCATTCAGCAATTATTTCTAGGAGTAGTTTCTAGGAATATGTATTTGTAACTGTGTATTGTGAATAACAACATGTGTTAATTATTGACACCATGCACTCTCAACAGCAATCTCCCCCTGATTTTCTGCTTCATTCTCCTAACTAATTAGCTTCTCCCTTGAAAGCTATGCCAGTCTAGTCTACTACTAAATCAGTAAATGATGATGAATGGGTAGTAGGAAGAATATATACACAACACAGTCAAGTTTAAGATAAAGTGAATATTTTATATAAGACAAATAAGAGCAGATCTTTTTTGACCTTGGTGTGGTAATTGTGCTGGACAGAGGACAAACTCATATGAACTTATCTACGGCTTTGTCTTCCTTTAATATCCTGCTTTTATGAAACGTTTTCAATTAACTTCTGAGTGCTGCAGGGCATTCATATTTTGTCTTCCTCAAGGACAGAGTCAGAATGACGACGATCCAGGCAGCCATATTGCAAAATTTTCAGTCATCTATACATTCTAGTATCTTGACCTTGTTGTACATTGTGCCATCAGTAGCACATCTTTTAGAATGTGTGAATGTGGGAATGAATAAGAAAGCAGATGGAGTACTAGTGCTGCATGAAATCAAACACTGCAATGATGCGCAGCTTCTATCAATGCACAAAGGGTGTTGTTTTACTTACACAATCCTTCTTGTTATGTCTAATTTAAATCAGATTATAATTCAAGAAGGGAGGTAGAGGTATGCCAGTAGAAAATGTCAAAACTTAAATTGTTCAAATTGTTATTTGACGTAAAATTGCTGGAGAATGTTTGGTCAATTCATAAATAAATTACAGTAATAACATAAAGCATCCTGACACTACTCCGTGTGTTCTGATCATATTTTCTGATCATATGCAGGAAAAAACACCACAATAATAAGCAATTTAAACTGAATCCTCTAGGGTGGGCTGTTTATTTTCTGCAACATTCTGAAGTTTTCACACAGTGAAGTGGGTACTGTACCAGTACTCAAACCACCTCTGCTCATAAACTCTTGCATTTTTTGTTAATTAATTAATAGTTACCATATTTTTACACTCCGCAGTAGTTTCAAAAGCAGTTTTAGTTAAGCCTCATCAATCACAGGGACAGGGTTGGGGAGGCAGAAGCTCCAGCCGTGTTAGCCCCAGCCTCTGTGTTTACTGGTCAAAGGTAGAGCAGCATTGCAATAGGAAAGATTTATGTGCACAAGGTATCTGGAGGTAAACAACATTACATCCTCTCAAACTCACAATGTGCAAAGAAAAACAAATCCTGTAAGTGCAAAAGGCACGCTCCCTGGCTGCTCCTCCAATTCAACACCCGTACGGGAAGATTTATGCACACAATGCGGTTTGTTTGTGGAGTGGAAGAGTGCTAGGCATATTGTGTGTCAAGAGCAATTTATCAAACTCTTCTGTGCGGTCTGTATTGATTGTCAATGTCCACACTTTTTTACTACCCACAGAAAACTATTGGAGAGGTTTACACAAACTACAAAATAAGTGAGAGAGAAAGTAGCACTGGACAGTAATTCAATATCTTTTCATTCTGCTCAGTATGCAATTAGATACTATATATTGTATTTCTTTCTGCCGTATATCAGTTGAGACAGTGTTATATGCATTTGAATCTTTGTGAAGTTGTTGAGCATAAGTGCATTTTATGACTAAAGTAAGTTAATAGTTTGGTTTTATTATTGAGAAATGACATTGACATGCAGAATGCAGCAGCAGCACACACGATGTAAGCCTGACCTCTAGTGGTGATATCTACATTTTTTTTCAAGTTTCAAGAGCAAACTACTTTCGGCAGTAAGTTTTATATATATATAAAACTTACTGCCGATATATATATATATATATATATATATATATATATATATATATATATATATATATATATATATATATATATATATATATATATATATATATATATATATATATATATATATATATATATATATATATATATATATATAGGTATATGTGTGTGTGTGGGGGTGTGTGGGGGTGTGTATATGTGTGTGTATATATATATATATATATACATACATACACACACACACACACACACACACACACACACACACACACACACACCCACACATATATAAAATAGTGTATTGTATGGCTAAACGTGTTTAAGTATGATAAGACAATAGATATAAAAGATCCTCACTTACTCTTGGAACTCAGGGGTGACGTTCATGGCATAAAGGACGCCCAAAGCAGTGAATGAGAATAAGAACACAAATGTCTCCATCCTTCCACGAGCTGTAACAACAAATAAAATTTGCTAATTACTAAAAACACATTTTAAACAGCCATCATATTATCGTTGAGTGTAAGTTCTGTAGAGTAACCTGAAGAAACGAATCCTAGTAAAAGAGAAGAAAGTGCAGCTCTCCGAGTGGCGAGCCTTTTGGTGGATTTATCAAATTATAGGCAGCCTGAGGCAACCATGGCCTTTAGTGGGAAAATAATGATGTGGGACAAAGGAGCTTTTGGAGAGAAAGTTATGCAATTTGGTTTTGTCAGAGATTTGCATAAATCTTATTAGAACAGGCCCACATTCCACACACAGTTAAAATGTCACTGTGTTTCAGAGTGGTTCCAACGTGAGTGTAACAAACTTCTTTTTATTATTTTATTGATTATTTCTTTTTACAAGAACAGATCAGAGAGAAGTGGCCGCTAATTTTCACCTGTTGTCGTTTGAATAATACAGATACAGGGAGGTGTCATTCTGGACTTGCCAGGCACACACTATGTGTTCACAAAGGGTTTTGTTAGTTTAAATAGATTTTACATAATAATGATGCATTAGTGATATATAGAGAAGATGCTTAAAGTTTTGTTTTACAGTTTTGTGCTGTATTCATGCACTCTATACTTAGTAAGATGCCACACCTGCACTCAGGTAGACTAACAGAAGTGAAGTTGCCAATCAATTTTGCTTTTGTTATCATCTCATTAGGTAATTACATAGTAAATAAGTTATCATCCGTGTGCCAGTCCTTATTTCCTCATGATTCAGTGTATGATCATAAACTGTAGCTGTATGATTTTTACTTCTTTCGATAAATTTACAATTAAGGCCAAACAATCCATTCCAATTACACATTTTTTCAATCAACAAGTCAAGAATCTTATATCAAATTCACAACTAATAAATAAATAGTAAATAGTAAAACTATTTGATTTGCAGTGTCATACCAGTAGGAGGCACCATACTCAAAGCATTGCACATGACATACTCCCACGGTTCAATGGTAGGTCTCACCACGTCTTTTTTTTTTTTTTTTTTTTTTTTTTTTAGTTTTAAAATGTGATATTAAATATTTTACCTCGTAGCCAGTCTATTTATTCACATTATTGAGGTTGCAATTATTATCCCATTATTTAAGATGCCCAATGTACAACATATAAGCTTTTATTAAGTGCACCATTGTGCTGATGCACCAAAGCTGCAATCTTAAGAAGCAGCATATGATATGTGCACGGGACCACAGGCATACACACACTTCACTTCCACTACTTTTGTTGGGAAAAGGGGATTGCTATACCAGGAAGGCAACAGCACGGCCTGTTTGCTGGAAACAACTGGACCTCTTCCAGCAATGTCGTTCAATAACTCAGAATAGATGGATGCAAAATGCAACTTGCAAAGAAACAAAGGATGTCATGAATAGTAAGTCATCTGATAAGGACACCCTAATGCCAACAGTGGGCTGTTCATTCTAAACATAATATTGTGTTACGGTTGTGGCCAATAAGAAAATTTTAACTAGGTGAAAGAAAATGTTCGGTACCATCACAGTAGAGCTCACACAAGTCCATGAAGTGAGTTTGAGATGAGCAGCGTGTATAGGCCTACATGGAGCCCGTGCTCCCAACGGTCTAACACACAGTCCTGAGTCACAGTCAGCCTACATTATGTTTTAACTCATGTACTACATGGTTTATTGTCAGTGAATGACATTATATTATATTCTCAGTTTCATGAGTGTTCATTGTGGTGAACTCTAGCCCACTGACTGGCTGCTGCTGATCAACAAGCGGCACTGTGCGTGACGACAGCGGCGGAAATATTTTTTCGCTTTTCAAAATGGCACCGTCTCAATAAGGAAGTGGAGAAAACAACTAGAAGAAGAATAAGTTGGATAAAACCCGTATTTTCTATTAATTTCATGCGACTCGTTGGCTAAATCGACTTTACGTGAAAGGCCTTTGGACTGGGACTACATAAAACTGAAAAGGTAAGCGTTCATCGAGGATTTAGAGAAAAGCGAGCGACACATCGGCAGTGTTTCCCAATAACAAGATACGACTAAGGCAGCCTTTTCTGGGGACGCATGATTTTAACCACGGATTACACCGGCTTTTTGGGGATGCCGATCACCAACCACTATATTTCACCTGAATTAACTCAAAACAATAGAATACCATGAAATTACTGGAGAATAAAAATATGTGTTAGTGTTTAGAAGACGAGTAACAACCAGCTCTGTGAAAAATTTGTAGTTACTTCGTAATAAACCGAAACTACTCATTCTTTTAGAGAGCTGATGACTCGATCTGCTATTTGAGTATAAAGAGAAATCTGAAATTGAGTCATTTTCAGATAAACATTGACATTGTTTCGTTATTTCTCCAGTTTCGTGAGATACAACATGGCATCGTTATTACATTGGTATGTATATCGAGCATACCCAAGTCAGAAAAAGGCTACGTCTATGCTATCGAAGCTAATACTTTTAGCTAGAAATACTACGTTTCATATCGCATCAGATCTTGTATTTTTATGGGATTTGTCATTGTCCATTGTGGATTCACCCAAACTAATTGTGACAAAGGAGAAATACCGTGTATTTAAACAGTTTTGCTCGTAAATGTTTGTTTTTGTCGCCCGACATGCTAACAGTACGGGCTGTAGCAGAGCCCAGAGCTGTGACTGCTGTTCTTTGTGCTTCGTGAATAGCGGTGATAGCGGTGTTTCTCTAACCGGTATCTGTCCGACAAACACCGACATTCAAATAATTTCACTATTAAATACGAAATAAGACATATATTTGTTTTGGTCACTCTACCATGATAGGCTTCATGATCATAACTGCTTAATACCGCGCTGGGAAACTCAGGTTAAACTCAAGAAGTCCCTTGTGTGGGAGGATATCTTTTCACCAATCTTTAGTTTCGTTTTTTTGTCTTTATGAGATGGGTATTATACATAACAAAGTTTAATACCATATAATTATATCTTTATGCTTTTGTTGGTAGTGATCTTATTCACAAAGACATCAGTTAATAAATGTTAAGGGTCACCTCACTTGCTTTTGTCAGATTATTAGAGCTAGGAGTGTCCAGGAGGAAATGAAAACCTGACCCTCTATTTTTCTCCCTGCAATTTTCACTCTTTAGTTTCCACTGAGTGCACTGCCTGCAGCTAAGGCTAGCCGAGCCTCATACCAGCCTCAACTCATTGGAGGTTACCCTGGATACTAGCTATTTATCCAATTATGTAATTTCCGACTTGTTGATGGGAGACTTTTTGCGTTTGTAAAGAGGATGGCATACCTGGCTCTTTTCCTGGCTTTAATTGAGTGCTGCTGTTAACCCAGAGCAACATGACCAATGGCCTTGGTGTCACTTGCATTCTGGACAGTCCTGCTTGATGCCTGATTAATTTGCTAAGACAAGGCAGTCTTTAGGTGAACTAAGTTTTAAAGGTGGATAGTCCTAAACCTTCTTTTCTCAATGGAGATGTTTTGCCTGGACTATTCTCTTCCACAAAATAACAAAACTTCCATGAAAATAAGCAGGTGAAGTATTTTTTGGCAATAGAATAATAAGTTAATAGAAGGTGATAGACCCTCCTTCAGAAAACTTAGAGCACCTTTTAATTAAACCTGTTGAACTACAAAGGGTGCTTCTTGTGTGTAAGGTTCACACGTGTTGTAGCCCGCTCATCAGGGAGTACAGGGAGAGAGCAGATCATGTTTGTCTACATTTTGCCTGGCACTAGCTCATATAAAGAGATTGCATTAGTGACTTAGGTATAGTATTTCCTTTGTAATTAAAGCAGTCAGTTTGATTTACAGTATGCGGTGTCTTATATTTAGTTTGATGGCGTTTGGTTCAAAGTGCTGTGATCCATGGCCTGTATGCCTGCAGCCCTGCTCCTGACAGTCTCCTCTTGTTTCGTCTCTCCCGGGCCTCCCCTCTGCCCCTCACTGATGCTAGTGATAAATCTCATTTATAGCCTGTAGGCTGATTGGGCGGAGACTAAGAACTGCGTACTGGGGGAGGGGGACATACAGAGCTAGGTAATAAGTTTCATTCAGTTCCTCTTTTCCTGGATTCCACTCCATTTGATAATACTTCATGTATTAAACATGGCAGGGAAGTGAGGTCAGGCAGATGACAGTTTTGGGATATGTGAACACTGACCGCAGCTCACAGAACTGCTGTATATGCAAAGCTGGCTGACTGTTCTACACTGACCCATACTGGAGACACAATACAAGTAAGTCAAATTAAAATGAAGTCAAACTAAGCACAGTTTCTAATTATTATTATTCCAAAACGCTGCACACATCCAGTGGTCCTCTTCATATCTATAGAGTTTATAGAGTATTTAATCAGAATTACTATAAAATAAAAGACAGTGTACAACATTTTGCTTCCTTTGTTGAAGAGAGATGTGAAATGGCTCATTTCTATTCCAGTTCAAGTGTCCACAGCTCCGCGCTCAGCAAAAATATCTTTTAAAAACATAAATTCCTACTGTGGTGGGGGGGGGGGTAACTTGGCCTGGTGGTGTAACCTGTCTCCATGGAGATAGATAACCTGTCTCCATGGAGATAAATAAATACTTTTGGAATATAACAGACAAAACAATAACATCCCCATGGACATAAAATGGTGACACACCATCCACCTGAAACATTACATAGTGTACCTTTAATACAGTATGCTGCTAGCGGACTCCACTAGAAAGAAAGATGAGATTTTGGTGCTGAACACCTGCTGCATTGGAGCACAGAAACTAGAAAGACAATTCAGTCCAGTATTAGGGAGCATCAATCGTATGTGACCTAAAGCTTGTCTGAGCTTCAGTGTGTGCTGTAATGCTCGTCTATGGAAGTGTAGGATCAGGAGGTGTCTGGGTGAAAACAGGCAAGCAGCTGCGTCCAATCAGCTTCAGAATCTTTGGAGCCCAGGGTCAACCGAGGAGAGAGGAAGGCTCTGGAGCAGAAGACACATGTTAGGCGTATCAAACAGTTCTGCATGTGTACAGAGGCCTTAAGCAGTTGTCTCTCAAATAACAGGCAGTGTAAGAGAATGCAAAGCAAACAATTACTTTT
Source organism: Periophthalmus magnuspinnatus (assembly GCF_009829125.3). Taxonomy (NCBI): domain Eukaryota; kingdom Metazoa; phylum Chordata; class Actinopteri; order Gobiiformes; family Gobiidae; genus Periophthalmus; species Periophthalmus magnuspinnatus. The sequence goes on along the minus strand of NC_047129.1, from coordinate 8,525,164 downwards.
TTCCAAGAGCACTAATAACGTCAAAGATATTCCATGTATGTGATGGCATAACTAAGTCATTATTTAACTTATTAAAATAAACAATTATACTGGTAACTCAGCTGATGACCGTTGTCTAAATCAGCCAGTACAGTAAAACAAACAAGATCTAAACAGCCACTGTAAGAAAGAGCTATTGTCTTTTGGGTCCAGCGGTCAGGAGCAACAGCCCAGTGAAGAGCAACTTGAGACAGTGTCATCTGTGTGTGAAGACTTGAGGAGAAAGAGGAAGCAGGCAAGTGGATCTTTGAAATCACAGCCTTTGATCTATTCTGGTGACGACAGCATGGCCACTAACCAACTGCTTCTTAAACGGGAGCGATCAAGCTGCTGGAAGCCATTGTGTGTCACCTTCTCTCTTGCATCTACATTCACCTGTGTCCTCTCATCCTCTCCTACTCCCTTGCTCCTCGCCCCTATCCTTTCATTTACCACAACAAAAGCTTCCTCCAAGGCCACAAGAGCTCAATTAAGTCCCCTCTTTGCGGATAAATCAGGTTAATGTCTCATCAGTTGGTGTTTGTGGGTTCAAAGGTATTCATCATGGGGCAAAGTGGTGCTGAGCGGCCACTTGCACACAAACCATGAAGATGGAATGGAGATGAATTGTTTTGGCCGGTGCAGTAAGTAAGTAGTCTGATCTTTGAATGTGGGGTTGAATCATTCAGAGCCCTTTTGTTTTCTCTGATAAATATTTGAAAAGGGCAAAATGCAATAACAACAGACGTTAAAATTTTAATGTGTTTTCTTGTTTTTGATAAATGTGGATTTGGGTACATTTGGTCATGCTTCCAACTGTTTAAGGTCTATCGCTATCAATATTTGTGCACAAAAATGTCAGCTGCTAAATTTAATAGGTTATATTTTTCTTGCAGATGTGCTTAAGGCTGTTTGTGGCTTGTGTACTTGTGTGTTAAAAAGGCACTATTCAATAATGCACGGCAGTTTTGAATGGCGCTCTGTGTTTCTCTGGGAAGTTGTTCCTTTTATGAATATTTTATCATAGCTGCTAATGAATCCAGCCAGTGCAGGGCAATCATAACCAGCTAACTGTAACCCGATTACCGTGATGCTGATGGGGCCCGATGGGTGCTGAGTGGCTGTTGTACATCAAGTTGAATGATTGTTGTGAGTTGGGGTGTTCCAACTGCCAGCTTTAGCAGTCATGGACTTTTATGTACTGTTAGACTCACATGTCCATACAGTAGTACCGGGATAAACAGTAAGTAACATGACCTACTTATTCTGAGGAGCAGGCCCACATCTCCAGCTCAAGACAATGGCTATTTTTATATTCACACAAGTCATTACTCAGTGTATATTTGGAAGACTACACCTCTCTTTCGGCATTTGAATTTTAAGAGTTACAACAGACTATGGCTTGGCAATATGACCAAAAAGAATAATCATGATTTTTTTTTTTTCTTCATATCGATCAAATTCTATTTTCAATTTTGATTTGTGTTATTAAAACAAACAATACTACTATTCTGAACATAAACAAGACAAACTGATTATTAACAATTAGATTGAATCTCAATCTTGATGAAAATTTGATTCATTGCACAGCCCTACAGCAGACAAATGGACAAAGGATAAAAAGTTAAGAATTTTTTTTTTTATAAACATTCAACACCGTGATTTTGTGTACACTTGCTCAGGGCTGTTGCAGTGCTGGACATAATCACACCACTGCCAGTGTTTCCCATTGATAGAGGAGACTATGGTGGCCCCTCTAAAATTCTCCCTCTTAGTCTCAAAACAACCTATATATATACTCATAACAAAATTAGACTTCATTGTTCATTGTATTATCATAAACTTATAAAAGGGACTAAACAGGTTAAATGTGACTGGTTAAACATTAATTATAGGCAGTAAGTGACATTTATACTCCACACTATTGAATGAGATAAGAGATTTAAATAAAAATTATTTTTGCAACCATAATATTAACAAAATCTATGGGAAACACTGATGTAGCAGCTAAATGTGAAGAACTGGAACAGTTAAACTTTCCTTAGATTTGCATTTAAATCTTTTGGCTCTTTTCTTATTATTGACTGTCACTTCTGTGGAAATGTGCACTGCTTTTCCTTTTTGGACAAAATAATGAAATAATGAATACCCAATCAGATACTTTGTTTTACTTTTATTTTGCCATGTCTTACCAAAACTGAGGAACTGAAAATAAATATGTTGGTTCTAGATGATACATTTTTAGAAGAAGTATTCGTTTTAATCCATCCTTTACATCTCCAATGCCATCATACTACAAAAAAAATAACAAAAGGTTCCCCACTAGTAGAGTTCCAGCATTGTAATTAAATTAACATGGTAATTATTGTGACATCCCTAGGTGTAGCCCAGCTTTAGTTCCAGGTTTAATCCCAATTTGGATCTGTTGTTTGTACTAAGATATTAACATCAGACCTTCACCCAAAACATTTCTCTGTCCAGTTATGTGTCTGCTCACGCTCATGTATTCATCCAAGCCATCAGATTCATTTACATGTTGTGATAATGCAAATGTGAAAGTGTGTGTGTTTGTATGTGTGATGTGTGTGTTAGCCTCTCACATGCAGTGTGCGGTCGAGGTGTGGTGCCTGCCCTCGTGAGCGCTAATCATGACTGAGCTGCTTAAGGACATCACACTTCCCTCTGTGCTCCTCATGTGCTGGGGCATTGCTTCACTCCACAGTGCGCACAGAGACAGGACCACTAATGCAAATGCTAACAGACACAGACACACAGGCATCTAAAGAAACCAGCTGCCTGAAGATTGTGCGTCTATAGTCATTTGTTTGAAATGTTGGCTGCTCACGGTTTAATGGTTATGAAGAATTGACTTGAATGAGCTTTTGCAGGCCACCCATGAGTCAGGGGAGGGGGGTTGAAGGGGAAGGGAGGGTACCTTTGAAGGAAGATTTAACAGATTAGGCATTGGAACAGTTATGGCAGCGACTCTGAGGAGGACAGCAATCCACATAGGAGCAATTAAATGTAACTTTAACTAACAAGGACCATGATTTAGTCCCTGGTTTGCTGAGGTCTGGGAGTTTGCTTATAACATTCTAACTTCAATAATCAAAATGGCCAATCCAGTTCTATTACCTTGTGCACCGTTTGCCAGACCTTACAACCTCTTCTACAAAGGCTTCATTTTCAGCAGCTGCAGCCAAGACTCTGCTCTGAGACACAAGCAATTAATTTGGAAGATTATCATGTCATGTGATCATCTCTAATAAAAGCAGAAATGGTCCAGTGCTATATCCTGTTACAGTGCTATAAATGACTTTTCCCACAAATGACACTTTCTCTCGGCCCTCAGTAAAAAAGTGACAGCCTCAAAACCTGGTGAGCTTTGTTGTAAAATGATGATTTTGTGTACTCTGGACTATTGTGGTCCTGTGTGCACTTCCCCTAATAATGTCTCTGTCTCATTTCCTAAACTGCTCCTCATTTGTTCCTTTGCTCTGTCTCCATGCAGATAAGGAGGAGAAGCGGGGGGTTGCTGGTTCCAGTATTTCGACGCCTTACAGGAAGGGGCTATCTGGGACCTCTCTTATTATAATCACTATTGATTATACTCTGTGCTCTGCTCGAGTGACGGGGACAGCAAATGACAGACATTTTTCTGTTGCTAAGGAACACGGGGCCTGGGGCTGATGGGTGACATGTTTGTGGGCGGGAGAAAGGACAAGGCCACAAGACATTTATGACAATGTATGCGATTTGGTCAAAATCATGCATGTACTCATGCACTGTATGTAGTTACACCCAAAATAAAATGTGATGCTACATTGTTTGTAAAGAAAATTCTACGAGGCCACAGGCAGGTTCAGATGAGGCTGTCATACCTCGTACAGATACAAATACACATACACTATTGGAAGTTGTCTTTTGTTGTAAAGAAAGTGCATGTAAATGTGTGAGTGGAGCTGAGAGGAGCAGCTGTGCAGGTGAATGTAGCCTGAACCTGACCTTATACTTTTCTAGGAGATAGTCTGAAGCTTCTGCAGTGACATCAGTGAGACCTGCTCCTCTGCTCCAAATGTGTGCCACACACTCCAATGCTCATGTCCATGTTAGAACTTGTCACCGCTTCTCTCAGTAATCCCACTGTGAGGTCTATATAGAGGTGAGGGAGCTTTGGTGAAAGGCAGAGACATGAGGGCTGCAAATAATGTGGAAAATGTGATCTCTTTTTCATGTAATTCTGTAATCAGCTGTTTAATTAATTAGCTGTATTTGTTACTGACCTAATTGTGTTATCAGTATCTGTTAGTGTAGATAGTTAGGGCTAGCACAGCAACAGTATAAACATTACTGGGAGCAAAATTACAGAAGTCTGCCACTGAATTTAAGTGGCAGTGGTTATTTGATGAGAGTTGCCAGCTATCCCTGTGTATTGCCCACATTAAGAGCGTTATTAGTGTGGCAGTGGAGAGTGTATGTGGTGTGGCTGCAGGTCGGTCTCACGTGCACAAATGCCCCACACACAAAGAGCCTTTTATTTGGACTCTCATGAACTCTATTAGGATTTATTAGTCCAGTGTTGTCCCCAGTGAACACAGCTGCCCTATGCCAGACGGTTCTGTGTGAGGAAACAGGGCGTATAGGGACAATTGTGAGATATGTGCCAGGAAAAACTAAACATTCAGTAATGAGCAGGCCTAAGTGAAAAAGATCTGTAAAGATCTGTTATAAAAGAAAATGTATGTATGGTGTGAATCTGGAACAATGTGAATCTAGAGTTCATTTCTGTACTAATGCTATTAGTGCTGAAGATGCTAAGAAACAAAAGGACATTTTTTGAATATTGACATTTCTGCTTATGTGTTTGCATTTTGTGCTTTTAATTATACTAAATAGATGAAGACATAGCCAGCATATGCCTCGGGCCCAAGTTCATATGAACACTTGCATACTTACATATGAGATAAGGAAGTAGTTGTGTTTTAATCAAAATATCTCTTTGTGCATTTGAGTGAGGCCAGCACACGTAAGTTTCACAGTCTTGTGAGTCTGGAGCAGCCACACAGCTGTCAATTTATGTGACATGGGTGCAACTTCACAAGTAAAATACCGTCATGGTTGGAAAATTTTGCAGGCAAACTTCAGTTTAACTGACAATAGAAAAACTCACCTAAAGTGTGTGGACTACAAATACTTTACAAACTTCAGAAATATTTAAAATGCTTGAAGATTTATGCATTGTCCCAACTTTTTTCAAGTTGTGTTTGTTGGTTTTATTTTTAGTGTCCATCTGTTCACTTTGGGCCTGTTCTTCTGCAGATCACATTGCTCTGTGTAGGCTCCATGCTGTGACGTTAATAGGTTTTTGAGATGTGAATTTGTGAATGTCAAATCGTGTGAGGACAAGGCGACTTTCAGTAAATAAAGCTGTGCTAATCTGATTCAGTTTTGTCTGGTTAAATACGAAAGTGGTTATGGTTTTCTCTTACATTACTTGAAAAAGTCATTGTGTTTCTGTTCCACTGATGTTTTCTCTCTGTGTCTCCTCCAGGTCATGGATAGGATCTGCTTCTGTTAGAAGCTCTTCCATACACAAGGCCAGTTTGTAGCATTGTGGTGGAGTGTAGTGAGATTGAGACGCTCGTCATGTGTGAAGCCTGATGCCCACCCTGCCCTCAGCGCTGGCCATGGACGGGGAGAGCTACCTGCATCCAGATGGCCCTCAGCTGGACAGCAGCTTGTTCTCCACGGCCCCATCCAACACGGAGGTAACACTCGCACTTGTCTTCTTAACAGCTCTTATTTTTGTTATCTATAATTAATGTTGTTTGATGAAAATATCCCATTTTCTACAACTGGCACAAATGTCATTCACCTAAGATCATGTGTACTAAACATTGTCTGTGAAACCAGTTTAACACAACTTCAGATATAATTTGCATATAGTCATTCAGCATCATCACTTATCATTATTTAACAAATGGATTACAAGAATAAACTATTTAAAATCAATACGTTACAGCTTAGTTAGCTTTGTGAATTCTTAATAGCCCAGCCTGTGTGAGATATGATAATATATTTATATATATTTAATATATTTAACTTATATTTAACTCTACCTGTGTGTATTTCAGAGTTCTTTGTTCGCCTCTTCTGGTCTCTGGGGATCCTACCCTCAGTCCAATGGATACAGCATACACTGCCCTATGCAATCTGCAAACCAGTAAGTTCAACACAAATATCAAAACGAGTTGCCCTTATTTAGGCATTCTTCAATTTCAAAATCATCAATTCTCCCTAACGCTCAGGTTGAGATGTCTCAGTACTAAATATGTGCTGCTCCGGCATCAGAGATGACGACTATGAAATGTTCCAATGCGACCACAACCGCAGTTTCTGTTCACACCTGAGAAACACTGCCTCTGATTAGAGTCATTACTCTTCCTTACTCTTCCACAGCATCTGTCTAAAATCTGAGAGGTCAGCAAACCAAGGCAAAAAGATGATATTTATTTGACCTATTAGAAGATACTTTTTTGTTTTTGTTTAATGTGCTGAGTGGCCTGGTGCGTGCTTTAACATCTTGGTTTTATATGAGGTCACTTGTTTAGTTAATATTGTACAGTGAAAATAAAGTTATAACTGTTACATGAGGGCAGCTTTCCTTTGAACTGCATGTAAGTTTAAGCTTACAATATGCGTTTTTGTTTATTTTTACGTACGCTTTTAAAAAATTTTTATTATTATGTCTATAGCTAACCATATGACCCAGCTGCAATCTCATAGGAAAAGCTATTAACAGACCAGATCTTTGAGCAGAACATTCAGGACTGGATTTGATAAAAGGCTTGCTCGAATAAGGCTGGTTGATCTGCTGCAATAATACGCAGATCAACCAGCCAATAGTTGAGTGTTCTGGGAGTCGATGAACTTGGTGACCTTTGATCTCCTTAAGTTTTAGTTCAGGGTTTATATGCATTTTTTTGTGTATCCGGTGTTTTTATTGTGTGGCTCTTTGCCAAAATAAAAAGTAGAGTGTCAGAAAGGTCCCTTATCACTCAATGTTGGTGCAACACAAACACTGAAACGCATCTTTTATTTTATGTGTTCACAACTTCAGTCTGTAACATGAGAGCGCTGCCTGTGGTTTTCAGGTTCACTCGAAAAGTGGAATTTCTGACATCACTCACTTTTAAGATGTTTATCTGTGTCAGAAAAAGATGTGACCAAACCTACAATATGACTATACCAAAAAAGCAGATTTCAGAATGTCAGTGAAAAATCTAAGCAAAAACATCTTTTGTAGAAAAGAGCAGATTGTTGTCTTCCTTTTTCTCTCACAGCTCTTAGGGCCTTTTTCTTCCATGATTGTTGACTGTGGACTGGCTTTTTACAGTTACATGTAATTGATTTAACTCCAGCCTTCAGTTGTCTGCTCACATGGTTGTAAGGAACAAGCAAAGAGTAAATAGATCATATGACACCAGTGTGAAGGATGTGAATGGGCCAGTGCCTTTGTAATTTCACTCAACCTGACATAACAGTACTTCAGAGTGCTTGTTCTTCAATAAATATTTTAAATAGCATAAAACAAATTGGACCAAATTGTTAGTGACCTCTTACAAGGCATTGGTCTTGTCACGCAATTTTACTGAAAGAATGCTCAGGCTTAAACCAAGTGAAATATTTAATCTGAAGTCATTTTTTTTTGTTGAGTCACAAAACTTGACAATGTAACGGAAGCAAGACTAAAACAGAAAACTTCTTTTAACGTAAAATAGTACATGTTGTTGACCCATTATTGACTTTTCCTGCTTATGCTTCTGATCCCTGTGCCTTGACTCACAGTTCAGGACTATGTTGTAGGAGGAAATAAGTTTCATAATTGTTGACTGGAAGAAAGATCCCTTCCAAAGAATTCAGGAGTGGGTTGGCAACTTGACGTGGCTGAAACGAATGTGTTACTAATTGTAACGCTAAACTTGAGAAGTGTCTGATATCACTCATTCAGAAGGTTTCAGAGAGTTTTTTTTCTTATATTTCTGTGATAATTAAAAACTAAAACTGAAATTGAGTGTCAGAGGTAAACATTTACTTCACCTTGCACTATGACTAATAGATAATTTGATTAATTGTGACTAGACAACACATTATTAAATGTGAGTAGATGACACATTATTAAAATAATTGTAATTGTATTTTGATAATTGTTATCTGTACTATGCAGACTCTTAACCGACATGCCAAAGACCTTTTGTATCAAAGACAGCTGCCTTCAGTCACCATATTTACCTTTATCTGGTTGAAAATGTGTACAATAGAAATTATTGTTTGACTACTTGACTAATCAAGAAAAATAATCGCTGAATTGTCGGCTGCTAAAATAATTGTTAGTTGTGGTCCTGTTGACTTATTTTTAATTAGAAACATGTTTTGCTTTGCACTCACTGTTAATTACTAAATCCTTCAAGCTATTATAAATTGTTATTTTATTTATATGTAATCAAACTGCCTCTATGCTACTTCTGTTCTGTGAAGTTCAGTGCTGTTTAAAGCCGCTAACCCACTCCACCAAGTTCATTAAATGGCTGTTACTGATGCAACCACAAAGAAATACTTGCACACTTCCATCTTTGCTCAGAGTTATTAATTGTGAGATGACAGATGATAAAATAAAAATAGAAGTTGGTACTGATTTCTTCTTGTAAACAACAGTAGTACAGGGCCCTGTGACGCTGGAAGGAGCCTGGCCCCTCTTCAACATTTAATCTCTGTCATTGTTGACTGCCGGACCAAAGGAGGGGATTTCCATACTTTTTTCTTCTCAAAGTGTTTTTGATATATACAGTATGGCGCTGATGAGATTACAGTGAATTGATTTTACAGCTGTTTAACACTTTCAGATGCAGGTAATGTTGGCTACTTTGTCATTACGTACATAACACTGTTGTGAATGTAATGGTTGTCTGATTATTATGGTGAAGTAGTTCTAAATCTTTTTGTTATGTATAGTAATAATAATATCTTAATATTGTTTTTAATACTGTCCCGATAATGATAATCACAGTATAATTTGCAGACCATCACAAACATGTTAAACATTCTCTTGGTTGAGGTTTAAGTACCACGCAAGACGTCAGTTGTGCTTAAATATCACCATACAGCCTTGTATGGAAAAAATTTTTTGCAGCTTTTTGAGCCTCTCATTATTTTTCACTCATCCATATAGTCAATATTCTAATTTGGCATAACTGGCACAGCTAATTTGACATAGTCTATATAATATATATCGCCCACCTCTTCTTTTAATTACTTTATCCATTCCTTTGCAAAATAATTCTATACAAAGACGACAGCTCAAAATGCATGGAATTACTAAATAACAATGGTAACTTAATACAGACATTACTATACCATTCTTTGTTTATTCAGGGAAAGAGCTTTCTAGTTGAGGATTTCCACCTAAACTAGAACATATTCCTTAATGGAGGTGTGCGCTTCCCTGCAGAATAATATGGTATATGTAAATTGTGACTCATGCCTGCCTGTCGTCTCTGCTGGAGTTTGAACTTGAATCCTCGCTGATCTTTGGTCCATGATGGTGAACACACTGCCAAATCCCATTGAATGGCTTTGGCTACGCTCAATCCTTCTGAGCTCCAGTCTTGGTGTGGGATTGGCTGAGGAGACACGGCTGTCACTGGGGTGTTTACAGCGAGTGTGGTTTTGCTTTCCCTTTGAGTGTCTGTTAGTGTGTGTATGCGCGTTGTGTGCAAGTAATTTCAGGATGACTTGTACTTGACAAGAAACTGAAACACTTGGACATAGATTTGTTGTTGGTGTCATAGGAAAATGCTTTGTGTTAAGGAACACTGGAACCCTGAACTTCAGAGAGGGTAGGAATCCTTTTACAGAGGTCTTTTTGTCGATTTTTAAACATTGTATCTTTCATTTTTCCTTATTGGGACATGTGTAATCTTTGGTGTGTGTAAGCAAAAGCTACTGATGGATACTGTTAGCCAAAGAAGCAATAGTGTCAAGGGACTGTTTTTGTGTCACAAATTTACAGCTAAAGAGATGCTAATTTTATATTTACCCTGTTTGTTGTTTTTGATTTGCTGAATGTTTGCTTATTTTGTTGTGTCATGTGTTGTATTTTTATAGGTTTTTATTGATGAGTTTGTGCGTTAATGGCCTGTCCTGTCCCCTTGTGCAGGCAATACCACCTGAACAGCAGCAGCACTTCAGTCCCAGAGATGGACATGTACTCGACTTTCCCTGAAGTGGACTTCTCCGGCTTGGCCCTCCCCAGGAATGGAGACTTCACCCAGGTCAGTGCACTTTTCTTTTGGTTTCTTTTTGGGTTCTTTGAACAGCTGCATGGGAGAAGCAGCACTTTCATGTGCATAGAGTGTAATGCAGTTGTAAGCATTTGGATTAAAGTCTAGACCGCTGTAGTACTTTACCTGTCCCAGTCCTGTCCAGACACGATGTTCATCAAACAGAATAGTTTAGCCCTGCACTTCCACTTGCATCTTCTGAGATGACTGATCCTCTGTGTCTCTGTTTTTCTCTAAGAGTAAATATGCATAGTAATATTGTTGTGCACAGTGGGCTGTTTGACTATCTGCATTTGAATGTTGCTCTAAATGCTTTGTGACTGGAGTCAGTTGTAATGACACACACCAGTGACTTTCTAATGTGAGGTCCATTTGTGGCGAGTTGATGAAGCTCTTATGGTCCTGTATTAAACACAATAGTGAAAATGAGGAGTTTTCAGCAGGAGTCACGGGCGTGCGCTTCATTCTGATCAAAGGCAGAGGAAGGCTCTGCTTGTCCTGGTTCAGCACCAGGCCAGAGCTGTAAATATGTGTGAAACAAGTGGTGCGGAACCACCATTTAAATGTGTTCCATTATGCAGTTTCTCAATGAATAATGCATGTTTAATCAGTGCCAAATGCAAATCATCTGATTGTCCCAAGGAAATTAAATTTGAGTCATATTTATGATGGCTCGGGAAAGAAGCAGCTTATATGGATAGACCAAAACTTGTTAAAATATAATGAAATGTAAATTCATTGTCGTAATAAAAAGTGTGCACATTTGCATAATTTTACAGTAATGGGTACTAAAATGAAAGCACCTATTAGGAGGGCTTTAGGTTATTACTTTGTTTGTTACAAAAGGCAAGATTAAATTTAAACAACTTCTTATGACTTATACTTCTCTAGTTTTTCTCACTTGCAGTGACCCGCATTATGCCTTATTTGACATGTATGCACATATTTATTTGGTGTTTTATTTATTTTTGAATGTGGGTACACAAAAGTATATTATTCTGGTATAATGCCACACCATGGCTCTGTCTTTTCTGCACTAATAGACTGTATGTGTTACTTGGTCTGTATATTTGCCTATCAGATAGATTGGCACCAGATAAAGGAAACAGACACACCATACTTTTACTTCCTGTTTGTCATTCAGGTGTGGTGTATTTAACTTGTGGAAATATACTGGCATTATTGGTATTTTAGAAGAGGCGGATTTTACTAGTCCACAGTACACATTGGTAGTCCTTGTCACATGATCTGTGCATCGTCATGGAGATTGTGATTCATCTGGGTTTTCCCTTCTTTTCTCTTCCTAATATGTCTAATTCACTCTTCTTTTGTTTACATAAATCCTCTGCAAATATAAGGCTGTGTTTTCAAATACATTCTTTGTTCAAACACAGAGGAAGCCTTTCCCACATATTTTTTGTGGTAAAGTTGATTTATTGAACATATTTTAAGGTAGCAAAAGAAATATTAGATTTTGTCAACTGGACAAAAGTTTTAGAATGAAGATGTTTGCTGCTCATCCAAGCAGCTTCTTCAGTTCTGGGGATATTTTCAGGTATTTATTTACAATAGTGCATCTTATATTATTTTTGTAAAACATAAAAAAAAAATAAACAGAGGCCTCAATGCAACTTTAAAATGCTCAGTCTTTACTATTGTACTTTGTAGTAAGCCTTAAATATTTGTTACTATGGAAAGTAACTTAATCATTTTCTTCTATTTTAAAGAGTAAAAATAGTTTTTAGCAGGCTTTTTGTAGTTGTTTACTATTTGTCACTTCACGTTTTTTTTTTGTGATCTATTTTTTACTGTAGTTCATCTTATGTTCTGGAGACATGGCTGAAATGTTTTGATCTGGATGTCAGAATTAGTTGCTCGCATTTCTGCTTTCTCAGCTGTGCCTCCCTCCTCCACGTGAAGCATGCAGGCAGAATGTAAGTCATGGGGGCATCGTGACTAACTCTCTACCTCAACCCTTCCCTCCCCCTTTACACATGTGGCACTGTGCTGTTGAAATGTCCCAGGGGTGATGTCATAGTTTGGATCCTGGTCCGCTGATCAGCTGTTTCCCTCACACAATTTCAAGTGTTACTGTGTAGTTTCATAGTTTATTTGTTCAGTCCCGAGCATTGTTCAAATATCCCTGTGTGCAGCCCTATAGCACGTGGACAGGAAGTTTATCCCCTGGAAAGATGAAAAGTCCAGAGATAGTTTACATTATGGAGAGTTAATATTGTCCCCATGTACACTAGGCCAACTCTGTTGAAATATCAACTGCCTAATAATAATAGTTTGAGTGAAACAGATATGAGAGGTTATTATGAGGTTTTTATCTGGCTTTTTAATCTGTTGTTCCTGGTAGCCATTTCAGAAGTCCACTAATAAACAATCTTTAAAAGTGGTCATAAAATAATTCATATTTAAACTCAAATACAACAGTTTAGACTACACTACACTACACTACACAGACTACACAGAGTCCAAGTCCCAATCTTGCTCATTGTCAATTATATCACTTTTATAAGACACAGTTATAAGTGAATTCTATAAATACCACTTTTAGGGCTATGATTTTTTTTTTTAATCATCATTAGTACTCTAAATTTAAGATTATGTTTGTGGTTCACTATAATTAATCATTTTGTAAAAATGAAATGAAAAGTAAACCTAGCTATAAAGGTTGAGTAATGTTTTTCTATATTAAACAAAATCTGATACAGTGAAAATACTGTAGAGTAGTGTCATACACACCATACACACGACCAGACAGGTCAAAAATAGAATACAATACATACATACATATGCCTTTACAAACAGGCCTACATACTTGCCTGTTCTACAAAAAAAGATTGTTAGGTAAGATAGAAAAATTCACTATAAAGTCATGTACAGCTGCTGACCACAATGCTCACTGCGGTTCTTGCAGCACTTTACTTGAATCCAAACAAACACAATTTTCTCAAGTTTTCATGGTGTAATTTGTGGATTTTTAAAAAGTCAGTGTTTTTACAGATCAGTGAAAACAGAGATTACTGGAAGAGTCTAAACCCAAAGTCATTCTCTAACCACTTTGGCTAACCTCAGAGCGTGAACACGGCCCCTCGGCCCCCACATAGTATACACTCTCGTATGGCTGAAACTCTTACTTTCTCCGGCTTACCACTTCATTAGCCTATTGCAACAGTAAGAAGACGTGCATTGTTGTTTCATCATAATCTATTCCTTGTAATGCAGTTTAGAAATCGAAAAACTACCATTCTGGAAAATAACGTCTAACCTCATTTGTTTTGACTGGTCACATCTTGGATGCTGGAAAAAAATTCTATAAAAAGATTCGTTGTGTATTCCGGGCATATTAAAAATCCGGTTTGTCTGGTTTGATCTCATTGGAGCGTGTCAGCCTGTGGACAGGATTTACTTCCTTATGAGATACTTGAGTATCGCTCACTCTGTGCACTGACACGGGTTGAGGAAGGGAGTGAAAGAACTGAAGTTTTTTTTTTAATCAATTGCGAGTGAACAAAATATTATAGAGGATATTGTTGCAGATAGCACTCTGCTAAATAATTGCAGCCTTTGCACTTTGATTATCAAAGTGAAAGAAACTGGTTTGATCACGCTCAATTGTGCAGTCATTCTGTACATTCTCCTCTCCATGTTGTTCACATGACTCTCCTTCTACCATAGAAGTCTGAATGGCATGTCTTAAAGTGGTGTTTGCCTTAGCTTCATTTCCTCTTGATAACAGTGATGTAATGAGCTAAATGTGTTAGCGGCAATCTTAAGGACCTCATCAATGATTCATGTCCTCTGTGACCATGGTCCCCCTCACACACACACACACACACCCCCACCCACACACACACATATACACACACTCACACACTCTTCGTTCAGAGGATTCCCACTCTTTGTCCATGATGACACCACGGACAGGCGCCGCAGCGTCTCCAGCCTCTGTCTCCTTCGTCCAGCGCAGATGGACATGACGCTACCACCTTACCGTCCTTCTGCACCGTCACATCTTCCAGTAAGCTCTGCAAATGGGCACCCTATAGACTTCTATGGAACCATACAAGCCATCATTCTGTTGGTTAAATACAACTATTTCCTCATTTATAATGGCAGCTTGAAAAATGACATGGGGGGAGAAATCTGGCGTCCGAACCCTGTTTTTGATCAGCCTCTGTGGGTTGACAAAATGCCCCATTTGCCATTTGTTTCCCAGAATATTCATCTTGTAAACTGCACCTTTTGTTCCAGGCAGACCGAAAAATAATTACATTTGTTACATATAATGTGCTGCTTGCAAATCTTAATCTCTAAAAACACTTAAAAATAGTCTCTGTTAATATCTGTGCTAGTATCTGTCACATGAATTAACCAAAAGTAAATCATATTTTGCTTGTTAGCACAGGGCCTCAGCTCTCCACTTGACTAATTAGCTGAATTATTAGCCTCCTCATTAGCGCTACCACCTCTAGGCTATCGATCTTTCTATTAATCTTTGGTCATTAGCAGAAGAGCGGCATGTGAGATGATCCCCACACAGACAGAGATGGACCCCAAGCAGAGAATGAAGTCCTAAAGTAATTCTCTAAATATAATAATCATTAAACAATGGCGCAGGCCCATTTAAGTTAGCGGGGTGTGAGCCATGGCTAGCTCCTCAGCGCAACACTGTTTACACTACAAATGCGGTTGAGTTACACCATGTACAGTAAAATGGGCCTGACTGCCAGTAACTCTAGTCACTTACCAACAAAAGCATCATTTCCTGAAAGCTCCTCCCCTCCTCCCTCCCTCAGTTGCTCTGCACTCCCCTCCTCCTCCCTTCTCACTCACTCTCTCACCACTCACACTCCAGCACCTTGAGCACACAGGGACTTGTCCACTATCACTATGACTGAAGCTCTAAGCAAACACCTGAGTATGCTAGTATGAGCTGGTGAAGCAGGAAGCATGCAGTAGACTAAAGAGAAGAGAGCGAGAGAGAGAGAGAGAAAGGGGGGCTTCAGGCAGATGTGAGACAGGAGAGACCCAGGGATAGGAGCAGGGCCTGAACATCACATGGACCAGGTGTGAGTGACGAGCTGCGCTGGACCCATGTCTCTCATGCACCTCTGGACTAAACTGTACGCACAACTGGGACGCCCGCTGCCTAAGGTACAACCACCCATAGGGCTCACGATTGTTTGGCTCACACTTGGAAGTTTGTTTTTTTTTACTTTTGCGAGTACTTGGGTACTATCAAAAGTTAACTTGCAGAGGAAGGATTTGCTGATTATTATTAATTAGTAATGTGTTATGTTTTAAAGCCTCTGTAGATTAAGACAAGTGGCATTGCTCCAGGTTTTGTGGGGCAGAATGAGCACACATATAATTTAGAAATGGAACCTAATTACTTAATTTTGTACACAATTGTACAGACGTACCACTCTCAATCAAAGCTTCATACCTCTGCTTTTCAAACTGATTTGGTTCCCATTGACGTTATTGTTAAGTCCTGTTTTTGACCAGGTTTAGGCCTGTTTTAACTAATTTAGTCCTGTTACCTGTTAATTGGTATTTGATATGAAAAGTTGGACAGTCACTTTTTTTAAACTCATATTTGACTTAAAGGTTTACAGCGAGTTTTTAGTCTGCACCAGTCCCCAGTGTATCACAAGCTTCACAAATATTACACGTTATTGCTGGTATTTACATTGAACTCTATTTGAACAGCAGTTTTTAGTCTACCAGTCTGTGAGTAATTAAAATTTACTTCCTTGACTGAATTCACTTCCTTACAGTAATTCATTAGTTTGGTCTTTGTCTTCTTCTTGTATCACATACCTGACATAAGTTTGACACACAGTTAAGTTCAATACCTGGGCCTGTGGATGTGTTGGGGCTAGCATGTGCGTTAGTCACCCAGCACTCTTCTCTCATTCCTGGCCGGGAACTATGACAAATGATGGTCCACCTCACTGCTTGCTTCCAGTAAGTGCGCCTGCCTGATATCTTGTCACGTTAAACACCACTCATCGCAGCACTGCATAGGCCCACTTTTGTTTTTAAATCATTGATCCCTACTATTGACTTCTATGCGCTGGTCTTGGATTTCTTTTCTCATATACATAAATATTAGGGACTGTTTTCATAAGCCCAGTGGCAAAACCGCAGAGTCAGCACTTCTTTCAAAAAGCGAACACAATAAGCAGGAACAGTGGCACTTTTAGGCTTCTGTTGAAATTGTAGTGCGATATCTCAGCAAACCCCTGAACAGAGTTTTACAGCTTGGCAGCGTCATGGTGGTCTACACACATTGTTTCCTGGTATTGCATTTAAGTGTGACTTTGCCTTGTAGCTTACGGGAAGTCAATAAACAGTGCTAGTGAGGCCTTTCAACAGGAGTGAAAGGGGAAGAAAATGCAATGAAAAGTGGACTCATTTTTAAACAGTTGTTGGAGATGCAAATTATTTTGCTGAGATAAGATGAAGGATTTACTTTTAATCTCAAATAATTTTGGCCGTACTATATACGGTACATCGAAAACCTTATGGTGTCTAGAATATCATTATAAAGCTGTATTGCATTTGATTAAGGGAAAAGCTACTTTGAAAAATATTATTATGTTTCCAGTTCCAAGCCCGTTTTACAGAAACCTTTGAGCATACAACTCTTGATAGTACTTTATTATTTCTCAAAACTTTAGAATTTGAATTTCCTGACCTGCTTTACTTTCGCTGTAGTTATCTTGTTCCCACTGTCCACAATCTCCAGCTAATAATGTAAGCTTGAACTATGAGACAAATGACCTTGTAAATTCTAACACTTTTGTTTATATTTTAATTTTTTGAAATGTGAGAAACGAAAGATATGACTGCTACTTGTGTAACTCGTGTAAATTTGTGTCCAGATTTGTGGCATAAAACAACTGTATTTTTATTTTTATTTTATATGTGTTTCATTTGTTAAGGCAAAATGTTATTGTAGATTAATCAATGGTCCTGGCTCCAAAGATTATATTGTGGCATTAGGTGTGCCTCAGAAGTATGCTTCAGGATACTGAGTCAAAGGTTATTTGAGGCAGCAAAAATATGTTGTATTAGTACTCATTAAATATGGTGTAGATTCTATCTTTTGGCAGTTAGAAACGGCTGTTTCTTTGTTTTACTGACTATAAAATATTTTTGTTTTCTTAATCATAGCTCATGTCAGCATTTACTTTAGCAGACGACTCACACGGCTTCTTGCGTCAGTGCTCTTTTGAAATAACATTCTGAAACTGCTTCAGGTTTGTGACCCTCTCCTCACCATAGCCTTATGTGATCCCCGACCACAAGCACACGATCCCCTCTTAAAACATAACTATTAACTCATTTACCTGTGTCTGGAGACATTTGTACAATAGTTTTGTGAAATAGCTTTGTATGGTCTTTCCATTAAAAATTCTGCCAATTATTTCCCAGCTCATAATCACAGGGTGAACCATAATAACGACTCCAGAGGCATTCTTATGCACACAACATCTTTTCAGTCACTCTTCTCTGCTAACAGTCGACATAACATCTTTTCATTTTCCCGAAATACAAAAGCACTTTGGAAAATTCCCGAATTTTTGTGAGCCACGATCTTTTCCCTGGCACCATTTACTCTGAGCCTGGGCACCACATGAAGGTCCTGTCAGCAGGTCACTCCACACAGTTCAACCACAGAGAGGGCTCTGCACCGGGATCCCCCGACACTGTGCTCTGTCTTTTTATCAAGCCAAATGTTTAAAACGCAGACAGGATGAGCAGCGTGTCTGCATTTGTAATATTTGGAGTCTGGGATTTTTCTGAGACTAGACAAGAGGGGTGTCAAGACAAAATGTAGACCTGGTTTAGACCTGATGAATGAAGCACCGGTTGATACCAAGAGACCTACTTTATAACTTGAAATATTTATGATGATTGCTGGTTGATGTAGTTGTTGTTATGTTATGAACATTTACCAAAGCATTTATGAAATCCTTTACCACTTTTGCCTATTCATTTAAAAGAAAGGTGTAGATCTTTCTCATCATAGTATTTTGTCCATGTACTCGGTCTGACTACATGTGGCGCATGTTAAACCTGCGAATCGAATTGCACCAAGCTCTAAAAGACGGGAGCTGCCAAATCTGACCATAGGGTATAATTAAATCAATTAAAACAATTAAATTAATTACAGCAACAGACACCCCTTGTTTACACAATAGTGGGTTTATGTTATTGTGTTAAAAACATTTAATTAAAATTAAAATTTCCAAAATGTCAGGATTACAGTGAAAGTTGTTGTAGCAGTTGACTTTGTAAATGGTCAATGAATGATTCATTGTTAAATGAAAAAGAGTTATCCCCAAAATTAGACTTATGAGTGTGCCGCTTTTAGAGTTCCTCTGTTCAGTTCTGTTTGTCTGACTGTATTTTGTGATCATTCATGTACGCTCCTATTTTCATTCTGATCTTGTGGTTTGCTTTTGTTTGTGTGACTTCTTAATGGTTTTTGATATTATTAATATTACTTTTTTCTTGGAGAAATGAAAGCATAGCACACTGATACAAAGCTAAGAGTTTCTATTAGTGATCCACGACAATTTAATTTTCAATTGATATGATAAACAATCATTTGGAGGTGTTTGTCATGGATAAACGAAAGTAAAACAGATAATACATTTTAAATTAACCTGATTTCTGATTTGATTCTGATTAGTTTTAGGCCTGAAGGTGACTAAAGCAGACTATATAATACATATAAAGGCTTGAAAATATGACATTTACAAATATGAACTAACAGTATTGGGCTGTAGCTGCTGTAGATGCTGTTTTATTTTGTTATTTTCTTTATTATTAACTTTGCTTCAGATAAGCCATATTCTATCTTTGGGTTTCATGCTTTGTGCAACAGAGGTGGAAAGGAGTGGGCTTGCAGCGCCGTGGCTGTTCCTTTAACATGAGATGGATTCTGAGTGGCACAAGCTCAACGTAGCCCATGTGTATTGTGAATATAGAAATGTGTCTGAATGACACACTTGTTTTCTCATCTCCACATGGAGCATATGGTCACTGCAGTGGCTCAAACAGGCATATTCCTCTTGCTACACCAAGCTTCCTCTCGTTTGACTTAGAACTAAAATACAACTAGATCCTCACATAGTCAAAGCCCATCAGCCCTATGGCATCTCTGTCAAGCTACAGGGCTAATGCATGGGCTGCTGCAGTCTCAGCTGCCTTGTATTTTCACTTGTCATCATGGTGAAAACTATAACATGATAATAGATCTAAAGTGAGAATCCTGTATCCCCTCTCCTGTGTCATTGCATGGTACTAAGCAATTTCACAGAAATATATTTACTTATGTATATGTGTGATATGTGTGTATATATGTGTGTATGTAGGGGTGTGTGTGTGTGTGTGTGTGTGTGTGTGTGTGTGTGTGTGTATATATATATATATATATATATATATATATATACATATATATATATATATATATATATATATATATATATATATATATACATATATATATATATATATATATATACATATATATATACACATACACACAGCTTTATATATATATACATATATACACAGTCTATGAGAAAACTTGGGCAGAAAAGCAGCTGAATCAGTGTATTTTGGGCTTCTAATTATCGGATGAAATTATCTGTGATTTTCTTTTATCGGAATCATTGGTGTAATGTCATAATTGCCATTATCGGCTGATAATTATCGATAATATTATCGCGCATCCCTAGTTTCTATAGAGAATGAAAACAATTTACCTACTGTATGATGTACTTCCTCGCAGAAAAAAAGTGGAAGATAAATTCTGGTGTTGGGAGTCACTAAATTAAAATTGTACTCAACATCATCTGTAAGTAGCATTTGAAAGTGTTAAGGAAAAATTTAAAGCAGAACTGTGTGCCGTCTTTAGCAGCGATTTGATCAAACATTGGCAGAAAAGTATCTACTTACATCTGTCAGGACTCAGGAGGTCAGGGAACTATAAGTCTGTATGCAGTGGAGACAAACCAGAGCAAAATGAAGGGTTGTTATGGCAATGTTATTTGTTGTTTATAATTAATATGAACTCTGTAATTAAACAATAGAGAAAAAGTGTGAGTATATGGGTTAACTACAGTCTACAGGAAAAGGTTAGCGAGAGAGACGTTTGTCATGGAATTATGCTGTGGAATTATGCACAGAATGAAAATTTCTTCCGTTCGCAACAGCTCTTCTATATCAGCCAAGATAAAAAGAAACGCTAAGCCAGAAACTCTATTGAACCAGTCAGTTATTTTCAATAGGCAAATAGAACATGAATTAACAGGAATATTGCATAATATTTTTGTGTTAAAAGACAGTGTAATAACTCTTATGAAACAATAAATGGTTATGCAGGAAGTATACCAGTAAAACGAAGTTGAAAGACAGTTGCCTTTAACCATTGTCACCTTTAATCTGATTATTGCACATAAACTTGTCTGAGCTCATTACTATTTTCATGAGATGTTTTATCCTCTTCACATTCTAAATCCATCTATAGTTATTCTATATATAAAAGTGTTCTCTTTCTCTCTCTTTCTCTCTCTCTCTCTCTCTCTCTCTCTCCTGGACCGCAGAATTGGAGTGTGTGGGAGGGGGAAGCCCTGTCCCCTGCCCTGCCTGGTCATGTACTTCTCCAGACTATGGTCTACAACAGGATGTAGCCCAAGACTACATACTCAGCTTTTGAATAGTACAAATGGATTAACCATAGTGCTTTAATTACCTGAAACCACGGTAGATGCTTTCACTACCCAAAACGGCAGACAGCAGTCTTAGCAGACGACGATAACAGATCATAACAGAACTGATTACTCAAATATCTGTCAATATGTTATATGGTCTTTATTAGCAAAGCATGGCAGGTGGAGACCAGGAAGTGATATTCTGTGGAAATTAGTTGTTACAGAATATAAAGATAACACAGTATTATTTCCTTGTATGGTGATTATCACTATGGCCCTTACAGTAATTGTTTGATATCAGGAACAGATGTTTCTCAGTTCTCCTAATCGTAAAAAAATAGACAGTACTATATGCTGTTTTATTAGTGTAGAAATCACGGTGAATTAAGCTTTTTACACATTCGTAAAATGTGTAACTTCCCGTGGTATTAGGTTTTAAAATCCATCACTGTCTTTTCATGAATAAAGTTCATATTGACCTAGACTTCTTAAAAATTAGATTTTTTTTCAGATGTTGATTTAAACTTTTCTGTGCCTGCTTTTAAATCCAGGACAGGACTGACATATCTTGATGAAAAGAAGCTGGAGATGAGTCACGATAACATATAGCAAAGATATGCTCATTCAAAATAACAGTGTTATTTAGTCTTTACATAAATATACTTTTACAGCATCATCCAGAGGTAGACTGTACCTTAACAGAATATAGAACTTGACGGCTGTCCTGTGATTTGGGGGTTTGGGAGTGAGCGGTTGCGCCTGGCAGCAGCAGTAATTGTGCTTCTCTGTTCTCACTGTGATGGTGGAAGGCTGTGGCAGATTACCATCGCGGCAGTTGGATTCCAGGCCTTATCTCGCTTTGGCAGAGGCTGGTCTGAGGAACAGTAGACAGAGGTTTTTTAGGGGCCGCCGGGGGCCGCTCTGCTCCCTCTGTTCTGCTTGGCTTAACAACTCGATTAGTGTGGACTTGTGCTGCCCCTGTATCAGAGCACCAGCCTGTGCTCTGTCATGCTCTGTTTGACGGTCTGACGTAAAACTTAGAAACACCTCACGCTGATGTAACACAACTGACCCCCAACCACGTAATCCAAATCTCATCCTTTCTGACAGCCTTTGATTTGTTACTTATCCAAATGGCTTAACACAGTAATATTTAGTGCATTTCTATTTTTTTTTTTTTCATTTAAGGGATTAATAGTCATAGAAAGGCAACAAGGAGAAGGCTTGCATGCCCTCCCCCAGTGACCCATATTTTATTTTACCATAGAAAATATAGCTGTCGTAATCCAATTTCACTGAACTAGAGTTTGAGTGAATTTCTTTAAGACTTATTTCAACATCCATAGCCATTAATATTAGAAGACTGCCATGTGAACTGCTTTGTGGTTTATTTTATTTTGTTTATTTCATTATTATTATTTTGTTTATCTATTTAATGCAAGACAGACAAACATAGTGACCAGTCATATACAGTAGTGACAAGTGGTGATAAGACATACCAAGACATACAAAGACATACCAAGACATAACATTTTGTTTGTGGTTTGTAGACGTAACCTGTGTTTATGCGTATGTGTGGGATTTCCATGATTTTGGAGGGGGTAAGGTGGAGATGGCAGAGGAGAGTGCTAGTACTAGTAATTCGTAAGTGAGAAAAGAACATATAGAGAATGTAAATGGGGAAAAAACATTAATAATAATAATATCATTGGTGAAGCCCAGTATTTTTTAACCTTTTATTTTGGCTTATTACAAAAATTGCTTATAATATTAATATCCTGAACATAAACAGGCCTCGCTTTTGATATTTGTCATTTAAAACAAAACAAAAAAACCCAAAACCCCAGGGTCTGAGCTTCTCTCCAAACCGCATGCCTTTACTTATTACTCTTAATTAAAGTTTTAGTCCTGATCTTGATTAATTGCACTTACATCTTGGTAGAAGCGTTCAGTCCTCTCAAACCAGTGTTGCCAGGTTATATGCGTAATATGACAAGGTCTGTTTATTTCTCTGCAGAGGTCATTGTGCTGCCTAAATAAATTGGATCTTTTGTGACCGTAATTGCAACTATTCATATTCTAGTTAAATGGTTTAATGGTGTCCTTGAGTGACAGGGACTCTCTGGACTCTTCTACCCTCTTCTACATTTTAGTTTTCCTTCTGGTGTTGACACAGCAAACCACCTGCCATTAAGTGTGCTAATATTTGCATTTGAATATACATATTTTATCTCACATGCCTTTCCTGAGGCCACTCCTTCCATTTAGTAGAAGTTGACTGATATGCTCTAACGTAAGGTTAGTTTACCACAGGTCTTAGCGGAGACTATGTACAAGTTGAGTTATTTGATTTAATACATAACACATAATCATGATTTTTGGTGTAAAAACATATTAATATTGCATATTGCCTCCGCAGATCAAAGGGGGACTGATTAATGTCAAACTAGTGTTACTTCAATTTTTTAAATTAACAATATTGCCACACATTTTAATTATGTTCAAGCTTCTTCTATCTGCTATGATCAAGGTAGTGTTTGCGGTGGATCTTTCTGATGTTAAGAAACTGGCAAAAGTACAGTATAAAAAATTATCTACGGCATGTACTGTATGTGTTGAATTAGGTCATCAGATTATTTTTCCAATTGAAAACACCTAACAAAGCAGTTGTAGTCTGTCTTGCGGGCATCACACTCCTGAACTCATGTCTGCTCTTGCCCTGAGGAAGCATGCTCTCTCGCAGTTTCTCTCTCTCTCTGTTTCTCTATCCCTCCCTCTCACAAAGGTGCCCACTCAGAGATACACACACATACACAGAAGGAAAGGTAGGGTGAGTACGTTTTGCAGAGACGTAATAATAGTCCTGATAAGCTGTACCCTTGAAAGAGCCCTCTTTCTAATACACAAACATTCTCCTGTCCCTGTGCAGGCCTCATTCCCACATAATGGAGTCAAACCTTTTCCCTTCAGCTGTGAGCAGTGGCTTTTAGGGAGCTACAGCACAACTTGTAATGCACAAACTGTACCAAGACTGAATCTGCTAATCTATTAATCATTTACCACTGGTACTGCATGTTACTTTTTAAATATGTTGGCGTTTTGTGCAAATGTAATATGCTCAAAAGAAACATTAGATATTGTGTGATATTAATGTTGTCTGGTTATTCTCTGAAAGGTTGGTTTGAAGTTTCAAAAGTGTCTGTGGTTAATAACAATGAGCATGCGCTGGAACACAAGACTCAGGGAACCTCTGCACTCATGTCAAACTAAGTAAATATAGTTCATGTACAAATGATGACTGCTAATCTTTTCTCCAATTTACCTCATTATATGTAGCATGTTGCCTAAGCCCCAGCTCTGGTAATATCGCCACATTTATTTATGCCTTGGGAACCTGCTAATAGCAGGAGGAGATATGTATAGAGGGGCCTGGAAGTCAGCCATGACAGAAATGGCACTCTACTTGGCAACTGCTTTTAACTTATGAACTCATGGCTCCTTCTGTCTGTTTAGGACTTGTCCTGCATTGATGACCTCTCTACAAACTCCCTATTCTCATCTCCGGCCGACTCCCTGTCAGACCATGCTGAGCCCTTCATCAGCACAGACAACTTGGACCCAGTTCCCACTTTATGGGACGTCAACACTAGCACCACCACTACCGCAAACACACCAGCACAGAGCCAGCCAGAGGTCAGTCCAAAGCATGCATTACAGAGCTATACCCTTTTTAACATCACCAAAATAACAAAGCAGAACTATGTAGTGCCAATTTTAAATGAAAAAGACACAGTAACTTTTCCCACTCAGTGCTGTGGAGGCCTCCCTGAACTAGATATACATCTATCTCCACTGTTTTCTGAAAGTCTTTTATGTTTTCCTTTTCATTTTGGCCTAATTTTGTCCATTATGTCTCCCAGACACACACAGCTTTGTCTGCCTTTTGTTGTTGTTGTTGCTGGCTTTTCACCACCACACGACAAATCATATTTCACTGAGTGGTGCTCCTCCAGATGTCCATGGAGAGTGCTGCGTCATGCCACGTTCATACAGACTCTACATTTAGAACAAATCATTTTACATGTTGTTTCTGTTTTTGCTTTGTTTTCATTTGAGTCTTTATTTTCCAACAACAGCTGAAGGGGAGCAACAAGTTTCAAGGCTTGTCCAGTTTGGATGATATAACAGCTATTATCAGCACCCCACCTTTGGGAGGATTTCAGGTAGCATAAAAAACATTCAATTTGATGCAAAATACAAAATGGCTTAAGCTTTCTGATTGGGCCTCTTAAATAACTCATGCAACTGCAGTCTGACCCCTGTGTTTACAATACAAACTGTACAGGCTTAAATTAGCCTCTGTTTTCAAGAGAAACATAATAACTAGACCAAGGGCTCTCATTTTAAGAGCTTTACATGAAAAACTATACTTAGTATTGTAATACTTTGACCGACTTAGGCATGTTATTACCACGGATGATGAAAGCCTTGCTGCATGTTGCATTAGCTGGGCCTTCTGCAGAACATAATTGTGTATTGACTGTACTACACAGTATAAGGCATTGTCATTGATAAAAAGTGTTTCATTTTGCATCCATGTGATCTAAAACTTCTCAAAAATCATCTTGCTCTAGTTTGTTTTAAGCTTTTATTTCATCCTGTTTTGTTGTTAAATATATATGGTAACAGGCCATTTGGTTTTACTGGATTAAGATATGTGTATTTTTCTAGCCCCCTAAAACACAAGCACCGGCAGAGGAAGAAGAAGATGCAGAGGAGGAGGAGGCAGAGGAACTGGGGCATGTGGATACCTACGCTGAGTATAAACCCTCCAAATGTAGGTCAAAGACCTGTCTGACAGCATTTGTTTAAAGCTGTTTTTCACTAATTAAAAAAATTAATGTGTTTTTGCAGCCACTATAGGAATTTCCCATCCCGATAAAGTGGTGGAGACCAACACATTGTCCAGTGTCCCTCCCCCAGACATCACATACACCCTCTCTATCCCCGAATCAACCATTAATAGTGGGCTGCTATCGGCACTGCAGTTAGAGGCAGTGATCTATGCCTGCCAGGTACGCACTCACATACCCAGGGGAACTGGAAATAAAACTATTATGATCACATGACCACTTTTATGAATGGGATTTTTTGTGTCCAGCAACATGAAGTGATCCTCCAGAACAACCAGAGGGCAGGATTCCTGATCGGAGACGGTGCAGGAGTTGGCAAGGGACGCACTGTGGCCGGGATCATCCTGGAAAACTACCTTAAGGGACGAAAGAAAGCACTGTGGTAAGAGGCCACACCACTCAGACACATGAGTTAGACTCGCACAGACAACGTGTTTCTTTGCTAGTCCTCACTGTGTAAATATTGTGAACTTCCTGCCTGTAGGTTCAGCATATCCAATGACCTGAAATTTGATGCAGAGAGAGATCTCAAAGATATAGATGCACCATATATTCCTGTGCTTGCCTTAAACAAGGTGTGTCCAGAATGATCAAAATAGTTTAAAACTGAAATAACTTTTGGCACTAATGTTATCTGTACATTAATATAATATCTTCCTATAGATAAAGTATGGAGACACAGCTACCTCAGAAGGAGTCCTGTTTGCAACTTACTCTGCGCTGATAGGAGAGAGCCAGGCCGGAGGGCAGCACCGGACCAGAATCAAACAGATCTTGGACTGGTGCAAGCCTGACTTTGATGGAGTTGTATCCTTCTCAGTTATTGAACCCACTTCATGTGCTTCTTCTTGTCTAATACTGATCGCAGAGTCTAGTTGTTCCTTGACCGTTGCCCTTCACAGATTATTTTTGATGAATGCCACAAAGCCAAGAATGCCACATCCACAAAGATGGGCAAAGCAGTGCTGGACCTGCAGAACAAGCTGCCCCGGGCCAGAGTGGTGTACGCCAGTGCCACAGGTAGACACAGCTATGTAATCTCTTTTATATGTTTAATGTTCGTAATTGTTAGACAACTTAACTAAATACATTCATCCATTTACGTGTGCCCCAGGTGCCTCTGAGCCAAAGAATATGATCTACATGAGCCGCCTGGGAATCTGGGGAGAGGGCACGCCATTCAGGACGTTTGAGGACTTCCTGCATGCTATTGAAAAGAGGTTTGTTTGATACTGGGATCTTATTTGTATGAGGGCTTGAGTCAGGGAGCAAGTTGAGGCTAAAGATGGAATTGTATTGAATAATTTATCTGTCATCTGTAAACAGAGGCGTTGGTGCCATGGAGATTGTTGCCATGGACATGAAAGTTAGTGGGATGTACATCGCTCGTCAGCTAAGTTTTACTGGAGTTTCCTTCCGCATTGAAGAGATCGCCCTGGACGACGACTTTAAAGTGGTTTATAATAAAGCTGCCAAACTGGTGCGTATCTCCACAAGTCAGAATATATCCGCTGATTGATAACATTAACTCATAAACTGGATATTCAATATTCATTTATTCAGTGGGCAGAAGCGCTCCAGGTGTTCATGCGTGCAGCCGATGATCTGGGCCTGGTCAGCAGGAAGTCTCTGTGGGGACAGTTCTGGTCATCTCACCAGCGTTTCTTTAAATACCTCTGCATAGCCGCTAAGGTCCGCTGTCTGGTAGAGCTGGCTCAGAAAGAGCTGCAGGCTGGGAAGGTCAGTGTAATGTACAGTGACGTGTTGTAATCTAGTTTAGTACATTTTTAGAAATGAACTTACACCACTGTTCTTTCCTGTGCAGTGCATAGTTATAGGTCTACAGTCAACCGGAGAGTCCCGCACAAGAGAAGTCCTGGATGAGAATGATGGACATCTTGACAGATTTGTTTCTGCTGCAGAGTGAGTTGAGATACATACATCTGACATAAAAAGGTCTCATAACCCAAAATATTGTTAAACCATATTTTGACTAAGAAAATGGAATTTGTTTGCGCTTCGACATCATGCCAAACAATAAATAAATTGTGTGTATAAGGTTGTTTTGATAGTTCAAAGTAAAAAAGCATTCGTTCCGAGAGCAGTGTGCTTGGGCTGGTGTGAACCCAACAGTCGTATTTTGATTCGCATTAAAAGTCCACTCTGAGACCACCTGTTTCATTCTCTCACCTGCTCCACCCGCACTCTTGAGTAGGGCAAGTGTAGTGAACACAGTCGACCTTGGGCCGACCTATGCAGTCCTTGGTGCAGGTAAAAGTACTTAGAATTTGGCAAAAAGCGCTCAGATCACATGTCCTCACGGTGTATTTAGCCACATGTGAAAGAGACCACTGCATATAGAGGAGGCGAGCGTGTGCGTGTGTATTCACGGGGCTATGTCCGCTTGAAGCTCGTAGTCATGGAAATAAATAATACGTGTTTGAGTTGTATGATGCGTGATCTGTGTGAACAAGGCCAATCCGATGGTAAAGTAAACAGAACTAAAGCTAGAACGCACTGAGGTCAGTCCACAGAGCGCACTAACGTGAAAATGACCTGAGTCTTTTATTGGTACAAGGTTTACTTTCTGTTGTTTTTATCCTGTAGGGGGGTGTTCCAGTCACTCGTCACAAAACATTTTCCATCAGAGAAGCAGAGAAGGGAGAAACCTCCAGGGAATAAAAGAAAACGTAAGTCAACTGTGTTAATATTGTATTTCAGGGTTATTTCAGAAAGGCTGTAGAAACCATTATGATTCCGGACACTGCTATATATATAAATAAATCTATTATTTTTGTGCAGGTAAGCCTCGGGGCCGGCAGACCAAGGTGCCGAAACTGAACGTGGACAGTGGAGGCGTGATCAACATCAGTGACGACAGCAGCAGTGACTCTGACATGGACACAGACTCTAACTCCTCCCCCGACTCTCTGGAGAATGATGACGTCATCTTTGTGAATCACACCAGCTGCCAGACAGGTAACACTATCCCCTCTCTATCAAGTGTCTCTGTACTGTCACTGTGAGCTGTGATCTGGTCTGTAAGCATTTATATTAGTTAGACCTTAGTTCGACCTAAGTGGAAGAGGCTTGAATAGTGGTGAAAAATCTGTGTTTTATTTGTCAACTAAAATATTTTGTCATGTTTTTTTCTGACTAAAACTAATTAGAAACTAAATAAAGTAAATAATCATAATGACTAAAGGTATCACTAAAATTATAGTTAAAATTTAAAATACATTTTCTGCTCAACTAAAACCAAACCATCATTTTGTTACTTAGTTGTGTACTTACACTAAAATTGAATAATGAACACTGAGAAAAATATGATAATAATACAATAAATTTTGTTCATTGCATTAAAGCAATGAGCATGAAAAACAATAAATATGATACAGAACCAGAAAATAAGACTGTGTTTAGAACCAATTCTAGAAATTAAATTAGGAATGACTAATATCACAAAATCAACATTGGTACACTAGTTTCATGGAACGGTGCTTTCTCTTTTCACAGCAAGAATAGAAGAGATGAAACAAGGTCTTCTCACCAAAATCGCCGAGCTCGGAAAGGAACTACCTCTTAACACTTTGGATGAGCTCATCGATAAGTTTGGAGGTCCAGAGAAAGTCTCAGAGGTATGATAAATGACAATTCTGCGTTTCATCCAGTAGTTAATTTTTGATATAACTTTAAAAAAAAATGTCTTGTAGATGACTGGTCGAAAGGGTCGTGTGGTGCGGCGGGCAGACGGCAGTGTGCGCTACGAGTCACGAGCTGAACAGGGTCTAACTATCGACCACATAAATATCAAAGAAAAAGACCGCTTTATGTGTGGAGAGAAGGTTAGTGTCACCATGAGTTTTAAGATATTTGTTTTGCCAATGCTAAATTCACATCTACAACCACAAACACTTAAAATAAATTACATTTTAAATTATATGTATATAATTACCCCATGTCTTTTACCTCTAATCCCTAAAGACCGTTTATGCCTGCAATCTCGCCTGTAACACTAACCGCTTCCCTGTTCTTTAGTTGGTTGCCATTATATCTGAGGCAGCCAGCTCTGGGATTTCCCTCCAAGCCGATAAGCGAGTGAAAAACCAGCGGCGACGAGTGCACATGACGCTGGAGCTGCCGTGGAGCGCAGACCGGGCCATTCAGCAGTTTGGTGCGTCACAGAAAAGAGCCTTGTTGTTTTTACTATGGGCCTAATATGTTTATGTGATCCACTACTCCACTCCCAACTCGTGACACTACTGTTTAATTCTACCAGTGCTGTCTGTGCAATTTAAGAAACATGCTGCAGGCATTGTAGTTCATGAACTGTGTTTTGTGATACTTCCATTGGCTCACCTGTGCAAAGCTCACATTTTGGCTATTGTGCTTCCTCATAATATGGAATAGTAAAGGGTCATTTTTTTTACTTGATACAGTTTCTATTTTTTGAATGAATGCTGCATTTTGTTAGTTTAGTCTATCCTTACATCAGTCCTTTTACTTTTGTTTAAGTACCCTAAGCTAGAATAGATCAGTATCAATTCAAGTAATATTCCACTCCTACCTGTATTCAAAATGGTCTCTCAAATGTTAGGTTTTTAATATATATTTACAACGACACATTATAAAGTTATTAGGTGCAGGCTTTCTCAAACTCTACATATCTTTCTTTCTCCAGGTCGTACACATCGGTCCAACCAGGTAACAGCACCGGAGTACATTTTCCTTATATCCGAGTTGGCTGGGGAGAGACGCTTTGCCTCCATTGTAGCCAAAAGATTAGAGAGTTTGGTAAGTATCCGTTTGTATAGTTGTGTATTTTATGTGTGCTACTTCCTTTTGCTTTTTTTCTCAGGGGATATTTTTGCGCATTGAAGGAATTCTTTCACACTTACAATAAATAGAGGCTTAGTATTATGTGCTTATAATTCACTGCGGTACTCTCAAGTGTAATTTTTTCATTCTTAACCCCGTGTCCTTCCTGTTCCTGATCTCATCATGTGAACACTGGCACTCTTTTATTTGTTTGTTTTTTCATGAGAATAGACAAATATAAACTACAAAAAACTCTTTTGTAATAATTTGTATAATCCAAATGTATTTTCCATCTATCAGTTCACCACAACGCTGGTAGTCATTTATTATTATAGTGACACAGCATGACAATTTTGGGGAAACGGCTGGAATCTGAGCTAGTTCCTGGAAGTAGTTTGTGTTTCTGCCAGCCATGATCGGTAAATCCACATTCAGAATAGGTCACGTTTGACTGCCTCAACCCAATACAAGCAGGCACATACACAGACATTTGATCACAGCAACCAGACTGAAGAGCAGCTTGTTATTCCCCAGTTCCTCTTGTCCTGTTCTATATGTGTAATATGTGCCTGCATTCAGTGTTGTTTATTTGTTTACATTTTATTTAAATTTGGATTTGTTGAGTGGGACTAGTGCTAGGGCTAGTGGGGTTAGTGCTCCTGCCTCAATAGTTGCAATCTTGAACCTAACAACTGAAGTTGTCCTCATGCATGTTTTCCACAATTTCCTAAAGCTTCTTTCCCTTTTTATCATCAAAAAATCTAGTTATTTAATTTGTGAAACATTGTTAGTGACTGAATAAGAGAGGGAATTGTTGTCACTCTGCCAGTTCTGAATTCATATCCTATTGTTGTGGAGATAACTTCCAGCCATCTCAATGAATTTGAGTCTGTGAAGCAGAAGAAATCAGTCAATAAATGTAATTGATTGTGATAAATTGTTAGTGTCATAACCGTTCTCAGTGTTTTTTGGCTTCATTTCATTTCAGGGTGCTTTAACTCATGGAGACCGAAGAGCCACAGAATCCAGAGATCTGAGCAAATACAACTTTGAGAACAAGGTACAATTATTTTAAATAAATAATGATTCTAACCAATATAAGATTTACAACCATCCAACTCTATGTTACTTTAATTGTAGTACGGTACCAAGGCCCTGGACAAAATCACCAAAGCAATACTTGGATACATAGAGAACAAAGTGCCCCCTCCCAAAGACTACCCCGGGGGTGACCCACTGTTCTTCAGAGGTTTGTGAAACTCTTTCTTTTAGTCAGTCACCACCACAGCACTTTGGAATAATAACCCTAATGGGGTTTTTCTAGACATGAAACTTGGGCTGATGGACGTGGGCATCTTCTGCAGAGAGCCTCGCTTCGGGATCAACACTGAAAAAGGTATAACGATTTCTGTAAAAATAAAATATCTGATTGTTAGTATGAAGCTGCTTCTAATTTGTTTTTGGATTTTTTTGTTTTAGATTGCTCCATTACTAAGTTCCTGAACCGCATTCTTGGCTTGGAGGTCCACAAACAGAATTATCTCTTCCAATACTTCACTGACAACTTTGACTACTTAATTGAGAAAGACAAGAAGGAGGGGAAGTACGACATGGGGATTCTGGGTACGTAGCATGAGCCATTTGGTTTAAAAAAAAATAAAAATCTAAAGTATGAATAATTGTGACCTTTGCCTGTTGTAACCATCGTCACATTTTCGGTTTGTGTTGTATTTTAAACAGGGCACCCATGAAAAAGAGAGCCCAAGTGCTCTCATTGGGTCCCCCCTGTATAAATAAAGATAAATAAAATAAATAAATAAAAATAAAATTTAGCTGTTGAGAAATATCAGCTTTAACTGCTTAACCCAGTAATTTCTAAATTAATATTTTTTATCTCCTGACAGACCTAGCCCCAGGTAATGATGAGATCTATGAGGAGAAACAAGAGACTTTTCTGACAGCTGGGAATCCTCAAGACGGACAGGTCGTTCTTTATAAGGTGTGTATCAGAGCATACCACAGTAACCACTACAGGTGGCCATTTATCATCTCCCATGAGATCCCATGCTCTAAACCAGTCTTTCCCAAAGTGGGGTCAAGAGATCCCTGGAGTCCCATTGCATGGGAGTCCCCAAAGGTTGTTCACACAACCAACAAGAAAGAAAAATGTATTTAAAATTAATTTTACATAAGATATTTCTTTATATTTCTTTATATTAGTATTAATGTATAGTTTTAACTAATAAATGCAAGGGGAAAATGTTTCATATTCTTTTACATGTAGTGTAAAATATTATTAGAGGGGTCTGGTTGGAGTTTGGCCCTGTGTGATGCAAAGATCACACAGGGCCAAACTCCAACCAGACCAAAAAGCATGAATAAAACTAATCATGATAGTTGTGATAAAACACTAAAAGACATTTCCTTAAATTTTCACCACATTTATGGCTGTGCACATAGTTGCCTTGTTATCTGTAAGTCCTGTACTCCCAGAGGTACCCTGGGCATATGATTGATGTCACTTTCATAGCAGTGGGCTGTGATCACAGGCTTAGCCCAGGGCTGCTGGAGACACCGGTGGAAGGTGGGAACAGGATAATTACTGCTATCTCCTGCTTTTGTCTGTCAGCTGCAGGCTAGCCCACATTTGACATTTGCAACTTGGCAAGCTTATCGTGTGCAGTTAGGACAGAACCAGTTTGGCAAGTACAGGGTCTGAGCTTTTGTACAAATGAATCAGTATGTTTGTCTTAATTGTGTTAATATTTACTGTATGTTTTAGATGTCCTTGTCTAACCCTCAGGATGCCTGTGTAATGTGTTTCATTTTCTGCTCCTTCAGATCAGTGTGGACAGAGGAATGCCCTGGGATGAGGCCTACACCAGGTCATTAAATCTGAGCAATCCTGATGAAGGGTTCTACCTGTCTATCAAAGTAGGTTATAAAAAGCTGCGTACAGTATGTGCTAATGCTAATACCACAACGTTATGACCTTTTGGTGTATAGCATGGTTGTACATTGCTTGGTAAGTGAGCTAACATTAAGCTGTGATCTCTCTTATAGCCAAGAGGGAATACTCTGTCTGTGCTGCTGGCTGAACAAGGAAGAGGCAAAAACTTTATTCTATTCAAGCCCAATATCGGCAAACAAACCCACCCAGAAAACCTGGATAATCTGCAGATGCGCTATAGAAAGGTATGGGCTAACCAGGGCATTATTTTTACTACATAGTCACAGTATTCATACTTTCTGGCAATCAATTCAATATGCAATAATGTATTATACCTGTTTGACCAGTAATGTGCTATGTAAGTAAGTAAACTTGAACTTTTGTGGAGTTTACTGCCACCTTGTGGATATGGACAGTTATTGAACAAGATACAATAGTTTAAAACTAAATATTGTATAAACTGTCTGCTTACAATCAAATGTCTTAGTATTGTTTGATTCATTGAATTACTTTACCTCAGGTGAGTGCAGAGGAAGCCAAGGACCACTGGAAGAATCAGTTTGTCTTTTCACTCAAGAAGTGCAGCCATGCGATCTGGTAAGAAAACTCCACTAAAGGATTAATGCTTTACTTAATCCAGTCACACTGGTGTTGTGTAGGCCTCAGCAAAAAATAATATGAGGTCAGACCCCATTCTCACCTTGTTCTCAGGTGATCAGTAAATCTTTAATTTACTGATCACCTGAGAATGGCCTTCTTACAGTGAGGCATACAAATAAATTATTTTAAAAAATCATACATTGTGATTTACAGATTTTTTTTTTTAGATTATGTCTCTCACAGTGGACATGCACCTAAGATTTCAGACCCCTCCATGATTTCTAAGTGGGAGAACTTGCAAAATCACAGGGTGTTCAAATACTTATTTGTCTCACTGTACATGTGGACACAATCACAATAATTCAGTAACATGTTTTATGTTCAAATAACTACACTACAAATGTCAGTACATGAAATGGCAATATGTATGACATTGTTTACGCAATAAAAGTTGCACTTGTCTGCTGACATGTTGTTCTTCTTTAATAGGAATGGGAAGTGTAAGAAGGCGGACGAGGGCCTGGACTGTCTGCAAGGCATGCGGCTGAGGCAGTACCACATGTTGTGTGGAGCGCTGCTCCGAGTCTGGAAACGAGTATCCGACGTGGTGTCTGACATCACCAACTCCAGCATCCTGCAGATCGTCCGCCTCAAGACCAAGCAACACAATAAGCAAGTTGGTCAGTGTGCTTCCTCTATTTTAACAAGAACCCTAAGAACATATTGCCTTTACAGTGCAGTTTCATTTTTATCAGACAAGATTACCCCTGCATTTGTAAGTAAGAAAATACATATTGTGATTCAAAAATTTGTTTAAGTATATTTTTTATGTTGGAGTTGTCTTAATCTATTGTCATTATCATAACATTGCATATTGGTGCTGCACCATGACCAATGGGTTTAGCAATACGGCTTTGTGACAGCCTTGGCATTCATTTCCGTCTCTGATAATTTACTGAATGTATCACACTTTTCACCCCCTCGCACTTTTTTTTGTCTTTTACATTGTTTTGTATATATTTTTCTTCTTTTTTTTTTTATCTCACCTTTTTATTAGGTAACAAGTGTGACATATGTTTGATGATTGACACATGCATTGTTTCTTTATCCCAGGCATTAAGATCCCAGAGAACTGTGTGATGCGTGTGCGTGACGAGCTGCTGCTGATGGATGAGGAGGTGAAGCGGCGCCGCAAAGAGCGGCAGCAGCAGGCCTTGGAGCAGCGCCAGGCTGAAGAGCGCATGAAAAAGATGGAGCAGGACAACAAGCACCTCATAGCCAATCTCTTCAGCAACAAACCCCTCCTGAACCAGTCCCTCGTCGTGGCCCAAAACCAGCTTCTCAAACAGAAACTCAACCCACAGCGGACACAGGCTCAGAGCCTACCACCACTGCAGCGAATACCAGGCCCCAACCTCACTTTACAGCCGCACCAGTCCGCTCATAAAATCACACTGTTGAGCCAGCCCAGGACCACCAACAATGGCTGGTCCAGTAATACTCCCACTTGCACCAACCAGGTGCTGTCTAAGACTATGCCCAGCCCTATCAGCTCAAGTTACACCTTTTATCCACAATCCTTCACTAATAGTTTCCCTCAGATTAAGACCCTTCCTCTCCACCAGACCACCGCTAAAGTGTCTTCCAAAGATCCCCTCGAGGAGATCTTGGACTTGACCGTGGGCTCACCTTCCCTCTCCCCAGACACCTCAGACAATGGTGGACTGGGCATAGTCGACGGTCTGGCCAATCACACAGACTTTAAGGATGATTTTGATTTGGAGTCATTGAT
The DNA here is from genome assembly GCF_009829125.3 of Periophthalmus magnuspinnatus. NCBI lineage: Eukaryota > Metazoa > Chordata > Actinopteri > Gobiiformes > Gobiidae > Periophthalmus > Periophthalmus magnuspinnatus. The sequence continues at coordinate 8,488,988 of NC_047129.1, read as the reverse complement.
TACGCAAAGCGCCCAGCAGAGCACCCAGTCCAGCCTGCTACAGAACCACAACCTTTTGAATAACCATCAAGACTTGTTAGATTTGTTTGACTTGACGTTGCCCTCCCAGAACCACATACAAAAAGCCAGCCCTTCATCTTCTACCTCCTCCTGTTCCTCCAGCTCCTCTGCTTCAAACAACCACGTCACACACAGCCGACTGTCCACATCATCGCTTCTATCTCCTCCTTCGTCACAATCTCTTTATAGTCCTTCTTCCTCCTCTTCTCTATTCTCCAACTCACCATACTCATCTCAGTTCTTCCCCCCTCAAACCGAACCTCTTGCTCTAACTAATGGCAACTGCGGTTCAGGTGCCCTGGATGTACGCGAGGCTCTCAACAGCATGCTACAGGCCGGACCAGACCGCAAGTCTGTCATCCAGTACCGACCTCAGAATTAAAATGTATGGTTGGACATTTAGCTTTTTTATTTTGACTTTAAATGTGTGTGTCTGTGATCCGCTGCTGTCCACGCCGCTCTCCCCTCAGGGCCTAGTCATGTCACTGCCCCGTGCCCGCCCTCACAACACCAAAGTGTGTCCTCCACAGAGAAAGGCAGCTGTACAAACACGTGAGGTGACTATGGAATCAAAACAGGAGCTGTTAAACAAAACCTTCATCTGATGAGGTGGATAGCTCCCCCTGGTGGTGAAAACACCACCAGCGTAAACCACAACTTTAGACTTTTGCTTTACTGTTACGTTGCTTTATGCCTCGCCTCATATTGACTTTCTGTATGCAAGGCTCCGTGTACATTAATATTATAGACAGGGAGGGTTGAACTGGAAGGCAGGAGGAAATATATTGTTATTTAGCCATGAAATGCCTCAGTTTTCATGTTTGTGTTGCTTGTTCTCGTGTGTCTCCCTACTTGTATGAACACTAGTGTGAGGGAAAGGGAGGAAGAGCAGTCTGCTGTTGCTAACAGTGCCTTTGGAAAAATCTATTAATGCAGTCTTTGAAATCCATGTAGCCTAATGTATAGATTTGTACTTGGAGCAATGGTTTGAACTTTAATTTAATATATATTTGTATTAGATGTTTAGCCCTCTCAGATGTGCGTGTTACACTATGCTGGTGGTGGGTATCAGATAGACCTCCTCTCGGCCTGTACATTAGTTTAATAGTATGTGGAGACCTTGTTCTCACTGTCCTTTGTCCTTTCTGAGGCAACAGCCCAGCACAAGTTGTAAAAACAGATTTTTTTTGTGCTCAATGGGAAAAAACTGTGTCCAAGAAGATATCACAATTTCTGTGTCTTTGATCATAAACATCAAAGATGTGAGTCCTGGTTTGTTTTGGGATTACTCAGGAAATTATTTGCTCTTGTCATTGGATTCATTTCAGCCATTACAGGAGACTGTGGAAAATAAAAAGAAATTATATCAAAATAAGTAAATTCTCAGAGATTTTAGTTCACACTCTTGGCTCAAAAATACAAACATTATCCTGAATTATAATAGACAATGTATCTCTGTTCACTTTGTTGGAAAATTTGTGAGTTTAGCCGTTGTTTGTGTGAAAATTGTGTGATAAACTCACAATTTTAGTCTTCAAAGAGCAATAAGTCCTTTGTATTAGTTCATTTTACCACAAAATACCCTTGTTCTGTTTCCAGTCCACAGGGCTCTCCATTTCCAGAACAACAAATAAATTTGTAGCTCATTTGTATAGTTTTTCACGGGGAGTGCGCAATGCGTTCTGGATGAAAGTTAATATTATTTATATTTAAGGGATATTTAGAGTTTAGATATGTTATCCTCCTTATATAGTCCAAATGTATTGGTCAGGGAAGTTTCTAGTTTTGAAGAGAATTATATCAAATTCTATTATAACCTGCCACCAAATACTATTGCACTGTTCTGTACTGCTGTTCATTGTCTGGGTTTATTTCTGCTCATATTGTCATATTTTCTTTTCCCTTTCAAAATGATTTCCCCCATTGAAGACTTTTTTGTGAGGCCTCTCCGTTTGCAGAAAATACCAAAGTATTGACAGTTCCCCCGGCTCTACACTTTCAGACCATTATCGATCTCAGGAAGAAACCAGGTGTAACAGTGGGGCAGAAATGGTTAAGGTCCCGTATGAAATAAATAACCAATATTAGTTTCTTAATCTGTGCTGTGACTTGCTGTATTTGTGTTAATGTGATGGGTTTGTCTTTGTGAAAATGTTGATGTTTATGCCTTCTTAGGGCAAAGAGCAAAGGCTGTTTCTTTATAAGGAACATTTTATTTCTATGGATACTTTTTTATTCGTATTTTATTTTATATTTTGACGAGTGTTAAAGCTGACATTTGTTTTAAGTAATTTCAGCCCTGGCTTGTATAAAATGTGCAATGAGCTGTCCAGGCCTTTTTTCCTGTTCCTCAATGGAGCACAGCATTTGCAGTTAACTAACACAAAATCCAAACTTTAAACATTTTAGCCAATTTTATTTCCATCTTTAAGTTTCTAACTTGTTCATCAGGCACATTCCAAGACCAAGATCTAAAATGCCGTGGTTAGAGTCAAAAAGTCAAATTTATGCATTACAGGAATATAGAGCTTGTTTTACATTTGTGTAGCTAGGCCTTTATTATATTTTATTACTTTTGCACTAAGAATGGCATAATCAAGTTACTGTTCTTGTTATGATTGAGTATTGCCGGCTTGTGTTCCAGATGTTCATTGCAATGCTTTGTATACTGTAACCATCTTGTTTCACCACCATTTGCATATTATATAAATGTTATCACTTTCAAATAATTTATTGCTAACAGAAAAAAACAAAAAACAAAAACATGCTACTGATTGTACGTATTTTTCAACAAAGCCTATTTTTTCTGTAAAAAAAGAAAACTGTGTTCAGCACTTTTATTCTGGGTTGTGCTTTTGTTTTCTATATATTTATAATTTAGATCCAAATGTATATATTGTAAAATTTGTGCCTTTTGACTAATTCTTTAAAAGGTTTTCTACTCATTAAAGGAAGGACTATATGAAAATGCAATCTTAACTTTGTAAACAAATAAAACTTGAAGATTGCTGAAATGTGTCTTGTTTATTTGCTGCCGAGGGGAAGAGCTATTAAAACTGGATTATAAATATGAAATAAAATACTACTAATACTACTACTGTGGCAGCTGTAGGTTGTCCATTTACAAATACATTTTAAAAGTTTGTATTTTGAAAGTGTATTGGTCGATTCTGCAAGAAAAAGACAATATCTATCCAGTCAATACCTGTTTTTATCCACTTGGGGGTGTGCTGGACATACTTTTTTTTTTTTTTTTTTTTTTTTTGAGTAGGCTTCATTAACGTAAAAAAAATACTCTAAGGGCGGTGTTTCTGGGTAGTTTATTTTATTTTTTTCCCCTTTGTTTTTAATGAAAAGGGGTTACTTATTTTACATATACATAAGATATGACGGTGCCCAAGTAACAGCCACAAAAACACATTTATACTTTTCTAAACAAAATGCCCATAGTTTCAACGAAAGGTACCCACTCTATAGTACATATATTAGTTGTATTTTACGTGTCAAACGCCTACACGCCTACATCCAAAGACAAATGACCAAAACCAATATATGGGTGTGTTTTGATAAGATACTTCCGGTTTACGACGCAGCGTGATTGCGTCATGAAACTTACCTGTGCGTTTCGCCGCCCCTCCACCTGCCGCCCGAAAGATTTAACTGCGTAAAAACTTTGGAAACTCTTGACACTTAAAGTCAGCAAGTAACAGAAGAAGGAGATTTATACGATATATTTGATCTTGTAGTTTTCAAGGATTTCAAAAGCGGAAGTTTACAGGTAAGATCATACAAATGTCTCGTGTTTGAATGTAGTCAGGCGTCTTCACAATGTCCAATATGCTCATTAATAGACTACTATCGCAAAAATTTTAATAATGATGCCGTAGAGCTGTATCTTCTGGCCTGATTTGGACACAAAGCAAAATAGTAAATGTTTGTAGGTTACATTAGCAAGTTGATTATTTAATTCTTTATCTGTAGCTGATGTGTGGACGCTGTTAGCTAGCTTTGATCATTTGGGGTATAGGGCCTGTATTATGGCGCAGTGCTGAAGAAAGACAATGTACTTTTGTTTACATTCTGGATGATACATGTAGGGCAAGCTGTTGAGTGAAAATATGTGAATATCCAGTTGAAACAGTGTTACAGTCTGTTGTCACTTTCTGTAGTTTGTTGTATGCTAGGCTTATACTTTAGGCCCTACTATTGGATGGAAATCAAAGGTAGAATAGACACTGCAAGCCAGTATAAAATATGAAGCCAGTATATAGGTTAGAAACAAAAAGACATAGGCATTTACACTAATTTTAGAAGACTTTTGGAGTGCAGTTGTCTATAGCACAGCTTATATTTTGTTTGTGCAGCCTATGTGGTTCTCAGCAGCTCTAAGCCCCACTTTCCTTCACCTCTTGTCAGTCTGGTTCTGCCACACTCACAGGTTTCTGCATGCCTCATGTAGAGTTTCACAACAGTTTCGACTCTGCATTCCCAAAACAACTACAGTAGGTCATGTAATCTACTTGGTCCATGCCTTGACCCCAGCTATGTTCACATACTTTCTTAATTATCTTTTCATCTTGCTTTTGTTTCACTACCCTTGTGTTACAACATCTTACATAAGCACATCCGTAAATAACTGTACAAAACACAGCAGACACATGATTACTTGAAGGCCTATAGTATTTAGCTTATGTTATATTGTTCCATTGTGTTTTAGCCACGCGACAGTGTAAGTTACATGCTTCGTTGCCTTCCAGGTAATCTACAGATGTTGGTGTTCATTGCATGTAGTTGTGCTGCTTAACAAAACTATTATTTGAAAAGTTATTTTTGTGTTGACATTTTGTGTTTGATCTCCTTTCTGGGGAAAAAAAGAGATGGAAATTCTGCTCAATGTTTGTGATTGATTAATCAATCTAATTACTATTGAATAACTAACAACCTGATCAATGTTGTTATACATTACATTTTATTTAAACAAACCTTTTTTCAGTAAGAATTAAAATAATAAATTATTGACAAAAGGCGATGATTTTGGAAGTCCCCTAACTTCTGTAGGTTCTGTCTTTTCTCTTCTGCAAATTGTTAAATCATTGTACTGTCTAATTTTCATCTAATAAGCCTTGTGCTGTTTGCGAAATTACCCTTGAATTATCAAATTTGCTATCTACAACCTCTAGTATTAACAATGGTCATGGGGCAGGGAGCTGAAATGTTTGTTTGCAGAGTGCCCTGTGTAAGCCTCTTGACAGGACTATGACTAACTCAAGTGGAAGCTGCTCTGATCCCTGTGCTTTGTAATTTTTATATCATTGTAATTGTATTGGTTAAAGCCGTAAATGCACAAAGAGCTCTGGTCTTGTTCTCTGTACCACTGTGGTTGAAGTTCATTCTGCCTTCTCCTGTTAATGTTTATTGGGGTGGCATTTGCACATTGCTTTGTAAAAGAATGTCAGCAATGCAGTGCACTGACTCCATCTGTGTCCAGGAAGAGAAACAGTAGAAACAAAGAACAAAAACTACTAAATATCTGGCACTGACGTTTGACTAATATCACATTTATTAGGTTTATTTGAATTTGAGTAAAATGTGAGTGAGTCTTACTTTTTAAGTTTTCTATCTTTTTTATTGTCACATGCTACCATGAGTTCAGATACTTATTAAACTAAAACCTACATACAGCATTATTTTACATTTTGGTCAGTGTAAATTGCAACTGCATTTAGGACTTCCTGTTCAAAACTGCAGAACTGAGAAGCCCCGTTGCATATATAAACAGCAGGACTGTTTGTATCTATGGGATAAAATATTGTTCTATTTTATATATATTTCACACATTATTTTTTTGAATTTGTTTGTAATTGAGGCTTAATCCCGGTGGCCTCTGTGTAGCAGTAGTGAGCAGTAGCATGCTTACCTGTTAGAGGGCACACCTGGGTAATTGTTTGTTTAGTAATAGTAGCAAGTCTTGGCTCTAGTCTCTTCACACATGAATAATGCAGCAACAGAGGCCCGGTCACCAGTACCAGCTGTTCAGGCCATTCACCCAACATCTGCTGCTGTCTGGACATTTACATATGTAAATTGTACACTCTGTCTCAGCAGGTCTGTTGTTCTGACTGATTCATTTGAACAAGAATCTGGCTTTATATATCTTTATTAGGCTATCCCAAAATTATTAACTTTTATCTGATTTTAATACCTATTAATATGGCTTTTGTAGATTTGATACTGGCTTGTATTGATTGAGCAATATAATCTATTGACAATGGACCTCCTCCTTTGTTAAAAAAAATCTAAACGAAACTGATTTGAAGCTGACATTTATTACTGCTATGAGACTATGGGTAAATTACCAAACAATGGAAGATCTCATCTGTGACTGTAGTAAGGGCTACGGGGGAAATGTTTTGCTAGGTTCACGGGGCTGAGGCAAGATTTTGACGTAACTTGTGCGATTCCGCTCACTACTTAGTGTTTTGAAAATGGCAAAAACAAAACTGCATTACCATATTATTCAAACCTTTGTTGGCCCTCCTTAGCATAAAATCATATATTAACCGATAGTATTTACTCGGATGCTGTAATTATGCAATATTGTTAAATAAGTTTGTATCCTTTCATGGTAATCTCCAGTGTAACATGTGCTTTCAGAAAGTTGTATTTGTATAGGCAGAGCGCTGATAACTGAGGTGTGTCTTTAGTGCACGGTCCACAAGAGTCCACTCTGAAACCCATCCAACCAATGAAGTCCTCCTTTGTCCTGGCTGCAGCTATTTCCTCATGGTAAAAATTACTGTAACTTAGTAGTGAGGGGTCCTTAATAGCTTTACTCTACGCAAGCACAGGCCTCCAGTGTAGCAAACAGGGCGTCAATTATTAACCAGCCCCAGCTCTCATTCCCCAGCTCGTTTCCATAGCACTGAGTACAGAAACTTAGCCAAGCAGTCTGCAACCTGCTGCTGCCCTACCCACACATACCTCTGAAGAGGGCCCGGAACGGTAGAGGATAATCCTTTGGACAATTTATATGGAATTTGGAGATTTATCAGATTTATTTTTTTAACTCGTGGCTTATTTGTGGATGTATTATTTATATATTTTAAGTGTTTTTTGGAGTAAATAATGTAAAAAAAAAAAAGAAGATGTTTAAGCCACCACAGACATATTGAAATTGGCAATAGCTGTTCCAGAAGAGCACTGAACATTATAGCACTGAATTGTTTTTGAAATAGAAATAATTTTTGAACCTCTTTTACCCATGGATTTTGAGTGACACATTGGACTTATCTTGAGTCATTTAAACTTAAAGGAGGACTATCTGTCATCATAATGAATCTGGCTTCAAGGATCAAACTTATGAAGCATTTTGGCTCAGTCCCACCAGACCCTCGACCCCCTCTGCTGGTGGTACCTCCTGTAAGTGGACCGTTTATTGTAGCGTACAAATGGCCTTTTGTTTAACTCTTGATGATTATAATGCATAACTTTTATATAGCCAAATAAAGCCAAAAGTTCAATGTTTAGGTCAACAAATTGAACATGAAAAATATACTAAACTATATACACTATTCTACTTACATTTGAAAGCAAATTTTACCTTAAATGTAGAAGGCAAGTGCGGAAGAGTCTCATGTACACCTCCAATGTGCTTTGCATGGCTGTCTTGCTACGCCTTGTTTGCTTTTGCATGTACGTAATTTGGGCATGAGAGTTCAGTAGCCTTTGCAAAAACATTTCGTGACCTGATCTTTTCGTGACTTAATCTTTTTGCTTTCAATTACGAAGTGTATCAGAATATAATTTTATGGTACTAATTCTCTTGACCCTTCATGTATTTCAGATAGTTAGATCATTGCCAGCCTGGTCAACAATTAACTTTCATTGATTGTATAGTAACATGGTTGTAGCAGTGTTTCACACAGATAAGACATTTAGAGTCTATTCAATACAAAAAAAAAAAGACTTATTGACCTTATTTAGTTATTTTTTGAACAGTATGACTCTGTAATGTATTTAAAGTTACCATTTAAAACACTGGACATTTTTTTGATGTTTTCAAAATTAAATTAAAATGTATACATCTGGGTTACTTTCCTTAACTAACCCAAACCATGCACTTGAAGATGGGCCAAGTAGAATCACCGATAATCGTTATTTCTTGAAAACAAACAACCCATTTCAAAGTCGCTGTCCTGAAATTCCCATGATGCCTCAGTGCCTCCTTTATCAGTCTGCATACTTCTGGGTAATTACCACTCACACTTAAGGAACCCGGTGTTTGTGTCCTTTTATAGCCTCTTGTCCTAAGCGAAGGCCGGTGCAAGTCCACCTTAACTCATGTGTTCATTAAAATGGCACTGAAGCTGAGTGGGCAAAGGCTGTGGGCGGAGTCCGGCAGGTGAAATAATCTCCACTAGACTCATAGTTTTTCCTCTCTGCTGGGTTGCTAACACTACAGCCTCAGATTACACCTAATCCTTTGCTGAAGATATTAGGTTTCTCCTGGTTGAACATCACGTGTGCACAGATGAGATGAGAGGAAAAGCGAGTGTTGGATTACCATGATTGTTTGAGTTCTGAAGATGTTTTATAGATTATTATTATAAGGCGTTGGTTCACTGAGGGCAGAGGCCGCGGGTGTTTTTGTGCTCGGAGATCCCAGAGGAGGAGGATGGAAGTGAGGTTCAAAGATCATGTGGTGAGTGCACCTGTTGCTGGCAAAATGTGAGAAAATATACAGCAAAATATATTCATATGCTAACCATCAATAATAAAGGATAGATTCAACAAGAGTACAAGAACAACAGTGCAATAAAAATGTTTTTAAAAATATGCTAAATAAATCAGGGTTGAAATTGGGCATTAAAGCTATATGCAAAACTACTATATTAAAATATACAATAAATACAATTTAAACAGGATCTGCCTTTGACCTTGTTTTCATCTTTCTACAGATTTGTATTATTTAACATGTATTTTACCAAGAAAGTCTTTTTGAGATTACTCTTACATCCGCCATACATAAGTTAAAATAATAGAGGTATATTAACTCTCTCTCTTTTTGGGAATAATAGTGACTCAAGTCTTTAAAATAAGTTTTTAAAATGCCTTCGGTAGCCATCAGTAGGTCTAGTGCCTACATTAGCGTAGTGGCAGTTGCCACTAAGCAACTGTTTTCTACGATTCCCACCATAAATCTTGGCTTTATCACCATATGTATAGGCTAAAACATGAGCCCTGCAGCTGAAGTCCTGCCTTTATTTGAATAAGCAGGTCAGTCTGTGTTTCCTCTGGTTCATCATTAACTCAGCAATGGCCTTCTGTTCACAACTGATATAGACACTATCATCTGAATGGATAGAGCAAAATATTTATTTAAATAAAACATCATGTTATCTAAGTGTCAAAATGGTTATGATAGGCAATGAACATATAAAAATACTAAAAGTATAATTGTCTGTTAAATTTAGACTTGTTTAGTGGTTAATCAGATTTGGTTCTATTGAAAACATTGATGTGCAGTCAGGGCAATCAAGGGAAGCTGTGCTTGTCCAATAAAATCTAAAATCATTGCATGTCAAAAGTACAATTAAATAGTTACAAATTCTCTCCAAATAACCCTGTTTTCCCCTCACTTCTGCCTTTTTGAAGTACGGTTGTAGTCGCGCTGTCCTTTAGTTAGTACACCCTAATGGTCACTGAGCAGGCTACATCAGCCGCTGTTCTGCATGTCTCATTAATTAAAATGCATTGTTATCCTGTGCTATGAGGCCATGCCGTGCCACACTCTACATGTGCTTTTACAACTGGAGAGGACAGCACATTGTTTTAGAGGCTTGTGCATGTGCACTGAGGACCACGGCAGACTCAAAAAGCTCTGAATAAACCCATGATAACTATCGCACATGTGTGGCTGGATGTTTCTTCAGGAAAGACATGGTTGTGATTTACATCTATGAGAGGAGAGTGTTAGTGCACTGTTCTAACACTGGGCTGTGTTTAAGGAGATGTTTGTGACACATTTGGCTGTATTATAAGAGCACCTATCACCTGTCTGACCGGTGCATTGTTGTTAGCTGCATAAATGAAGTTTAGGAGTTGAACAAACCTGTGAAGAAACAAATGGCCCATTGACTAGCCCTGTTTGTACAAATAGTATGTCATAGTATAAATACTTGTATATTATATATGTAGGTCTAGACGTCTCTGATTGGGCTCCAAAATGGCTCATTACACATGCGTTTAATATGTCAGTAAAAATAAATATACTCATTTGCACGTAGTTTGTATAAAAACTTGCCTACTCATAAAAGTTGCCACACGCTACTGCTTGAAGAATTAAAAAATGTTCATACTTTTTTTTAGGTTTGTTTTGGAAGTTATTACCTGGACCAGTCTTATTGATATAGCAACATAGTAACATACTCATCACACCTAGTCTTTTTTCTAATACCTTAAGCAGGATGGATGTGTGGGTGTGACAGCAAGTTTGAATCTTGGCGATGACTTCACTTTTGCCTGTAGTAATGTATGAGCTAGCACAGACACTCACTACGTGGCCTAAATATTCCAGTTTGTAGTTTAAATAAACAAATATTCTTCAGCAGCTATTGGCCCAGCTGGCTCTACCTGCTCAGTCCATGAATTACTCTGCACAATAACATGTGATGTTGGCCTCAGTGTACTTCTGATTAGTCGGCTAAGAAGAGTCTACAATTATAGTTTTGCAGGAATTTAAACAGTTGTTCAGTTGGATGTACTGAACAAGTTTTGTTTTGTTTTTTTTTCAATTTGCCAGGCATTATCTGATTCTCAGTTAAAGTATTATTAAAGCAGCTTATTATAATTTTGAAATAATATTGTTTTCTTAAATTCTTTTCTTATTTATATGATATGAATAATTCTCCAAACCTCTATTGCCCTATTTGAGCAGAGATAAAGTCCTTGTCTATTTTGCTCTTTACATACATAGCCCATCACTCAGTCGTCTCTTGGGCTCCATCCCTATGTACGTAGCTGCACTGGCCTCGGGTGCAGTTTTCTTATTGCTACTACAGGGACATGGGCCCCTCCTCCAAACATGTAACCCCTCCCCCCACAGCGGTCAGGCAGGACAGGTGAGAGCATGTACTACAGGTTAGGAGCACACATATTTTAAACCTTGCATTAAGAACCACCATCCTTCTTGTAAGCAGATTTATGCACCTTAGTATTACATTTTTTTATTTGTGGGATTTTATTAATTTGACTTTTTCTTTTCAGAAACCAGGTATGGAGGAGATAACGATATGGGAGCAACATACAATAACATTAGTCAAAGTAAGTCCACACTCAAATATGTCATTGATTCTGTGGTAGACATTACACAGGTGATTAGCCAGAATCAGCATAGACCTCTGCTTAGTCCTGGTTCAGACATGAATCCTAGATAAGTCCCCTTTCAGTTTTTGTCCAGCTGGATTGGTTTTATTTAGATTCCTGGATCAGTTTTAGTTTCTAAATGAATCTTGTTTTTTGTTAAATAATAGTCAGTTTTGGTTGGTAAGTTGCTCTTTAGTTAGTGATGCACATTTTAGTTAATAAAGATAGACACTTGTCACATATACAAATGCCATATAATTTTTGAGGAGGAAAATAGGAAACAAAACAAGGTAGTTAAGCCTACCACTTAAATGTCTAAAACAATGTTCAAGTGTTATTTATTAATCAGATGGTCTTTCCTGATCTGAGACGTAGCTTGATAAAACACAGGATTGTCTATTGTTTTCTGGAGCCATTGTCAAAGCCTTGGCTCTCATTTGGTTTAGGAGTTCTGTTTCAGTGCCGTTTGTGGGAGGAATGCACAGTGACACACCCTTTACCTCTCTGCTGTCCTGCAACATACTCTCCTCTATGGAATGTGCTCTGTCTATGTCACTGTCACCGTCACCCACACACTACTACTGTAGTACAAATACAGCTTACTACAGAGATGTAAGGTTGATTAAAAGCTTCTTGACTTCTATCAAGCTTTGAGTTATTTGTTTTATTTACTTATATATTTTGTTAATGTTACATTTAATTTGTATGGGAAATAATTTTTGAAGACAAAAACTTTATTCCTTAATTGCACACTTAATTTATTTCAACATTATGTGGTTTATGTATTATCATATTTCATATTTTTCATCTCCCTGACCTTTTCTGTTTGGTTCCCTTATTGTTTATTTTGTCATATTTTGAATTGTCTTATTGTTACTTGTCAGGATCCCAAAGTGGGGTTTGGCTTCGCTCTGTCCGGAGGGAAGGACAAGCCTCACCCAGACAGCGGCGATACAGCAGTGGTGATTTCAGATGTGCTGCCAAATGGACCAGCCATCGGGCGGCTGTTGTAAGTGTTTGCATCACACAGATAGAGGATGGTTGAAGATAAAAGTCTGCACATCACTAAAACATATACCCTTGTGTACTTTCTAGCACCAAGGATCAGGTTGTCATGGTCAATGGGGAGTCAATGGAGAATGTCTACTCCAACTACACAATTCAGATTCTTAAGACATGTGGAAAGACGGCTAACATTGTAAGTACAGAAAAACTTATGAGACTACAGACAGATATAAAATAATAATACATAACACACTTTTCTCCTTCCCCAGACGGTAAAACGCCCCAGAAAGATCCAGATCCCAGCCACTACCTCCAGACCCAGCAGAGCTGCATCTCACTCCAACCTGCTGGAAAATGACGCTCCCCGGAGGCCACGCACATACTCTGATGGTAGCAACAACCGCGAGTACGACCGGTACCGCTCCAGAGCACGCAGCTCCTCTCCCGATCGCAATGGACACAATGCACTGCCACTCATGTCCTCCGGATATAAGAGACTGCCCCACGGAGTCACAGAAAAGCCCATCAGGACCACTCTGGTCAAGAAGAGGATCACAGATGGTGAGGGAATTCAATGTAATATGATGACACCTTTTGTCTAAATATATGTTATGTTATTTATTATACTGTGTCTTTAGAATATGGACTGAAGTTGGGAAGCCAGATTTTCATCAAGCACATGACAGAAACTGGACTGGCTTCAAAAGAGGGCACTCTGCAGGAGGGAGACCTCATTCTCAAAGTAAATGTTCATTTTCATATAAGTGCCATAGGACAATGGCCTCAAATATTTGAGTTATGTAAAGAAGTGATCTTATGTGCCTTCTTTTAATAGCACGTTTACCACAATGTGTGCCTGTTGATTATTTTTCAAGATTAATGGTATGGTGACAGAGAACCTTTCGTTACTGGAGACAAAGCACCTGGTGGAGAAGAGCAGAGGTAAACTGACCATGACTGTACTCAGAGACAACCGCAAGTTCCTGGTCAGCATACCGGAGGTGGTGGACAGCGCCCCCAACAGCGAGGACGAGCGCAGGCGGGACAGCAGCTCTGAACTCGAGGGTAAGAGTTGTAATTTAATTATTTGCCCAGAATATAAATTTAAATATTAACCAGATTATTGCCCTTTTTCCACCTGTTGGACAGATTAAAGATTGTAATACTTTTTCTGTTTTTCTTGTCAGATATTTCAGACCTGGATGATGACATACCCACACACAGAACACGCCACCCCACAAGAGAGAAACGCACACGCAGGTAACACTCCTCTTTCTGTCATAGCCTTTATTAAAATAAAACCTGAATTGCTAGTATCACAGCAGTTTCATTTTCTAAATATGGATAGTCCTTTGGTATGACATTGCAGATGAAGATCAGGGTCTTGTGCCATAATTTCTAATCTGCTGTTATCACTGCAATACTCTTCAAAAGATACCTGACTTTTTAGAAAGAGACAAAAAATATTAATTTCTTTGTTTTCTTTTAGGATTCGAGCTGAACAACCTGTGGCTGTGGCTCGTTCTCGGGATGCCTCACCAGTCCGCTCCACTTTACCCCGACCTCCCCTGAAAACCTATGCTCCTCGCCGACGTAAGATTGAAATCATTTTAACTGATACAAAATATGTTATTATATGACTGCTATAATTATAATAATCTTCTTTTGTACAGCTCCGTCTGAATCTGAGTCGGACCATAGTGCATCTCCACCGCCAAGAAGACATACCCCAGATTTGAGGGATAACTCCAGTAAATACAAGTAAGAATATACAGCCTGCCTGATTATAATTTACACTATGTGCGCATCATTGAACACTGGTATTCACTTTTCTGTTTAATTAATTCTAATGCAATTATTTTTGTTTCTCAGGAGCTTATCTGGCTTGTCGACGTTGCCCAACCCTAAATCCTCTCCTCTGACGCCCTCCTGGAGCGTAGACCGACTCGCCTCCACCTCATCCCGACCCCGCAAACCTGTGTCTGAGTCGGACTCGGACCGCAGCCCCTCACCTCCTCCCACCAGAGGGAACTCCACACTGGATAGATACAAGTAATTTCCTTATTTAAACAAGTACAAAGTTGCACAAAAATCCATTAGAAATTATTCCCCCTTTGGTTTTCTTCTTTGGGCTCTCTGCATCTTCTTTACAAATGTATTGTCTAGGCCTCTTCTGCTCATCCATAAATATAAGCTGGACCTACCTAATTTTGCACCTCTTTATAGTTGCTTTTATCCTATTGCCAGTCTTATTGTCTTATTTTCTTTGTCTTCCAGACCTGTTCCAGATCTAGCCTACGCAGGAATGAAAGCGTCACCCATCCCTGTCCGAAATGAGCCCTATCGGAGGGTCAGCTCCCCCGTCAGAGCCCCTCCCCCAGGTTAGTATTCTTTAAAAACAGCTCTGTTCAAACATATCTTGAATTTACTGTCACAATATTTGCCTAGTTTTCTTTTAGCTGTTGAACAGGTTAGTAAGGTTTGATCAAGTTGGTGTTTTTTCCATTTAAAAAAGCTTTCACTCATTCATAAGTGAGTAATCATTCTGAACAAGGAAACTATTGTATTCCACAATTTACTACAGCAAGCCTGAGCCTAACATAATAATTCTGAAAATGATAATGCAAACCATCTTCTTTCATAATTTGTTGTACTTTTTTGCTCTCCCCCTATATTGTATTGTAAAATCAGACAGTTGTGGCTGTTTGCATGTATAACCCCAATTCCAATGAAGTTGGGACGTTGTGTAAAACTTTAAAAAAAATACAGAATACAATTATTTGCAAATCCTACTCAATCTATATTGAACTGAATAAACTACAAAGACATGATATTTAATGTTCAAACTGATAAACTATTGTTTTTATGCAAATATTCACTCATTTTCAATTTGATGTCTGCAACACCAATAACAGGGACACTGGGACAGGGGCAACAAAAGAATGTGAAAGTTGAGGAATGCTAAAAAATACACCTGTACACCTGTTCACTTCCACAGGTGAACAGGTTAATTGGAAACAGGTGAGTGTCATGATTGGGGATAAAAGGAGGATCCCCAAGGGCTCAGTCATTCACAAGCAAGGATGGGCCAAGGTTCACCACTTTGTGAACAACTGCATGAGCAAATAGTCCAACAGTCTAAGAACAATGTTTCTCAATGTACAATTGCAAGAAATTTAGGGAATATCAAAAGGTTCAGAGAATCTGGAGAAATTTCTACATGTAAGCGGCAAGGCCGAAAACCAGCATGCCCTTGACCTTCGACCCCTCAGGCGGTACTGTATTAAAAACAGACATGAGCTCTACCCAGCTCTACCTCTCTGGCAAACCAAACTCATCACTCCCACCATCAACCCTTCTTATCTGTATCAATGAAGTCAAATCCTGGTTCACCTCCAATTTTCTCAAACTCAATAGCAATAAAACTGAACTTCTCCTTGTCGGCACCAAATCCACACTAAACAAGATCAACAATTTTTCTATACCCATTGACGGCTCCTCCATCTCTCCTTCCCCTCAGGTTAAGAGTCTTGGTGTCATCCTCGATAGCACTCTCTCCTTCACTTCTCACATTAATAACATCACCCGCTCCGCCTATTTTCACCTACGCAACATTAATCGTCTCCGGCCCTACCTCACACCACAGTCCACAGCCGTACTTGTACACAGCCTCGTCACTTCTTGCCTGGATTACTACAATTCTCTTCTCTTTGGTCTCCCACAAAAAACACCCCATAAACTTCAGCTGGTTCAAAATTCAGCAGCTCGCATCATCACACGCACCCCTTCCATCAACCACATCACACCCATCCTACAGCAACTTCACTGGCTCCCCATCTCACACCGCATCCATTATAAAATCCTGCTCCACACATTCAAAGCCATCCATAACCCTGCACCTCCATAGCTCTCAGACCTCCTCCATATTGCCACACCCACTAGCTCTCTCCGCTCCTCTTCCTCTCTCCATCTCTCTGTTCCCTCAGCCTGGCTTGTCACCATGGGGAGCAGGGCCTTCAGCCGCTCTGCTCCCCAGCTCTGGAACTCTCTCCCCCCTGACCTCCGCAATACTGACACACTCTCACACTTCAAATCCAAACTTAAAACCCACTTGTTCAGACTGGCATATTCTTTATAATCCACAATTGCCCTGTCCTTTTTCAGTGTTTTTTATCTGAATGCTTTTAACTGTATGTTCATAAATGTTGATTTTAACTGTCTGTATATGTATATATATTGTACTGTAAGGTGACCTTGAGTGCCCAGAAAGGCGCCCTATAAATAAAATGTATTATTATTATTATGTGTAAAGAATATTACCACATGGGTTCAGGAACACTTCAGGAAACCATTGACAGTTAACACAGTTTGTTGCTACGTCTCCAAGTGCAAGTTTAAACTGTACCATGTAAAGAAAAAGCCAAATATCAACAACACCCAGAAACACCACTGGCTTTTCTGGGCCCGAGCTCACCTGAGATGGACTGACACAAAGTGGAAAAGTGTGCTGTGGTCTGATGAGTCCACATTTCAAATTGTTTTTGAAATCATGGACGTTGTGTCCTGCGGGCCAAAGGGGAAAAGGACCATTCGGAATGTTATCAGCCCAAAGTTCAAAAGCCTCTGTGATGGTCTGGGGGTGTGTTAGTTCCCATGGGGAACTTGCACATCTGTGAAGGCACCATTAATGCTGAAAGGTACATACAGGGTTTGGAGCAACATATGCTGCCATCCAAGCAACGTCTTTTTCAGGGACGTCCCTGCTTATTTCAGCAAGACAAAGCCAAGCCACATTCTGCACGTGTTAGAACAGTGTGGTTTCGTAGTAAAAGAGTGCAGGTACTGGACTGGCCTGCCTGCAGTCCAGACCTGTCTCCTATTGAAAATGTGTGGAGCATTATGAAGCGCAAAATAAAACAATGGAGACCACAGACTGCTGAGCAACTGAAGTTGTACATTCAGCAAGAATGGGAAAGGATTCCACCTGCAAAGCTTCAACAATTAATGTCCTCAGTTCCCAGACGCTTATTGATTGTTGTTAAAAGGAAAGGTGTAACACTGTGGTAAACATGCCCCTGTCCCAGCTTTATTGGAACATGTTGCAGGAATCAAATTGAAAATGAGCGAATGTTTGCATAAAAACAATAAAGTTCCGTTTATTCAGTTTAATATAGGTTGAAAAGGATTTGCAAATAATTGTATTCATTTATATTACCGTACTACAACCCCAATTTCAATGAAGTATTTGATCTACCTCTAACCTGGAAGTGAGAGCCGTAACCAGCACTAGCAAGTATTGTGCTTTGGCAGTCCACCACATTTCATTTCACCATTGGGGAAAAAAGCTGTTTTAAGTCATGCAAATGCCCTAAAAATCATGCATGTGAATATCAACAGTGTCCAAAAAAGTTTGAGAGGCACTAGTTAAATTGTTTTAAATACAGACTCCTCTTTTTGTGACTTAAAAATCAAGTAATGCAGCCCTAACAGGGATTTTTAAAATTGTATATACTTAAGCAGATTTCTGTTTTGTTTCCTCACAGACTCTGAGTCGGAGTCTGAAGAAAGCGCTGGTCGTCCTCAAAGGCAGAGCACCACATACAGCCAGGACTCGTACAGCAGATACAGGTACACTTGACCGGCCCCACCCCTCCCCAAAATACACCGCATCCTCTGGACTGGAGAGCTTTAGACACAAGTTTAAGTTAACATTTTCCGTTTTAATGTGTATTTTGTGATTTTTACTATTATTTTATATTTTTGTTTGTTTAATTAGCATCCATTTTGTTTTGCTTGTATCCCATGTTTGTGATTATGTTTGCATTTGTTGAGCACTAAATAAAATGACTTCAAATAAACTCTGTCATGTATTTGTGCTGATCAAACCTGTGAATTAGACATTATAAACCACCTCAGTATCTATAATTGAAAGAAATCTGCATGTGTATATATACAATCCATATTAACTTTTATCATGGAGAAAAACTAGTCCTAATGACATTTGATCAGTCACAAAGCGGTAACAGCGTAAGAGAGAGCATCCCTGGATGTACTCAGGTGAATATTCATCAATGATCATTATTTTCAGTCACAGGTGCCCCGCTCAAACCTGACTCAGATCTGTGTCTTCCCTCACTCCCGCCTCCCGCTCTTCTCTTGCAGAGTGCTGCCCGACGTCTCTGTGGACCCTCCCATTTGGAGCAACACCAGCACCACAGCCAGCAACCCACCACCTCAAGGTACAATACAAAACCATTTAAAACTGAATTGAACTGAAGAGTTATTCTCCTGTGTTTTCAAGTTTCATAGACTGTGCACACTATTGTTGGTTTATTCCAATATAAACAGGATAATTAAATTAGAAATTGCTAAAGTAGTTCACTTTCTTCAATCACACATGCAAACACGTAATATAAAATAATATTTATATTTGTCACAAAATAGATATTTTTAAAATGATTGACTGATTCTCTGTTTTGTTGTAGCCCCTGAGACAGAGTCAGAGGCCAGTTATGCATCTGTGCCAAAAATGCAGTCAACCAACAGTGACCTCTCCAACACTGTCAACAACCGATACAGGTGAAACTTTTTTCTGTTTGAGCAGTGATGGGCTGACACACACACACATGCACACACACCCCCACACATGCACACACACACATACACTCCTATATACATTCACTGTTGACTGTTCAGTTTAGTCACCTTCACAGCTCCCATTGACACACTGCATTGCTGCTATTTTATAATTTGGTTTTCAAGATGATGTAATTAAAGGTTTACCTGAATTTGATGGATCATAGAAGCTTCACCTTGCTGTGATTGTTTGATAATTTACTTGTGTATTAATATGTATTGTAATAAATACATTTATTAGAGGTATTCATATATTCAGGTGTAACTGGTTGGCCATTCAATAGCACTTTACCACAGATTGTGCATTTACAGGAAATTTGGTCATTTTTTGACATTTGTAAACCAACCTAAGTGAAATTACTGTGTTATATAAAACCACTTTGAACATTTTGAAGAAAGCAACCCTCCAGGGCACCTACCTGCACCTGATTGTAAATTGACACTGACAAGATTTCTCTGTAACTGCTCTAACACAAACACAGGTGCGTGGTTACTGGTATCAAGTAGTGCATGTGACTGGAAATACAGCAGTAATTGGATCTTTAGGCTCCACATTACACCTGTCAAATGAGATTATAACAAAATGTGGTGCCTCTTCCAGAGTCCTTCCTGAGTCCAGTGTAGTCCCAGTGAAACGGGAAGCACCTCAACGTGCCCCATCGCCCACCAGCCCACCCCCTGATGGTTAGTTTGATAATCACAGATGTACAATTCAAGTTCTTATATCTGTGTATTTGTAAAAAAAAAAAAATCATTATTTCAGATTCATCAGAGTCAGACCAGCTTTTCCATCTTCGTCGTTCAGGTAGTTCTGAACGGGAGGACAACCATCGCAGGTACTTAATATATTTGTATAAATCATTTTTCTGTTTTGTTCCTCCACTACTTTGTCATTTACATTAGCACTATTTTATAATTTTATTTTTATTTGTACACATTTTTATTATTAATTTAAAAAATCTGTTCCCCTACTCATCCATGTGTTTTATTCATTTATTGCAGTGCTCCTCACGCTAATAACCCAATAGCCACTGGAACCTCTGGCATTTCAGTGAAGAGTAACCCACCAATTTACTGTAAGTTACTGTCAGCTTGTTTTTAGACACGTATTTATTAAAACCTGTATTCACGTAAATGTGTATTTCTATCCACAGCCAGACCTGCAGATGAGCCCATCTATTTGCTGCCTCCAGATTCTTATCCAGCCACGACACCAGGGTAAGTAAAAAAAAAACAACATTATAAACTATTTTATAAACTATTACGAGCAGCTAACATTTGTATTTGTGCTTCTCTGTTGCTCAGATACAGCTCAGATGTCCACACGGTGTCCTTTGTGAAAGAGGGCAGTGTGGGGCTGAGGCTGGTCGGAGGAAACGATGTGGGAATCTTTGTGGGCGGAGTCCAACCCAACAGCCCTGCCTACGATCAGGGCATGAAGGAGGGTGACCAGATCATGCAGGTGACGAGAGTGATACCAATACTTCTACATAACAGCTCTATGACTAATGACACAAGAAGGAAATGAAACTTATTTATGTGCCTTTTATGGGTAGGCATATAAAGCAAGTAAGCATCTTGTCCTTATTTCTTTGTGGAAATGGATGCAAGTTTAACAACCTGAGAACTTATGGCTAGTTTTGTTCCTTTACTGTCATGAGCTATCATGCTAAATTCCCATAACCGGATTTGAAATTTTTGTATTGTGAGAGAAATACAGAAGACACATTTTCATGACTAAACAGCTGCTAGTAATGAGAGTGCAGTGTATACTGGCACGTGTGTTTGAATCAAACAGATAAACTACTACTGCTCTTATTACTTAAGATGTTAAAGTGGGGTCAGAAGGACAGTTGCCAGATCAGTTTGTTAAATTCTATACACTGGTATATGTGTTATGCCTGATCACTGTATACAGATAAATGTTTGTATGTTTTTAGTTACTTTCATTAAACATGCAAAGATGGAAGACTGTTGTGTCTATTTTTAGGTGAATAAAGTTGATGTTGGCCATTTCACACGGGAAGAAGCAGCCAACTTCCTTCTCAATATAAAGAGTGGGGAACGTGTAGAGATTGGCACACAGAATAAAATGGACCGTAAGTTAAAGAAATATGTATTAATTCTTAATTGAATCATTGAATTCTGTCATTAGACAGAAACATTGGATTAGAAACATATTAATTTTCTATTACAGTTTATAAGAAGATTATGAAGTCTAATTTGGGAGACAACTTCTACATCCGTACACATTACGACCATGAAGCAGAAGGTCCCATTGGCCTGAGCTTCACCAGAGGAGAAGTGTTCAGGGTCGTGGACACAATGTACAAGGGGAAGCTGGGCAACTGGATGGCCATTCGAATGGGCAACGACTTGCACGAGCTGGACAAAGGCACCATCCCCAACCAGGCCAGGTAAGAAATGACTATGTTAATAAAGAACTCATAAATAATTCATTACTAAATAGCAGTCTGGAGTAAGGAATATTTATTCTTTACAAATAAAATATTTTACTTCATGTTGATTTTTAAAAGCTTTATTGGATTCAAATAAAATATAAATTTTAATTTCTTAGTTACTTTCCTCATAGTGAGACAAATAAAGATTATTTTAGTCAACCTCAAATATTAGTATAAATTTCTTTTTAGGTATCAAAACAAGTATATACTTGTGTATTAAATTTAAATTCTATTGCATCTTACAGGGCTGAGAAGCTTGCCGCCATGGAGCAGGCACAAAGGGCCATTGGAGCCAGAACCAAGACTGACTCTGGACCGAGAGCCGAGTTCTGGAAAATCCGGGGTCTCAGAGGAAACAAAAAGAACGACAAGACGAGGCGGACGCGGGACGACCTGCTGCAGCTCACCATACAGGGGAAATTCCCTGCCTACGAAAGAGTCCTGCTCAGAGAAGGTTTGTGCATGATTTTATCCATGTTACCCAAGGTCCTAAAAGGATATGAAATAATAAAAAAAATATGACATTTATGAATTAATAGTTTGAATGCAGCATTAGACTTATAACATTTACTTTTGAAAACAAATGTTTTTGTTAATTCATTATTCTGGTAAAAGGTCATTTTATTTTCATTATTACCGACATAACAAAGTTGTGTTAGTATTTACAAAGACATAGAGCTGTCTTCTGTAATATGTTAATTTGTTTTTTGTTTTTTTTTAAACAGCTAATTTCAAACGGCCAATCGTCATTCTGGGGCCTCTCAATGACATTGCGATGGAGAAGTTGGCTCGGGAAATGCCTGATGAATATGAAGTGGCAGGTTAGTCCCTAAATCATTATAAATACAGTATTGTATTCGAAGGAGTAGGCCGACTAGGTTTTGTAAAATGTCTTTATAATACATTATTACAGAGATGGTGCCTCGCAGTGGATCTGGAGACAGTTCCTCAACAGTCATTAAATTGGACACAGTGAGGAGAATAGCAGAGAAGGTCAGTATATTAAATAGACAGAAGTGAAGGACATATTTTAGAACCTTTTGCAATGATTATGTATGTTTTGTGTTTCTTATTTTATTTACTGTCTAGTCCTAAGCATTATTAAAGGAATTATCCAATTTTTTAAAAACTTCATGAGCTTAACCATAGTGTACCACATGCCCAATTGCCCAATTTCACTTGTTTTTAGGACAAGCACCCCCTGCTGGATATCACTCCAACTGCAATAGAGAGACTTAATTACATTCAGTATCATCCAATGGTGTTGTTCTTGGACCCTCACAGTCGAAAAGACGTGAAAGCCATGAGGCAAAGGTACAGTCCAAAGTCCAACAAGAGCTCCAGACGCCTCTACGCCCAGGCACTCAAACTCAGGAAGCACTGCAGCCATTTATTCTCTGGTAATTACATTATATCTGATTTTCAAATGTTCTGTGGAGCTGTATATTGACATAAAAAAAAGTTTATTCAGAATTCATTTGACTTATGTATGGATGACACTGTACCTGAAGAATGTTTTTTGTCATTTTTTCATCACTTTTAAAAAAGTAACCCCTGTATTTCTTTATTTGTCTCTAGCTCGTATTGACCTGCAGCCTCACAATCATGTTTGGTATGAGGCTTTGAAAGATAAAATTCGTCATCAACAGTCCAAACCCGTCTGGGTGTCTGAAGTCACGGTAAGAACTTTAAACATTGGGGAAATGGCTGGATTTGAGTATTTAATGCAGAAAGTCTGCTGTGACGTGACCGCCCCCCATTGATGTGGTCCCTCTATTAATATTTTACACTACATGTAAAAGAATATGTCATGTTTTCTCCTTACATTTGTATGTTAGAACAATACATTCCTAGGGACTTAATACTAAAGAAATATAAACAAATATACTATGTAAAGTGGAGATAAGTATGAAACCTATCTAGTCCTTGTTTTTTGGTGCATGAGACATCATTTTCACACATGGATTGTCCACCACAGAGTCCAGACCTTAACCCCATTGAGAATCTTTGGGATGTGCTGGAGAAGGCTTTGTGCAGCGGTCAGACTCTAACATCATCAGTGCAACATCTTGGTGAAAAATTAATCCAACACTGGATGGAAATAAATCTAGTGACGTTGCAGAAGCGAAATCGAAACAATGCCACAGTGAATGCGTGCTGTAATCAAAGCTAAAGGAGATCCAACGAAATATTAGAGTGTGTGACCTCTTTTTTTGGTGGTGACTTTTTTTTTTTTTTTTCGCCAGGCAGCGTATTTTGTAAGGTCCAAACAAATTGGCTCTACATCACCACCTTTTAAGTGACCTCTATGGGATGGGAGATTGACTTTGGCCAATAAAATTCATAGGTGTGATGGGACGTACGAGGACAAGCCTAAAACATAATTGGAGCAATTCTCTATATTACCTAGGAAGTTGGCAATATCGGATGGCATTTCTGCCACCACTTTGATAAATGTTTATAGAAAACCTATCTAGTCCTGGGTTTTTGGTCCAAATGAGCTCACACTCCACATGCCCCATCTAGAGATGTTGATAATCAATAGTTATCCATTTTATTAGGTATTCATTACAGTTTTTGTGTAGCACAGCAATAAAAATGTCTTTATTTCCTGTTTCTTTGACACCTGCTCATCACCACAGGCCTACAGAGCTAAAACTTTAGCCAACAGAGCAAAATCAAAACCTGAATAGAGCAGAGTAATGAGCACATAACCAATGGTGATTATATCACCCCCTATAATACACATAAAAGCTCAAAAATTATCCAAATGTGGATGACCACAATTTAAATTAAATTATTTCATGCAAAGTAACTGAAAATTGACACAAACATTTTTTAGGTCACTCCAACCAAAAAAGTAAATTACACTTAGCCGTATTATGCACAAGGTTGCTGGTCCAAAGCCATAGACTAAACCTGTTATCCCTCTGTGTGTGCAGTTGGAGGCTGGGGGAGAGCAAGACCTGGATGCCCTGGACCAAACCACATCGGACTACCTGAGTGCAGCCAGTGACCTGGAGGACACGGACGGAGAAGCCTTCACTGACGACGCTTACACTGACAACGAGGACCTAGAGGAGACATATGCCATCCAGGACACATCCCGAGCTTCACGTGTTTCCAGGATGGCCGGATCTGCTTTAGCCCGCTCCTCTGAACCTGTCGACATGGATAGTTCCATCATGGACACTGATCAGCACTCCGATATCTCCCGTAGAGATCATAGAGAAATCCCACCCCTAATGCACGTTCCTGAGCCTAGAACCTACAGACAGGAGCAGTATAGTCCCCCACAAAGTCCAGCAGAGGAGGAAGAAACAGGTCACCGCAGTTTTATGGACTCGGACTTCGGTACTTTGGATGTAGTTCAACCCACAACCCCCTCCGATGGACCCCCTGACTTTGTGGCCCCAGACCCCACCCTCAGGTACTCTGTGAATGAGCAGTCGGCTGATGAGGAAGAGGAAGAGGAGGAGGATAGGGCAAGTCCACCACTTGCAAGTCTGTCTGCAATTGAGGATAAACTGGAGCAGGTATTTTAATTGCACAAAACAATTTCATCTATTATTATCAAGGGAAATTACAAAGTTACAAACACATACTTATATAAAAAAAACATGGCCAAGACAAGACAAATGTGAAAATCAGAAAATTATTAGAATATAAACAAGTCTATGAAAAATAATAATTATATGTACTTGTATATACTAATGGTACACGCATAATGGAATTTATTTTAGGTGACCTTTGATGTTTTTGATGATAACTGTGTGTAAATATGTAATAGGCTTGTTATATTTAGTAATTACAAGAATCTTCTGTTAATACATGTTTTGTACAGTAAAAAACAATCTTTGTTACTGTCCTGTTCAAGGCTCGTCAGGCCGAACCACAAGCACAACCGGAGGAAAGGAAGACCCCAACATTCATAGTGTAAGTGAAAGAAATATACTGAATAAAATACTACAACTACTACTTCTTAAGTATATTTGAGACTAAAATATTTACTGCTGTTTCTCCCACAGACTGGCGCACCATCACCAGGCAGTTCAGTTCAGACGCACACAGATCCGAGGCAGTGACAGTTCTGATGAAGAAGATGTGGACAATGATGAAGATGAGGACATTGAATGGGGTCCAGCCACTGAACTATAGATACTTTTACAAAAAAAAGAAAAAAACAATTAAAATGATTTCAGTACCTGAACTGCTGCATGTTGCAAGATGAACTCAGATGGTGGTCTTGCAACAATTTCAGATTTAGTTTTTTTTTTTAAATGGACAATCTAATATAAATAAATGTAAATCTATAACAACATTGCATCCACTAATGTTTCCTGTGGGTTCTGTTTGCTACTATGGCCCACTTCATTTAACCACAGTATGAGATGGGTTTGCTCAGTGATGGTCACTTAAACAACAAGTACTTAAATATTTGTACCACATTTAATAATGTGAGAAGATGTATTAAATAAACGTTTCTGTGTTTGTTTGTTTATTTTTTACAATAAATATTGTTCTAATATGTAGAATTGCGTTTTCTAATGTTAATTATTGTTGAAATGTTTCGATTGCTTCTCCCATAGAGCAAGATATCCTTATCAATCTGAAAAAGATTTCCCTAATTTACATAAAGGTAAAGTGAGTGAGTGAGTTATTATTCATATACTTTTGTGTTTTATGGAAATATATACGCTCCCCTAGATTAGAAATGCACATTTCTAATTTTGGTGCGCAGGATTCTACTTGCGGTCTAATTTCCTGAGAAGTGTCTGTAGTTTGTGTCGTGCAGGTGTTTGTGGCGGAGGAATATCGCTGTCACACGTGCGACAGGACTCACTGATTACTGTCACTTTACACTATGGTATTTTACTGCTCTGCCACAGGAGAAAGTGAATCCCCCAAAAAGATAAATAAGTGTTTTGGCGACATCAGTCATAAAGGTTTCCCCTGCGCCTCTCCGCGCCTTGTTGATCAATCAGCTCTGAGCGGATGCCAGCAGACGGTTTGTGGTGAGCGCTCTCTCTCTGTAACTGAGTCTGCGCGGCTCAATGTGCGACGAGGAGAGG
Organism: Periophthalmus magnuspinnatus; assembly: GCF_009829125.3. Taxonomy (NCBI): domain Eukaryota; kingdom Metazoa; phylum Chordata; class Actinopteri; order Gobiiformes; family Gobiidae; genus Periophthalmus; species Periophthalmus magnuspinnatus. The sequence goes on along the minus strand of NC_047129.1, from coordinate 8,462,389 downwards.
AAGACATACAGGTTGTCTTGGCTGAAGGTCGATCCTAGTGGCCCCGAGGTCCTGCAGGGCGTAAACGGCACACCGGTGCACAAGTGGCGAGTCGGGGGGTGGGTGGGGGGGCTGTACCTGAAACTTAAAGAAGTCGGTATGGACGGCAAAGGCACGCTCAAGATGTTCACAAGAAAGAAGCGTGAACTCATCAAGACGCCATCCATCACGAAGAGGAGCAGAGCAGGAAGCCCCGGGCCACAGAGCAGCGCCCCATCCGTGAGTACAGCATCACTTCTGTTTTCTGCCGCTGCGCACTGCCCCTCTCAGATGACCACCTGATGGACATACGGCAGACAGGGGCTTACTGCTGCAGTCTGTGGGAGAGCCTTTTCACTTTGGTTTCTTTGGTAATAGTAGGCTATAGATTGGCAAAGTTCCTTCCAGTGGTTTTCTGTTAACCAGATTATCTACACAATCATTATAGGAAGTGCCTGGGTGGCACTGAGAAAGAGGCAGTAGAGGTCTATTTGGCTTTGAACTGAACAGTGCTTGGGTTTATCATGGGGGCAGAGCAGTAGATCTGGTGGAGTTATGTTGAAGCGAGGGGGGAAAAGTTACAACCCTTACTCTACTGGACAGAGAGTTAAGAAAAGTGAACCTAAAGGCAAAGAAAAACTGGACATACTGCCTAACAAGCACGGTGCATGGCTCAAACAGGTATGTCCACATCTACTCTTGTTTATGTGTTTACTGTAACCAGAAAGGGCCTTTTCATGGTTGAAATTAAAACAGGCGCTATCAAATGAACAAAATGGGCCTATATAGGTATTTATGTAATAATTAGATTTCATTATCCATTTACTTTACATCTGTAAGTAACTAAGATTTGTAAATATAAAAAAGTGCTCTCAAATATTAATAGCATTATGTGCTGTTTGACACCATTTGGTTCACCCCACCCTTCAGCTGCATGGAGTCAGGAAGTGTTGCAAAACGAAATACAGGATCTTGTGAAAGTTCTCCTGACATGTATTTACCAACATCATCAATATCTGTGTTTTAGTTCATCATACATCAATTTGTTTCATTGTGTCAAATCCAACAAAAAAAACATCACAAACCAGTGAATAGTTTGAGAGGTTTGCATCATGAGAGGCATGTGCACACCGGTATGGGGTATTTAGTATCCCAGAAGTTATTGATTTCCATTGGATAATGAGTGAGGATTAGGGCAATCAAATACTGTAATAGTTTCTAATGCGTTGGCCATTGTCTCACTGTACTATAAGAAAAAATATTAATATTGTTCTTGGAACTGAAAAAGTTGTGTATTCCTTGGCTTGATGTAGGTAAACAAAATGCTATTTATTTTTCTATGGTGACACCAGAAGGAAAACATTTGATTCATTCTTTTTTCTGTCCTTTCTAGCTATCCATTCTCCAGGAGCAACCTCGTAAAGATGCCGGGGACATCGCTCTCTCTTCCAGTGCACCTTCCTCCAATCTCACCCCAAACACTGCAGGCCTGTTGGACCCCTCCATGTCCTGTCCCGGGACCCCCAGTGTCCAGCACAGTAAGATGCAGGGAATGAGCTGCCCCTCTCCTGCGGGCACACTGCGGAGGCCCACTTCACTCAGCAGGCATGCAAGTGCAGCAGGTTAGCATCAACAATGGACCAATATCCAATCCCTAAGTAAATGGCCTACAACAAATGCAAGAACTAGATGTAAATGTAGTAATGACAGTGTCATACATTAACTGCTATTGGAATGTGCCTTGTTCAATTTGAATGGAAACAATGTGTGAATACAAAATATATTTGTGTAGCACATGTGTAAATGCTGAAATAAAATATGAAAAAATGTTAAAGCTACTTTCCTTATGTATACAGAAAGCCTAATTCCTCTGTATTATAATATCAAAATAATGTGGCCTTCAGGTTTTCCCCTGCAGTCATGGGTGTTCACTCGGGGGCAGGCAAAGGGTGCACTGACCCCCACTGCACCTGTCGAGAGCCCTGAGAGCACAGCGCTGGAAGTGGAGGACATCCCAGCTCTGCTCCGTGACGTAGCACGCTTTGCTGAGGCTGTGGAGAAACTGAAGGATGTGGTGATGGTTGAAGGTAAGTCAGTGTCCAATTATACATTTCTTTTTTTAATACACAGTCATTGATATGGAGTCCATGTTTTTGTTTATTTGCGTTAATTTTTTTGTGTAGGGCTTTTGCAGTAAAATATAAGTCTATTCTATTACAAAAGTTGTGTTATCAGTAGAATAAATCATAATAAGTCAAATAATCAAATTATTTTATTTAACAATAAATAATTTATCATACATATGAACATTTCAGTTGTAGGAGTGAAACTGTGTCCATTTCAAGCTCCCATATTATTGAGAAACGATCATAAACCCAAACCCTTCAAAACACTTTCCAATAAGTGCATTTTAAGATTTATAGTGAAGCAAACCACATTACAGGACACAAGAGAAAGGCAAGAAGGCAAGATCTCTGTTCATCAAATGCTTCAGTGGGTGATCATAGAAGCGCCATCTTGAGTACTTCATTGCATGAATTGTAGTCAACAGTTTGCTTTGAAGTTGATTGATACATTGATTGATACATTGCTTGTTGCTTTCTAGTCTTATTAGTGATTGCATGACACTACTTACACAGTTAAAAATTCCTCTACAAAACACCGCATGTTTGCCAATGATCAGAACAATAGTGTTTAGCCTCCCTCTTCCCTATTTAGTTTGACAAGGGCATCTGACACGCCACTGTCTGTGTATGACGGAAAATGGGTAATAATAAGTCTGCGAAAGTCCTAAAGAGTTTACGGAGCACCCACACATGCTGTCTTTGGAAAAAAGAGAAAGAGAGCTCTGTCTATTAAAGTGTGAGAATGAAGCTGGCAGTATTGATTTAAAAAAACAGTGCTAAGTCTGAATCTAATCACAAAGGAAAAATTGCCTCTTAAAAAATATTTTTCTGTACCTAATCTGTCTACTCCCTGTATGAGAGCTAAACAGGAAGCTGTGATGGATAGCCTTTGACAGAGTGGCTTTGTCCACACTTCCTCCTCCTCTCAGTCTGTCTCAAGCAATCTGGAGTAACAATGTTTTCTTTATAATTGGTACTATTTTATGATAAATGTTTCTGCCACTACTTTTATTAAAATATATTTTAAATGATCAAACCCTTTTTCACATTAGACCCACTAACACTCTCCTAACCACTGATATGTGCAAAAATACTGCTGTAGGGACATATGCCAGTGAAATTGCACCATCTCAAATAAATCCATGGCTTGAACCTTAAAAATAGCCACTTCCTCCTGGCGCTGTGGTCCGGTCAGTCTGGACTTTGAGTTCATGCTGTGTGGACACTTTTGTGACGCAGACACACATTTACAGTCAGATTGAGATGGAGTAGGTCAAGCTGACCGCTGTCCCATAAGCACTAGATCTAATCATGAAGAGGTTCAGTCATGCACCATGCGTCTTTGGCTTTTTTATCACAGATATAAGGACATATCCTGCAGAAAGTACCTGTTTTTTCACAGTAGTAGTTATTCATTGAAACTAATGTTTAACTCTAAACATTTGGGTAATTCATAAATGTACTTTCAAATACTTAATTTTGATTCATACAAAGGTGTAATTGAAATTCTGAGAATCGTAACACTTTCATGGCAACGGCACTATGTATTAATGGTTGAATGGGTTCCCCACTGTTTCTGTTTGTAGGTAAGGAGTGCCAGCGTCCTGTTGCTCACGAGTGTTTGGGAGAGGTGCTCCGAGTGCTGCGACAGGTCATTAACACGTACCCTCTGCTCAACACTGTGGAGATTCTCACTGCTGCCGGCAAGCTCATATCCAAAGTCAAAGGTCTGTCTAATGAACTAGTGCAAAAGTATTGATGCAATGTATGATTTTATTTTTGGATTTGTGTTGCATCTCCATTAAATGCTGTTAATTCCCTCTTGATAAATTGCAAATGAACTGCTCTGAACCATGATTTTTCAACAGCAGTGCAAAAAAGGGGGGAAAAAAACAGGGTGACGAAAATGGGGGTATATGAGGTTAACTGCTGAGAACTTTCCCCCTTTGCGTACTTTAATACATCATTGAAGAAAAAAGTCTACTGAATTACGCTAAATTCAAGCCTGGGTCTAATTCTTAGGTTTTCACTATGAGGCGCCTAATGAAGCAGACAAAATGGAGTTTGAGAAAGCCATCGAGACGATTGCAGTTGCCTTTAGCAGCAAGTAAGTATAACATTTATTTTTCTTGACACATCTTCAATAGGATTTTCAAATGTTTTTCACCTGTATTTTGAAATTCTAAATGTACTGAACAGGTAACTGATGACCAAATGTATGTTAAGTGTTTTACAACCACAAAAATCAGGTAGTCAGTGTATACGGTGTGGCCCGTTGTTGGGAACAGCAGAGAGAAGTATAGTGATGATGGTGACACATTTGCATGAGGCAGAGCTGAAAACAGGAAGTGGGTTTTGATCTACACATTGTGACACAAAACCAAAACTGCAACACACTGTAAGCTTTACTAAACTAAATCTAAAAAAACTTTGGCAAACACAATCTGAACTAGTTATTTTATGCTATTACAGGCATGATGACATCCTTAACATATATGTTAACATATGATATATATGGTCTTAGCTTATCTCATATTGTGTCCTGTTCTTATTTCCTTGATAGTAACTAACCTATAAAATGTTATGTTAAAATGTTAAAATACCCAACTTGACTGCAAAATTGCTGTTTGTAGACATGTGTATAATGTGTGCCATTTTAGGTGAAAACGTCAGTCAAAGGGTTTAGAGGAAGTGAGTTGGCCGAGACAGTTGAAATCTGCCTGACATGTCTGTTTCCTCCTAGTCTCTCTACTACTCACTTCAATACATTTACACATTTACGTTTATAGCAAAAGTCAAAAGTTACAATGTTTTAGGCTAAAAACACATTAGTAGAGTTTTCTGAAAATATGTATGTTCATTATTTATAGGTTTTGGTCTTTTTTTTGTCTTTGTAACATTTGGTTGTTGTCTTGTCCTTTTCTTGTAATTACAGTAGACTAAAAAAAAACACATGCATGGGGTACACATCTTAATCACGACAACATCAGAATCAGAAGACTTTTAACATTAAAGAAGACTTACTTGTATATTTTCTGGGTTACACTTAAATTTTATTTGGTATGATGTCTGTGCTCCACTTAATGCCGTTGTTAAATGGCATAAACTGTCATGTCTTCTCCAGTGTGTCTGAACTGCTCATGGGAGAGGTGGACAGCAGCACACTGCTCTCACTGCTGCCCACAGAGAAGAGCAGGGTGAGACTTTCAAAGCAGCTCTAACAATCTTTATCATCCTTATGTCTAATTAAACATAAAGTGTATTTATGATTGCTCCCCTTTGTAGTCAATGGAAAACCTGTATGCTACAACTGGCCAAGGAGAAGGTGGTCAGTTCAGGGGGGATCTACAAGACATGGGTATGCACAGTGCACACCATACTCACAAATCAACATAATGAACTTAAACAACATTATGCTTGCTATTAGATTATAGACTTTCTGATGCTGAGAATAAAAACAGTCCACATCTGTTCTTAATAAATATGTATCATTTGTTACAAGGGTAACAGTTTTGTGATGTTGTTTACATTAGAATCATAAAAGACATTTGATAAAGTGAAAGCAAATGTGCATGTGCACTGAATGACTTGAATGTGTGTAGGCCGGGTGGAGGAGGTGGATGTGATCCTCCAGCGCAGTGAGGGAGGGGTGGACTCTGCTCTGCTCTACGCCAAAACCATCTCCAAATACATGAAGGACCTGATCAGTTATGTGGAGAAGAGGACTTCGCTTGGTAAGAATAACAAAATAATAGTCAACTTATTTCTTTGATAATGTATTTTAGTCTTGTTTAACTGTGCTTTGCTTTCCCAGAAATGGAGTTTGCAAAAGGTCTCCAGAAATTATACCAGTCCTGCAAACACAGCATCACACATGTAAATATTGTTTTTGTAACATATCTAATATGTACCTGCATTTGTTGCACATTGGCCAAGAGGTTGGGTTGCTACACAGGCTACATTATGAGATCAGTTCCAGACTTCTGAATGTCCTTTCCTGTTTTTCACCCCCATTTCACATTACTTACTGTCCTTCCCAATAAATTAAATGCATTCACTGCCTTTTCCTGCAGCCACACATGCCTCTGTTCTCCATCTACTCATTGGCATTGGAGCAGGACCAGGAGCAGAGTGTGGGACTGCAGCAGGCCAACACCACTCTGCACAGCCAGACTTTCATACAGGTGTTTTACTAAATATTGTTTTGTGTGTTATTTTAACCACTTCACTTTACTATGTTAATGTCAATATTTTAATATGTCACTAAAGGCATACCTGTTTGTTATCCACACAGCCCTTGATGCAACGTAAGCAAGAACATGAGAAGAAAAGAAAGGACATCAAGGAGCAGTGGATCCGAGCTAAAAGAAAATTGGTATAAGTCATGTGTATTTACCTTTACCTACCTCAGTTTGCCTCCACTGTGAGCTTGAAGGTTGTATTATAAGATAAAGTGATTAAAACTAAGGTTAAATGGGCATTAAAAAAAAAAATATTGCTGAATTAAGTCCAAAAAAAACCCCAAAAAAAACCTTGAATTCCAAAAGCTTTTCCCAAATTCTTCCACTCTTATCCTTATCAGTTCTGATTGTGTTGTTTTTATGAGTAGTTGGAGTGTGAGGTGAACTTGAGGAAGGCAAAGCAGTCTTACACAGCTCGCTGTGAAGAATATGAAAAGGCAAAAGCAGCAGCCAGTCGAGCCGAAGAGGAGGGAGCAGGGTCTACCGCCAAAACTGTGGAGAAGAAGAAACGCTTGGAGGAGGAGGCTCGCAACAAGGTCCTTATCAGCACCAGACATGTTATGATAAATACTTCTAGAAAATTTCATTTGTTGTGTTTTAGGTTGAATTGTGAAAGCAGTAACACTGTAGAGTCATCTGAGGCTTATCTCGGTTAAAGGAAATATAATTTCTTACACCCTCTTCACATTGGGGTTCAACATATAGCATGTACACCATGTTAGTGATGATGTGTTCTATATCTGAAGTTTTATTGCATGTGTCCAGACTGATGAAGCAGAGGCCACGTACCGGACATGTATCGCAGATGCCACAACCCAAAGACTGGAGCTGGAGCACACTAAAGTCACTGTGCTCCGACAACTGCAGGACGTCATCAAGCAGAGTGACCAGACACTGCGATCGGTCAGAAAGACACACAACATTACAGTGACCTAATATGTAACTAATATGATGATTAAACATAATGTTCATGGTTTGGTCCTATAGGCTTCTACAGTTGGTTAGAATATTTTGATCTAATATTAGTTAGTCATGTTTATGTAATATGTGTGATAAAAGAAGTTGAAACTCTTTTTAATGTTTAATTATTATTTCAGGCGACAATCTCATATTACCAGCTGATGCACATGCAGACAGTGGTTCTGCCAGTGCACTACCAGACTCTGTGTGAGAGCAGTAAACTGTATGACCCGGGACAGCAGTATGCTGCTCATGTCAAAGACCTGCAGCTGCCTGAGCAGCCCCCTGTCCTCTACACATTTGAGACCTACTCCCCCAGCGCCTCCTCACAGTAATATACCTTTAAAACTGTATACTTGTCAATTTGTATCTTTTTTTTAAATGTATTGATACCTTACATCTTATTTATGGCAGTCCTGGCCATAGGCCGAGAAATGACAGTTTCAACACAGAGCCTCCGAGTCACTCCGAGAGTCCAGCTACTCAACAGGACAAAGAGACTGAGGCACAGAGAAAGAGTCAGTCCAGTAATAATTATTTGTTCATTATTTGGTTTTCATAATGGCAAATAACTGTACTGTTGAAGGTTATTATTGGATAAACGTTTAAATGTAGGTTGTTTTATGGTATACTTAAGGGCTTGACTTTACATTTTGCTTTAGGACAGGGACACAAATCCTGGGGCTCAACAGTAAGTGACGACAGTGTCGGAGGAGAAGGTCTGGACTCTCCGACAGCTAGCACAGGTTAGCGAATTCTTCTATTAATTAAAAAAGTGTAGAACAAAATAATAATTTAAGATTCTTTTCTTGTAAAGGTGACATTTGTAAACTACCCCGAACATCCTCTACTTGCACGGTCTCATCCAATGAAGATGTGGATGAAAAAGATAGAAATGTAGCTTCATTTGAATCTTCAAGTGAGTTTTTTATGCTTATATTATACATGTATCATATTATAGACAGAATAATCATACATTATATATTGAAGTATAATATAATATATATTGAAGTTGAATTAAATTCCTGGTATTTTTCTGTTTTTGTCAGATATGAATGGTATGGATCCTGACGTGGTTGTCTCTACCAGACCCTTTCGTAACATTGGTTTGTCTAAAGCTGCTCAGACACACAAACTCAGGAAACTCAGGACTCCATCGAAGTGCCGTGAATGTGACAGTTATGTGTATTTCCAGGGGGCCGAGTGTGAGGAGGTCAGTCAGTTGAAAGACTGGGTGAATTTTGTTTATAAATATGTATTGAATCACTTTTATATCACTGCTCCTAGTGTTTCTTGGCCTGTCACAAGCGCTGTCTGGAGACTTTGGCAATTCAATGCGGTCATAAGAAACTGCAGGGCCGTCTGCAGCTGTTTGGGAGGGAGTTCTCTCAGGTGGCCAGCTGTGCCAGTGACAGCATCCCCTTCATCATCACAAAATGTATCTCAGAGATCGAGAGAAGGGCACTTAAAATGAAGGTGAGTGGACAGGTTAGCATATTCTACATGCTGTTATTTAGAATACTTAACTTTGTGTGTTTATTTTACAGGGCATCTACAGAGTGAATGGAGTCAAGACCCGTGTGGAGAAGCTTTGTCAGGCATTTGAGAATGGCAAAGAGCTGGTGGAGCTGTCCCAGTGCTCTCCTCATGACATCAGCAACGTGTTGAAACTTTACCTTAGACAGGTGTGTGCTATAAGCTTCTGACATTTACTTAACATTTTAACCATATGAACAGTATATTGTAAACAGATTACCAACCAACTTTTTACCGATTAAGGACATGTAAATTAGCCAAATGTTTTGTAAATATTGTCGCTTACTACGCAAGTGTTCACTTAATATACAGTTTTAAAGAAATGGACAAATCATTTATTCACCTCCTCATAAATATTATATAACGCCCTGACATCATGTCTCCAAGCTAAATAACGCAGGAGGCAAGTTTGAAAAAAATTAAATTGGCCTGATATGTGCACATGTCCCCAGTTGCCAGAGCCTATCATGCCGTTCCACCTGTATAACCACTTGATGGGACTGGCGAAGGAGAGCCTGCACAGTGATGATGCCACAGAAGCGGAGGAGTCCTGTGGTTCCTCTGTTGGAAAAGGTCCTGAGCTGGTCGACCTTGGCCCAGACACTGACCCTGAGATCTTAAACCTCATTGAAAAACTGAAGGAGCTTCTGAAGGAGCTGCCTAAGGCCAACATCGCTACACTTCGCTACATCATACGACACCTCAGACGGTTAGTACCACGATTCATACATTTGTTCATCTCCTGGTAATCCCATTATGGTCATGAGTATGTAGAACCCGCTATATATATATATATAAAAAAAGTATTGGCATCACAATGGAGAAATAGCACATAATCCCACACAAATGTTAAGATTGAAATTCATTCATGATATATTATTTTATTATAACAGACACAGTTGGCAGACGAAATCAGAGAATCCAGTAAAAAATTGTATTAGAAGACAACAACAATAGTGTACATATTTATTATTTGAATTCCTTTCAGGATTGCAGAGCTGGAGGATGATAATAAGATGAGTCCTAGTAACTTGGGTATAGTTTTTGGACCATCCTTGATGCGCCCACGTCCCACCGGCGCCACAATCTCTCTGTCCTCTCTGGTGGACTATCCACATCAGGCCCGCATCGTGGAGGCTCTCATTGTGTTCTATTCAACCATTTTTCAGTCAAAACTGTCAAACAGAAATGGGCATTCTGCCTCCATATCAGTTCAACAGGTAGGAAACGTGTTTACATATCCTATATTTTGCAGTTACATTATGGTACCTTGGTTTGTCAGTTGCTAGATCATTGTCAGCCGTGAAAATTTATTTTGCTTAATTTTCCTTATTTAGAGCACCACGATGGATGAGAAGTCTATAAGCTCCCCTGATGAAGAGGACAAGGTGGGAGAGGAGAAAGGGATAGAAGAAAAAGTTAAAACAGAGGAGGGGTGCAGTAAGTTCATTTCTTTCACTCTGTATTGGCTGTAGTGACAAGTTACAGAAACTAACTATTTAGTTCTTACGTACAGGATGAATAGTTTGTTCCATTTAACACTAACATTTTCTCTGATTTTCAAGGTAGTTCTTTAGGATCGCTTGGCTCCAATGAGCAGCTCTCAGACTCGGAGCTGGAGGAGGAGGACACCCAGGTGACTCTGACCCGGACTCTGGTCAAACAGGAGAGTGAAGCCAGTCTGGACGAGGACCAACTCAGCTTTCGGGACAGTTTAGACATGTCCAGTGTTTCTGCTTCTCACACAGACGCTGAACCAGAAGACGACTGTCCTAAATGTGAAGAGGCACCAATTCCACCCAGTTGTTCTCCCCCAGAAGATGATGCCCCAACTGTGGGAGGAGTTGGCACCTCTTTGGCTGATCTCAACCTGAATCAAAACAACAACTATCCCTGCTCCCCTGTTGTAACCCTGTCAGGGCTACCTCTGGCACCCCTTTGTGGGAAAAAGTTACCCCTTACAAGGAACAGGGACAGCGAGCCTGAGTTTGTGTGAAATTATGGAAAAATTGTGTGAATGAGCTGAAGCATTTTCTAAAGAGACAAATTTGTTTTTATATTTTATGCATGTGTGTCTGTTAGGCTGTAAGATTTATGCATTGTTGACTTCATATTTGAATGATAGGGAAATGTTTTAATCCACAAAGTTTATAATTTTGCTTTTGAGACTGGTAGGTGAGGAAGGCAGAAGTTCCAAGCGTTTGTGCATTTGAGGTGCTGGATTTCCTCAGCACTTAAATTGTAATATTTTTCTATTGTTTGCTGTAATAATTTCTTGTTCATTCATTTTAATAAAACCTAGATTAAACCCAGAGCTTTTTTATGAAATGGAGAATGGGGTTGTGTTGCCATGAGGAAGGACTATTTTGCATTCACTAAATTTGGAACTTACCAGCCTCATGCATTCAAATAAAGCAAACATGATGCTTAGTGTGTCCTAGTTCGACTGGCATGGCTCCCAGAAGGAAAAAAGTAAGCTCACTACTCCCTTCAAAATGTTTTTATATTTTGTCATTTACTGTAATTCATATAGTATGTGTTCTAATTGTATGCTTAATGTTTCAGATGCATGAATAGGCAACTGGTAAACACTTTTGTTTTTATTTATAAAATTCTTAAAAATGCTTACAACAAAACACAAATTACTCCTTCAGATGCATCACTTTGACATCCTTTAATCCTTCTAGATGATGGATAATAAAAGTTAGTTCAAATACAAAAGGACAATTGATTTAACAAGTTATTCCTGTAGTAACTAGTGACATACCTCACTGAACCAGTCTATATGTGATGTACCTTCCAGCCGTCTCACTGGGCCGGATAATCTTTACTACCTGAAGTCCAAAAGAGCAATAATATTTAACTTTTGAGTAGGCAGAAAGTGCAGAATTACAATTATGTTTAACAACTTGCAACACAATTTGAGAAAAAATACTTGCCTGTCCTCTTTTTAGACCAAAGTAACGTGCAACAGGGTCCCCAGCCTGAATCCTAGGTAACTGACTTTCCTTTAATTTACTGAAGGAAAAAAATTAAGGATAACAAAACACAGATGTGACAACCTTTATCCAAGATTTTTTTCATAAAGGATACTATCTTGCCAGGAGTTCAGTCACTTCCTCTTTTGTCATTACAATGTGTTCTGGGACAAGCTGAAACACAGCAAATGTATTACATACACGGAATTTCAAATTCAGCATAAATGTCATTTATACACAGGTAAATTCGTATATTGGTGTGTTGCTCACCTCATGCTCTGTGATATTAATAAGCAGTTCTTGTTGTAAAAACTGCTCAAGTATATACTTAGGGGCCATGTCCACTAAAGACTGAAGAATTAAATGCATTTATGATAAACATTTTTTTTAACAATTTACAGATCATAAAATCGTAAAATTGTAATTGTAAGTCACATACCTGTTTTGCAGATGGTGTCATACCCATCTGAACGACTATTATAGCGCGTGTGATATTTTCTTCCTGCATCCTCTGGCAATACATCTTTATAGTTTTGATTCCGACCTTAGGTTCCTCTGGAAATTAATTAGAAAAGCATGTTAGATGCATTATGATTTTGGAGCGTATTTACGATCCCCGCAGTGGATACATAGACCTACCAGGAAAGAAAACAAACATTTGGTCTGTGGGATCGTCGTTGTGGGCCACCAGCACCGTGAGGTCTGTCCGCCTGGGGCGACCCTCACTGGGTTTGTCTCCAAACTGACTCTTGAATTCATCCAAGGTTTGGTCCAATTCGTCTTGTGTCACCAGGTACCCTCTGTCGTGACAGAGCTACACAGAAACAAAGACGAGAAGTGGTGCATGTTATTAAAATTGTAGTTGGCGAAATAAATTATGACCTGAACTTAAATGCGTAATAAAAAGACACATTTCTATGTACATCATCAGAGTAAAATGCTAAGCTAATAAAACAAAGCGAAGCGAAACATTGGAAACAATTGTTTGTATATCACCTGCATGATAGTTTTACGAATCTTCCACAGTCTGTAGGTCTCCTCTTCGTCATCCATATTTCCACAAATGTATTATTTAAATAATATAGATTAAATCTTATATTTTTTAGCTTTTGCTAAAACAGAGAGCGACGCACGCCTTGGTTAGTCCGTTGTCGCGTTGTGATGACGTCATAATGAGGGAGTTGTTTATGTTTCACAACAGTGATCCGCGAGGGCGGAGGTGTGGCGACATGCTTGTTATTGATTAGATCAAAAGTGGCCTCTTTCTTATAAAAATGAGGCCTTTTTGTGTTATTTTAGCATTTGGCGTGGTGACGGTGTGTGGAGCGCTACTGGCCATGGTACTGTACTTTGTATTAGCCACAACGGTAATGTAGAAAAGTACAATTTCTTATTTCGTGTAGCTTGTATATCAATTGTATAGTATGTTTATTTATTCAACTCGATGTAGCTGCTTTTGAAGGCGTATAGCCCATATGAGTGTGTTAAGTGAGATAGAACTGTGACTGTAACAACCAAATGGTACAAATCCGTGCATGAGGCTCAGTGCGGGTCGTGACATCTGGTGGATGGATGTTTCTTATTTGTTTCCCTGTTATGACCTCACTGACCATATTTGCTGCTCATCTTATCATCTGAAGGCAGGGACATGATACGTGCTTAACTAAGCGCATGCATGTGTTGAACCTTTTTAGTGCTAATTGTCAGTTTACACAAACTATGTCATGTATTATTGCTCATCAACACACTCTGTCCTCATTGGTAATCTGTAGGCTGTACCACAGCCATATGTGACTTCAATGCATCATCGTTGTAAATGTGAATTGGTATTTGCCCTACACGGATAAATAAAGGTTACATAAAATGAATAAAAGCTCAAATGAGCATGAACGAATTTTAAACAACAACGTATGACATTATCTGACGTAGGCCTAAATAATATGTCAGAACCTATGGTCAAAACACACAGCACAAGTGTGGAATTTATGCATCTGTAAACAGGCTTAACTATGTTTGAATTGTGAATGTGTTCTCAACTGCAGAATTCAGATTTACATCTGAGCTCATTGTGTATTGCCTCTGTAATAGTAATCTCTTTATGTAAGAGATTATGTATTTCTTCAGACTTGTCCTTTGCCCTGGAAACAGAGTGATCCTATTCTCATTTACAGTGACTCAACAGTAAGTGGTATTGTGGTGGACTGTGGACTAAGTACATGTGTGGGACCGCCTCTCAATATTATGGGCTGAACCACTTCAATAAGAGCCCCAGTCTAGTCCCGGAGCAGAACTGGGCTTGTCAATCTGTTAGTAAGGGAGTTGTGGTCGTTTACTGCCTTCAGGGGACCTTACTGAAGGCCAGTATGCATCTCTTAGGGTCTGCAATCTTTTTCTCTGTTTTGCTGCAGACAATGGTAAGAGATTTGAATAGCATGAAGAAGCTTGATTACTCGGGTTGTTGAAAACAGATTTGGTTAAATGCATATGTGTAATTTAAAGGTTTAGATAAACTGCTGGTAAAATTAATTTATTCAGAGTTTGCCTTTTGAAGTGATTTGTTGAATATTTATATTTTGTGTGTTTCTTTTTAGTCTGCACCAACAGAGGACTGGCAGAGGGCTACATCAATTTACAACTTCACAGCCACAGATATTGATGGCAACTTAGTGTCTCTGGAAAAATATAGGTAAACTTTAGCCTCACTAATCAAATACTAAATGTCCTATCCACCTTCTTATCAGATGTATGTGTTTGTTTTGTCAGGGGTAATGTTGTCATCATCACTAACGTTGCCTCTAAATGAGGAAAAACCCCAGTGAACTACTCTCAGTTTGCGGATTTGTACGCCCGCTACGCTGAGAGGGGTTTGCGCATCCTCGCCTTCCCTTCCAACCAGTTCGGAAACCAGGTAAACAATCACCCTTGAAAGTTGTATGTCATTTGTTTAAGAAATATCACATCAATCACGTTTTGAATCCTTCTATGTAATGATGGTGAATGTATCGTAAACCGGACATACAGAAAATGTGAGAAGTTTGTATCTTCTGATGTTGTTTTCCCTTTGATTTGTACACAGGAGCCGGGTACTGAGGCCCAGATCAAGCAATTTGCTCAGTCATACAATGCTCAGTTTGATATGTTCAGCAAAATTGATGTAAATGGTGACAGTGCTCATCCACTGTGGAAGTGGCTCAAGGACCAACCCAATGGAAAAGGGTTCCTGGGAAAGTAAGTTCATTAAGTAAATTCAGACTACATAAATAACTTGGATAAAGTTAATACAAAACTGATTATTGTTATGTTTTTAATCCTACAGCAGCATTAAGTGGAACTTTACAAAGGTAAATGTTTTGTTCTATGGTTGTTGAAGAATTAATTGTTAAACTGCTATTTATAACATTATAAAACATGATAAGAGCGCCTTTATTTATGATTAGTAATATTTATAGATAGAGCTTTTCAGTGTAACTTAAAGACAATTTACATAATTAAATATAAAGAGATTGAGTCAAAACATTTGTTCTAAAATGGTGAAATTTCAGAGCTACAATTGCAAAGTAAAGTACGAGAACAGCAGCAGTAGAATAAAATAGACCTCTAAAACAAATCAAATCAAAATATGCAATGAATAGAATAAAGAAACTATGAGGTTGAATAGTAAGAACTGAAAAATAAAACACAACAAAAAAATAAGGCTACATAACTATTATAAGGGGCTATGATTATGGTATGCATACAAAAAATTGTTGATTAAATACTGTATGTTTTTGTTTTCAGTTTTTGATCAACAGAGAGGGCCAGGTGGTAAAGCGATATGGGCCCCTGGATGACCCAAGTGTATGTATTTCCATTTGAACTGAACAATAATTCTAAAGATTGTTACAGTGCTATAATGAACAGAATTATTAAGATGAACATTAACTACTAACAAACATACACAGTAACTGAAGGAGCATTGCATTGCACTAATAATGTATTTGAATGTTTTTTATGTTGATTTGCAGGTGGTAGAAAAGGATCTTCCCCAGTACCTGAGTACCTGAATGGATGGCCAATCAGTAGTGACTCACTTATAATTTCTCTTTTCATCGTGTTCCTTGTATTTCTGTGTCTCAGAGAACCTGTCAATATAACATGTGCCCAGCCCAGATGAATGAAGGGATGTTCAAAAATCCAGTTTTCTGGACTGAACAGACCTGATAAACAGCGTACAAAACCACTGGGAAGAGCACAATGTTGTCTGAATCTGAGTCTCTGTCAGGGACAGAAGTACTAAATTTCCAAATAAAAAGCACTAATAAGTTAAATGTGTTTATTATTTACATTTTTTCTTATTTGTGTGATTTTTTTTGTTATCAATGCTTCTATTAATCACAGGCGTTAGGCCTGTATCCAGCATAGTTTATAGAATAATATGTCAAATACCTTCTTTTAGCATTGTTGGTTGTTTGTTTATTTTTCCGCGGATGTGACTGAAAAAATCATACTCATGGATATGTAGGCTGCAGTTCTATCGTGTGTCCGGCAGAGGGCACAGCAGCAGCAGCAGTAATAGTGGTGGTTGGTGATGGTAGATCTGTGGGTAGTACAGTAGCAGCAGTCAGCGCAGTGGAGCTGACAGGAGCAGAGTAGACTCAGGACTACCGCACACATGAAGGGACTCTCACGGACAACTCGCGTATATTTACACGTCTGACCGCTGCTACTGAGCCGAGGAGACACGCTCTTCTCCTCGCCATCGGGTTGATCCAACACTACTGCGGGGTCCTTCCTTCGCGGGGCTTAGTTTATTTTTTTTTCCTGCGGGAGACTGAATGGAGGCAGCAGCCGAGGGAGCGGTCGGGCTGTCGGAGGCCGGGGAAGGGAGTCCGCTCTCGGGGGCCGCAGCATCTGAGGATGGGGACACAGTGATGGGAGTCGGCTATGGGATGGACGCGGGAGATATGGGTAATTGTTGGTTTTGTTTTTTTCACCCACTCACTTTATGCGTGGCAAATTCAGTTTTATCACCCATGAATCCATTGCACTTGTGATGCTGTGACCAGAAAGTCCCGACTCATCTCTGCTACTAGCTAGCTACCAGCTAACGTCGGTTTAATGGATAAGAACAGGTAAACTGAAGCACTGCGGACAAAGATATTATTGTGTAATCTTAGGAGTAAAAGTGTTGGCTACTGTATGTGTAATATGTGTGGTCTGACTTAATTCATTGAAGCTAATAATGATCCACAGATGAAGGGAGTAAGTCAGGTCTATATTTAGGGTCACCTGGCTGGACAAATGTCACTGACAGGCTCCATGTGCAGGGGTCACCTTAAAGATACTGGAGCTAGTGATTGAGCAAAACAAGTGTATCATAAAATGGCAATCCTTTATGACAACTGGAAGCCCGGAGCATATATGTGAAGTAGCCTTATACGAAGTCTTTTGACAGCTACTATGATGCTCAGTGCCACACATTATTATGCAATAGTCATGTCTGTGGTGATCTGAACTAGAAAAGAGATTCATTACGTTGTCATGATCACAATATACAGTCAATATGGAGCAGCTGTCATTATGGCATGACAGGGGAATAATTATTTTCAAACCATAAAATGTTTTGCATGTAGTTATAGTATAGTAACTTATTATTGCACTGACTGTGTTGCCCCATTCTGTAAATGACATGTATCAGTTTATTCAACCCTATGTCCTAGTCACTGATGTTGTATCTGTGTGTTTGGGGATTTCTCTCTCTGCTCTCAGGGCTAAAATTGCTGACTATAGCAAGCTTGGACCTCCACATTGAACAGGCCTGTGAATCAAAGGTTGTTCACTATGTAGGATTTCTTCTGAAGCTCACTGGGAACATGTTGTGGTGGAGGGGAGCTGTTGGCTGCAGATGTCATTTTTTGTATTTTCTGGCTTGCTGCTTGCTGGCGCGTGTCTAGTGCACCCGAGGTAATTTCACAAGTGTGTGCCTGCTTAGCTCACCAATCAAATGCAATGGAAAAAAGGTCTGAAAGACAGAGCGGGCATGTATTGGAGTAGGTTTGCTTTTCCAATTCTGACTTCAGTACTCTGCTGCCATCTTGTTAAATCACCTTAGCTTTGGGCTAAGTTGCTTTTAGAAATTGCAGAGGAGAGCAGACACGTTTCAATTATAGCTTATCATCTGGACAGCCCTGCTCTAATAGGCTCTGCAGTAAGCACTTAAAGGAAGAAACCTATCACAATTTTAGATGAAGGCCATTAAAACTCCTATTACAGAAATATGGCTCGCTACAACACATACACTGTTTATTAATGTAGCATATACCTTCATGTGAACCAATATTGTCTGATGTATATGCCTATATAGCACCTTATTCCCGTTCTGTCATCCTAAGTGAACATTATGTGTAGCTTTGATGTAATTGCAGCACATCCAGGAAGGAAGGACTTTGGGATTTTTTACAACATTATCAGTACACACATTTTAACATTGTAATTTTAACATTGCAACATTTTTTTCCATTTTTTAAATTATATATATGTATATATAATTTTTTTTTTACATTTCTGTGCTTTTCTATTGAGCAGATTTTTTTTATACTGTGCCACTTCAATTCAGTAAAAAGTTGTGCCTTGTCTGTAAAGATGGAGCACTGGTCTTTTGTCAACTTTCACAGCATGGGGCCTTCTTGATGTCACTCATTATGTTACATCATATCCCTAAATTGCATCATTCACCCCACTGTAAATGTGAGAATATTCGACTGTGTTTGAGTCACAGCTGGCTCTAAAACACACATGCTGAGCGTTCACTTTCAATTAGAGCTGCACTGCAATACACAAGCAGGTGATGATGAATATATAATACAGCAATACTTGTATATCTTAGGGCTGTAGGTATCAGTTGGTGTCTTTCCTTGCCAAAATGTGTTATCAACTAATTATTATTAATGATTAAGATTACAAACATTTATATGCACAACAGAAGAAAGGAGAAAGCATAAAGTTAGATGGAGATTTGAGAGTGAATGGACAGTTCAATCTGCCTTTTCACAGAATGTCATTTACTATTACTTATCTGTATACACTCCGTTTTATTTGATTAAATAAAATGGTTAAAACAATTAACTAGGGCCTGTCTTTAGTCAACCAAGAATTTAAATTTAAATAAAGCCCTAGATATATGGCTATACTAATGAGCCTTAAAAACTCATGACTTGTTAAAACCATGGCTTACACAACACATACAACACTGACAACACTGACTGACTGTAAATGATACTAAAGCACATTTAAACATTATTCTTTTCACATTTAGACATAATGATATTATATTGCTATTACACATATATCTTCATGCATGTTGCTGTACATGTTATTTTCAGCTTGTCTCTGTTTAGTCAACAGCCTTAAGTGGTCCCTATTATTATTTCTGCTCTGCACCTCTTCCCCTCTCTCTTCTACATGTCTCCTGGTCTACTCATTTGTCACCATTTATTTTGCTCTTTGTTTAGGCGCTGCTGCTGCCGGGCCACATTTGCTGACTGTAGTACAAAGACTGTTTACCTCCAGTATAACTCACTGTATCTGCCTTCTGTGTCTAGTTTTTCCACAATGCTTTTGTAGCACCCTCTCCTCTGGGTGTCCTCTTACCATGTCCTGCTCCACAGATCTTGAATAGGAGATGCACCAGGGCCGGGACCGCTCGATGTCATAATATTGAGCGTGACGCAGAGGCTTACGTCCTACACGGCTGGTTCATTTTGCAACAAGAAATTGATGTATTTACTGTACAAGCAGTTTTGATAAAAGGGTTATGGAGTACGCAATTAAATAAACTCAAAACATATCAAATATATACTTTTTAATTAATGTTATTATTGGCTGTCAGTGCAGTATCAATTTGTCACCATTTTTAGCTTCATCAGGATAACTAATTATCATCCAAATCAAATGAATGATGATTATGATGATTTACTGTGGCAGTAGTAGATTTTATATATATTTGAAGAATGAAATTACCGGTACTGTAGTTGTAAAATATACTACTACTGTACAACTAATATTCAGTATCAGTCCCTTTTTTCGCATTCATTATCGAGATTAAAATTCACTGTTAATGTAGGGACTTGGCAGCTGTAAAAATCCTAAACCTCTCTCTCTCTCTCTCTGTCTGTTTCTCTCGGTCTCTCTGTCTCTTTCTGTCTCTCTCTCTGTCTCCCTCTATTTCTCTCTGTCTCTTTCTGTCTCTCTCTTTCTGTCTCTCTCTGTGTCTCTCGCTATCTCTGTCTTTGTCTCTCTCTGTCTCTCTCTTTCTCTGTCTCTCTCTTGTCTCTGTCTGTCTTTTTCTGTCTCTCTCTGTCTCTTTCTCTGTCTCTCTCTGTCTCTCTCTGTCTGTCTCTCTCTCTCTGTCTGTCTCTCTCTGTCTGTCTCTGTCTCTCTCTCTCTCTGTCTGTCTCTGTATGTCTCTCTCTGTCCCTGTCTCTCTCTCTGTCTCTGTCTGTCTCTGTCTCTCTCTGTCTGTCTCTCTGCCTCTCTCTGTCTGTCTCCTCTCTCTCCCTCTCTCTGTCTTTGTCTCTCTCTGTCTGTCTGTCTGTCTCTGTCTCTCTCTCTCTATGTCTCTGTCTCTCTCTCTGTCTCTCTATGTCTTTGTCTGTCTCTGTCTCTCTATGTCTCTGTCTGTCTATGTCTCTCTGTCTGTCTATGTCTCTGTCTCTCTCTCTGTCTCTCTATGTCTCTGTCTCTCTATGTCTCTGTCTGTCTCTCTCTCTCTGTCTGTCTCTGTTTCTCTGTCTGTCTCTCTCTCTCTCTCTCTCTGTCTGTCTCTCTATGTCTGTCTGTCTGTCTGTTTGTCTCTGTATGTCTCTCTCTCTGTCCCTGTCTCTCTCTCTGTCTCTCTCTGTCTGTCTCCCTCTCTCTGTCTCTCTCTGTCTGTCTATCTCTCTATGTCTCTGTCTCTCTCTGTCTGTCTCTCTCTCTATGTCTCTGTCTGTCTATGTCTCTGTCTGTCTATGTCTCTGTCTCTCTGTCTGTCTATGTCTCTGTCTGTCTCTCTCTGTCTCTCTATGTCTCTGTCTCTCTATGTCTCTGTCTGTCTCGCTCTCTCTCTGTCTGTCTGTCTCTGTCTCTCTGTCTCTATGTCTCTGTCTCTGTCTGTCTCTCTCCGTCTATGTCTCCGTCTGTCTCTGTCTCTCTGTCTCTGTGTCTCTGTCTGTCTCTCTCTGTCTCGCTCTCAGAACTGCAGTAGTGTCCCCAGCTCCTCTGAAAGAACAAAATAACCTGCTGTTTTCAATCAAACGTTTCACACATGCTGCAGCAGATGCATTTATTACCCCATAAGAACTACCTGCAGTGTGAGCACTATCTGACAATGATCCTAATTTTTGGGAATATCCATAAGGAAAATGCAAGATTTGTAAGATTTTAAGAGAGAGAAATAAATTAATTTCCTCTTATGTACAGAGGAAACTGCCAAATTCAGCAGAAAATCATGCCAAGAAACATCTCCTTATAAGAACAAAGCTGCACCTTACATTTAAGGGTAAAAAATCTGTCTTGAAGACAGCACAGTGAAAAAATCTAAGTCGATTTTGAAGATGTAGGCCGTAATGTTAAAATGCAAGCTAAAATTAAAATATTTATCTTTTTTGCCCATTTTCTATGATGTTTCATGGTTATTACCTATAATAATAAACTACCGTAGTTTATAAAATGCAGTACAGCACTAACACATTTTAGATGATCGTTTGTGGAGGCTGCCAGTTAATCGATTCAATAAACTACCAACTTTCATTTGTGCTAGTTTTGTCATACAATATACATTATATTTACCATTAGTTCTTTATTTTCAGACAAATATTTGATTCCCTGCTCAGAGTAAAGATCTACTTTGTTTTCACCTTGAGATGAAGTTTCATTTTCACAGAGCACTCTTATATATCAACAACTGAAGTCTCTGGCTCTTATATTCATCTTCACAAAGGCCCCTGTGCCTTCCTGTCTGTCATTCTCCGGCCCTGTGGTTTCTGCGAGAGGATTTTATTTGAAAGCCACAGGCTGAGAGTGGAGAAGAAGAAGTGCGTTCAAATTTACTGAGTGCACCTCACTGAGTAACCGTCCATATGCAAAAGGGACTCTCCACAGTCTGTGCTGTAGTCTCAGCAGCTTGGTCTCTCTGTGGGTGTGTGGCGTGTCAGACACGATAATGGAACAGTTTGGAGGAAAAAGCAGTAATGCACACATTTGATTAAAATAAAGCAATAAACATGGGGCTTTTTGCTGTATGGTTACAATACATTGCTTCCTGGTATGGATCGCCTCGGTCAGTGGTTCTTAAACTGTGGTCTGCAGGCTTCTTCTGGTGGTACGCTGCTGTTCAAAATTTTGAGATTTAGATACAAAACAATGTATGTATTTGTACATTTTTGGGTTAGCCATTTGTAAAACTATTTCATTTAGGGTTTAGACTTGGTTTTAGACTTCATATGGTTTATGGTTTTCGTGTACTTGGTGTAAAGCACACATTGATTTAACAATGTGTAAAATGCCTTCTCCTCGACTTTGGGTTGGAACCCTTTGTAATAAATGCCACTGCCCACTCTTCACCCCAAGTACACTTTTTATCAAATTTTTTTCAAAA